>NC_134363.1:8254869-8622369 GCF_048569485.1 Anomaloglossus baeobatrachus
CCCCCACGCCCCCCTCCCCGCAACCGGGACATGAAGGCACGGATAAGAGGAGTGCCTACGTTCTCCCTGGGCTCCCAGGACCTATCCTCAGGACCATACCCTGCCCAGTCCACCAGTAAGAACTGCCGACCTCGTACGGTCTTCATGGCCACGATATCCCTTACCGCATAGATGTCATCATCGGCAATAGGTGGAGGAGCTGGACTGGCAGCAGCGGAGAAGGGACCAAGGACCACCGGCTTGAGCAGGGAGACGTGGAACGAGTTGGGTATCTTCATCGTGGCCGGGAGCTGCAGCTTGTAGGAGACCTCATTGATCCTGGTGAGGACTTTAAACGGCCCAATGTAGCGAGGACCCAGCTTGTATGAAGGTATCTTCAGGCGGACGTACTGGGAAGAAAGCCAGACGAGGTCTCCAGGAGAGAAACACGGAGGATCCAGGCGTTTCTTGTCTGCGTGTCTCTTCATCCGCAGGGAAGCACGTCCTAGAGACACCTTGACAGAGTCCCAAATGGTGGCAAAGTCACGGGCTACTGTATCTGCAGCAGGGACATCCGAAGAGGGGGATACAGGCAATGGGATGGAAGGCTGAAGTCCGTAAACAACATGGAAGGGAGAGCTGGAGGACGACTCACTGATGTGGTGGTTGTGGGAGAATTCAGCCCAAGGTAGAAGAGCGGACCAGTCGTCGTGATGGGCGTTAACATAGTGACGTAGAAATGAGGTCAAGATTTGATTGACCCTCTCTACTTGGCCATTAGACTGAGGATGGTATGCAGATGAAAAGTCCAGAGTCACTCCCAGATGGTTACAGAGAGCCCTCCAGAAGCGGGAGGTGAACTGAGTTCCTCTGTCTGATACGATGTGTAATGGAAAGCCATGCAAGCGGAAGATGTGTTGTATAAAAGCGTCCGCGAGTTCCTGAGCAGAGGGCAGTCCAGCCATAGGAACGAAATGGGCCATTTTTGAGAACCGGTCCACCACGACCCATATGACTGTGTGCCCGGATGACAATGGCAAGTCCGTAATAAAGTCCATTGCTATGTGTTGCCACGGAATCGAAGGTATCGGCAGAGGCAGAAGGCGGCCATGTGGGAGGTGTTTGGGCGTCTTGTTTCTGGCACAAGAGGAGCAGGCAGAGACAAAGGCGGCGACGTCCGTGCGAAGAGATGGCCACCAGTAATGGCGTACAATCGCACCCCATGTTCTCTTCTGGCCTGCATGGCCGGCTGTTTTTGAGGTATGACCCCAGTGTAAGACCGTTAGCCTGTCGGTCTCCGAGACATAGGTCTTCCCAGGTGGTATCTGGGCCAGAGTGACAGGAGCCACCGGAACAATCTTGCTAGGAGAGATGATAGGCTGGATAGTCTCTTCCTCCTGTTCCATGGGCATGAGAGACCTAGACAAGGCATCAGCGCGTACGTTCTTGTCCGCTGGTCGGAAGTGGAGCTGGAAGTCAAACCTGGCAAAGAATAAGGACCACCTGGCTTGCCGTGGGTTCAGTCGCTGAGCGGACCGCAGGTATTCCAGGTTTTTGTGGTCCGTGTAGATAATCACGGGGTACACTGCTCCTTCCAGGAGGTAGCGCCACTCCTCCAGAGCCAGTTTGACCGCCAGTAGTTCTCGGTCACCGATGGTGTAATTACGTTCGGGTGCTGAGAAGCTCTTAGAGAAGAAACCGCAGGTCACCATCTTCCCGGAGGAGGATTTTTGCATGAGCACTGCTCCGGCTCCTGAGGAGGAGGCATCCACCTCCAAGGTGAACTGGCGGTTTAACTCCGGTCGGTGGAGTACAGGGGCGGAGGCGAATGCTCGCTTCAAAGAACAAAATGCGGCGTCTGCCGCAGGTGACCAGTCCTTAGGATTAGCCTCCTTTTTGGTCAAAGCGGAGAGAGGAGCGGTCAAGGCAGAGAAGTGCGGGATAAACTGGCGGTAGTAGTTGGCGAATCCCAGGAAGCGTTGGATTGCCTTCAGTCCAGAAGGCGGAGGCCAGTTGATGATGGCGGAGACCTTCTTGGGGTCCATCTGCAGTCCAGTATCAGAGATGATGTACCCCAGAAAGGGGAGGGACGACTGCTCAAAGACACACTTCTCATACTTTGCGTACAGGCGATTCTCTCTCAGTCTTTGTAAGACCAGCTGTACGTTTTCTCTGTGGGTTTGGAGGTCCGGAGAGAAGACAAGGATGTCATCTAGATAAACAACCACACAGATGTAGAGAAGGTCCCGAAACACGTCGTTCACCAGTTCTTGGAAGACGGCAGGAGCGTTACACAGACCGAAGGGCATCACGCAGTACTCATAATGTCCATCGCGCGTATTAAACGCGGTTTTCCATTCGTCACCAGAGCGGATGCGTACCAGATTGTAAGCACCCCGAAGATCCAGCTTGGTGAACACACGAGCTCCTCTAAGCCGGTCAAATAATTCGGGAATGAGCGGCAGGGGGTATTTGTTTTTCACGGTGATTTGGTTGAGACCCCGGTAGTCTATGCATGGGCGTAAGTCTCCCTCTTTCTTCTTGACAAAGAAGAAACCTGCTCCAGCAGGAGAGGAGGATCTCCGAATGAACCCTCTTGCTAGGCTCTCTGAGATGTAATCTGACATGGCCCTGGTTTCGGCTGGAGATAAAGGATATATCCGTCCTCTAGGTGGGGTTGTCCCTGGAAGCAGGTCAATGGCACAATCGTATGGACGATGTGGCGGCAGTACCTCGGATTCCTTTTTGTCAAAGACATCGGCAAAGGACCAATAGGCCGAAGGCAGCCCCGTTAGGGTCTCAGGAACCGGAGGTCGTCGGAGGGGTGGTATGGACTTTAGGCACCTCTCATGACACGAAGAGCCCCAACGGGTGACTTCGCCAGTACCCCAGCTAACCGATGGTTCATGTGTCCGCAACCATGGGAGTCCCAACAGGATCTGGTGGGACATGTGTGGGAGAACGTAGAGAGCGATGTTTTCGGTGTGAAGAGCACCGATGCGTAGTTCGACAGGCCTGGTGATCAAGGAGATGGTATCAGAGAGAGGCCTCCCATCCACCGAGGCAATCACTAGGGGTTTGTCGAGTGGCATGACAGGCACCCGGTACTTGTCCACCGTGGCCTGCTGGATGAAATTGCCTGCTGCCCCGGAATCGAGGTAGGCATCAGCCGTGAACCGCGTCTCTCCCGTGGTCACTTGCACTGTCCATGTAACTGGGTCAGAGAGGGTCCCAGCACCTAGGGTGGCCTCTCCTACCAACCCTAGGCTTTGGAGTTTCCCGGCCTCTCTGGACAGGAGCGTAGCAGGTGGGTGTCTTCACCACAGTAAAAGCAGAGGCCCTGGGCGAGCCGCTCTGCTCGACGTCGTTCAGACTGCCGCACTCGGTCGATCTGCATGGGCTCGTGGACGGGAATCCCAGCTGTTGATGACTGAGGAACGGAGGACTTCTGCGGAGGAGGAGAATGCCGTACCGGGCGTCTCTCCCGAGATAGCTCTTTGGAGCGCTCCTGAAAACGTATGTCCACACGAGTTGCTAGGGCGATCAGTGCATCTAGGGTGGAGGGCACGTCCCGACCCGCCAACTCATCCTTGATGCGACTCGAGAGTCCTTCCCAGAAGGCGGCTGTTAGGGCCTCATTATTCCACCCGAGTTCTGAAGCCAAAGTGCGGAAACGGATGGCGTATTGACCCACCGTCAGTGTCCCTTGACGTAGGCGGAGGAGTGATGAAGCAGAGGCAGAGGCGCGTCCTGGCTCGTCAAAGGTACTGCGGAAGGCCTGTAGGAACTGTTGAAGATCCTTGGTCATGGGGTCCTCCTTCTCCCACAAGGGGTTCATCCACGCCAGCGCCTCGCCCTCTAGGTGGGACATTATAAAGGCGACCTTGGCTTGGTCGGAGGCGAACAGATGTGGCAGCTGCGTGAAGTGAAGGGAACATTGGTTTATGAAGCCCCTGCAGGTCTTGGGATCTCCAGCATACCGAGGAGGTGACGCCAAACGGAGTCGGGAAGCATCTGAAGAGGCTGCCACTGGTACGGGAGCCATGGCTTGCCTGGCGGGGGACCTGGGTGCCGCAGGCGTCATTGATGCTTGTAATGTGTACAGGCGGGTGTCCACGGAGGTCATGAATTGCAGCATGCGGGTCTGGACTTCACGCTGGCGTTGGAGTTCCTCTTGCAGGGCCATTAGTGCAGCAGCGGGATCCATGGCCTGATCTTACTGTCACGGCCGGGCGGTCGGGCAGACCCAGGAGGTGGATCCACTGGACCGAACTCTAAGATGGAGGCAGGGAGTCCGGCAGCTGAAGCACTGAAGGGCAGCAGGATAGTCCGTGCAAGTGAAGACAGCGGAGGAGTCCCTGGGACCACGGAGTCACAGAAGGTAGTCTTGGTGACGTAGCTCAGGTTCGGAGGCCGAGATGATATCAGGCGGAGTCCGGAACCTCTGGAGCAAGATGACGGGTCACCGCAGGGATCCGAGATGGCAGGTGCTGTCGGATGGCAGACGGACAGCGTGCGGGGTTCGGGATACGGCAGACTGGATGGCGAGGCAGGTACGGCTCTACAAAGAGAGATAGGTGAGTACAGGCACATAAACACCAGGAGACCTGACTCCTAGCTCAGGGAACACGAAGATCAGGCCCCGCCCCCTTGGACAAGAACCCCCTTTATACCCTGAACCTGACTAACCTCATTTCCTGTTACTGGACGCTGGCCCTTTAAGAAAGGGTCAGTGACCGCGCGCGTGCCCTAATGCGCATGCGCGCGGCTCGGGTGCCAGAAGCCAGGGAAGGAGGCTGCGAGGAGGACGCAGGAGAGCCGGCCAGGGCCTGGGAAGATGTCGGACGCCGGGATCGGCGACCAGAGGACCTATGGAGGACGGGCACCGGAGGCTGGGACGAGGGGAGCGTGGCAGGTGAGCCGGGGAGCGGAGCTGAGGACCCGGGGAGGGGAGCCGAGGACCCGGGGAGCGTGACACCATCCAATCTGTCGGTTTGTACATTTATCTATTTATACATCCATCATATCTGTTTATACAAAATTCCATATGCCTCATCATGAAAGTGAACACATAGTACAATTGTTTATTTTTTTTAATGTGTGCAGAGCGGTGGGGGCTGTATACCAAGATGAGTGGGCTATACACCAGGATGAGGGGGCTATATACCAGAATGGAGAACTATATACCAAAATGGAGGATATATACCAGGATGAGGGGCTATATACCAGGATGGAGTGCTATATACCAGGATGAGGGGCTATATACCAGGATGAGGGGCTACATACCAGGATGAAAGCTATATTTCAGGATGAGAGGCTATATAGCAGGATAGGGGGCTATACGCCAGAAAGGGGGTTGTATACCAGGATGGGGACATACTTGGGACATATACCAGGATGAGGCTATACACCAGCATGGGGACATGATGCAGCCATATAAACCAGGATGGAGACATAATGGGAACATATATACCAGGATACAGCCATGATGGGGAATATTTACCAGGGTGGGGCCATATGTTCCAGGATGGGGCCATATATACCAGGATGGGGAATGATGGGGACATATATACCAGGATGGGGAATGATGGGGACATACAGTTAGGTCCAGAAATTTTTGGACAGTGACAAAAGTTTTGTTATTTTAGCTGTTTACAAAAACATGTTCAGAAATACAATTATATATATAATTTGGGCTGAAAGTGCACACTCCCAGCTGCAATATGAGAGTTTTCACATCCAAATCGGAGAAAGGGTTTAGGAATCATAGCTCTGAAATGCATAGCCTCCTCTTTTTCAAGGGACCAAAAGTAATTGGACAAGGGACTCTAAGGACTGCAATTAACTCTGAAGGCGTCTCCCTCGTTAACCTGTATTCAATGAAGTAGTTAAAAGGTCTGGGGTTGATTACAGGTGTGTGGTTTTGCATTTGGAAGTTGTTGCTGTGACCAGACAACATGCGGTCTAAGGAACTCTCAATTGAGGTGAAGCAGAACATCCTGAGGCTGAAAAAAAAGAAAAAATCCATCAGAGAGATAGCAGACATGCTTGGAGTAGCAAAATCAACAGTCGGGTACATTCTGAGAAAAAAGGAATTGACTGGTGAGCTTGGGAACTCAAAAAGGCCTGGGCGTCCACGGATGACAACAGTGGTGGATGATCGCCGCATACTTTCTTTGGTGAAGAAGAACCCATTCACAACATCAACTGAAGTCCAGAACACTCTCAGTGAAGTAGGTGTATCTGTCTCTAAGTCACCAGTAAAGAGAAGACTCCATGAAAGTAAATACAAAGGGTTCACATCTAGATGCAAACCATTCATCAATTCCAAAAATAGACAGGCCAGAGTTACATTTGCTGAAAAACACCTCATGAAGCCAGCTCAGTTCTGGAAAAGTATTCTATGGACAGATGAGACCAAGATCAACCTGTACCAAAATGATGGGAAGAAAAAAGTGTGGAGAAGAAAGGGAACGGCACATGATCCAAGGCACACCACATCCTCTGTAAAACATGGTGGAGGCAACGTGATGGCATGGGCATGCATGGCTTTCAATGGCACTGGGTCACTTGTGTTTATTGATGACATAACAGCAGACAAGAGTAGCCGGATGAATTCTGAAGTGTACCGGGATATACTTTCAGCCCAGATTCAGCCAAATGTCGCAAAGTTGATCAGATGGCGCTTCATAGTACAGATGGACAATGACCCCAAGCATACAGCCAAAGCTACCCAGGAGTTCATGAGTGCAAAAAAGTGGAACATTCTGCAATGGCCAAGTCAATCACCAGATCTTAACCCAATTGAGCATGCATTTCACTTGCTCAAATCCAGACTTAAGACGGAAAGACCCACAAACAAGCAAGACCTGAAGGCTGCGGCTGTAAAGGCCTGGCAAAGCATTAAGAAGGAGGAAACCCAGCGTTTGGTGATGTCCATGGGTTCCAGACTTAAGGCAGTGATTGCCTCCAAAGGATTCGCAACAAAATATTGAAAATAAAAATATTTTGTTTGGGTTTGGTTTATTTGTCCAATTACTTTTGACCTCCTAAAATGTGGAGTGTTTGTAAAGAAATGTGACAATTCCTACAATTTCTATCAGATATTTTTGTTCAAACCTTCAAATTAAACGTTACAATCTGCACTTGAATTCTGTTGTAGAGGTTTCATTTCAAATCCAATGTGGTGGCATGCAGAGCCCAACTCGCCAAAATTGTATCACTGGCCAAAGATTTCTGGACCTAACTGTATATACCCGGCTATATCCATGATTGGGATCATACACCAAGATGGGCCCAGGACGATGAACCTTAGTACAGGATGTGGGACATTACTACACAGTGAAGGGGGAGGGGACAATTTGTATGTCTCTATAGGATTTAAAATGCTACAATGGTCCATACGTCTGACCGGGGGGGCAAGCTCAAGCTCTGCACCATGGCCCATTAGACTGTAGTTACGCTACTGCTCAGAGAGATATCACTGTGTTATCTGTGGTGTTACATAGGACTGCAGGTGACATCTACTACATTATCTGTACTCAGAGATATCACTGTGTTATCTGTGGTGTTACATAGGACTGCAGGTGACATATACTACAATATCTGTACTCAGAGATATCACTGTGTTATCTGTGGTGTTACATAGGACTGCAGGTGACATCTACTGCATTATCTGTACTCAGAGAGATATCACTGTTATCTGTGGTGTTACATAGGACTGCAGGTGATATCTACTACATTATCTGTACTCAGAGAGATATCACTGTGTTATCTGTGGTGTTACATAGGACTGCAGGTGACATCCACTATTGTATATAATTCCTCTTACCTTTTCAGTTTCTGCATTGTCTTGTTATTTGCGGTTTCTGCACATGCACAGCCCCGGGGCAGCGCCTCTATCATCTCTTTTTTCAATGTTTCGCTAATCATCATCATGAAATCTTTGCGATTAATTCTGGCTCCTTTCACCGACACTAGAAGATAAAGCCATGGTCGCCTTGTGGTTACACCTTGTGGTTACACGGAGCGGCGCAGTCACCGGGAATGATGGATGTTACCGGGAATCTTCCTCCTCTGATCAGGGATCTGCCTGGAGATCGGTCCCTACTATATTCCCATTACCGGAGAGGAGCGGAGAATCTCAGGACTTACCGAGACTCAGGAGGAGCAGCAGAGAGGAGAGCATTGTGCCCCGGAGACAGACGGGGAAGATCCAGGAGAAGACCATCTGGAAGACCAGCAGATCCCACCGGGGATTATATCCTCCTGATATTCCCACCACTAGGGGGCGCTGCAGAGCGCTGTCTGCTATTGGTGCCCGGGGGCTATTACCTGATACCAGCATCATATGATCGGGTGACTGTGTGGGAAATATTAACCCTTACTTGTACTGGGCATGTGATCCTGAGGCCACAGAGTTGGGAATATGAGTTTATATCGGTGTATTTGACTTTCTCACACTGTTTTATTTTTCGGCAGATTTTAGTAGCTTTATAACTATTGATGAGCCTAAAGGCTGCTTTACACGCGTTGATTTATCATGCAATCGAAACCGCCCCCATCGTTTGTGCGTCACGGACAATTTGTAGCCCGTGTCGCACAAAGTCGATAACCCCCGTCACACGTACTTACCTCCCGAACGACCTCGCTGTGGGCGGCGAACATCCACTTCCTGAAGGGGGCGGTTCGTTTGGCGTCACTACGACGTTACACAGCGGCCGCACAATAGAAGCGGAGGAGCGGAGATGAGCAGGACGTAACATCCCGCCCACCTCCTTCCTTCCGCGTTGCCGGCGGGACGCAGGTAAGCTGTGTTCGCCGTTCCCGGGGTGTCACACCAGGCGATGTGTGCTGCCTTGGGAATGACGAACAACCGGCATCCTGGAAATTGATCGAGTTTTTGAAAATGAAGGACGTGTCATCGAGCAACGATAAGGTGAGTATTTTTGCTCGATCACAGTCGTTCGTAGCTGTCACACGCTATGATATGTCAAATGATGCCGGATGTGCGTCACTAACGACGTGACCCCGATAACATATCGTATGATATATCGTAGCGTGTAACGGGCCCTTAACCCGTGGATGTTCGAATTTGCCAAAACAGCAGGGACTAAAAACAAAATTGGGTTCGGCAGCCAAATTTGACCCTCAACAATGAACCTCATACAAGTCAATAGGCGGCCAAAGTTCGAGGTTGTAAAATGGTTGTAGTAAGGCCTATGGGGCTGCAAAAGCAACCTAAATGGGGGTAAGAGTGTGACGCCCTGGCAAAGCCAGGTTGTCACAGAAAGAGTTAATCCTCCTTGGTAATCTGATCTCAAACCACATCCCCCAGGGTAGGAGAAAAGCAGAGCAGAGGGGAGGGGCTGGAGGAGAGTGTTTGGAGAGACAGAGAGAAGAGGAGTCTGGAGTTGTAGCTCCCAGGCTGAAAGTGAAGCGTGCTCCGAGAGGGCCGGGACAGGCCGTAGTGAGGAAGGGGCCAGAGGTAGCCGGAGCAGGGCGGTGGCCCCTCGGTGCCTAGGGTGACCCGGATCACTGCAGGGGAGTGGATTCCCCGTTCCTGGCTGAGGAGAAAGAGGAAGAGAGTGGAGAGAAAGGCACCTGGCTGCAGGGAAAGAACAGGAGCTGCTGCACCGTGTGTGGGACACTAACACCCCGTACCGAAGGCTGCGGACACCGGCAATTCCTAGTTTACCAGTGACTCTGTGTGAAATATTTGTGAGTACGCCCGTGCCCTCGGGCACCGCACCGCAGCACTGCGACCTGCTCCCTGCTTACCCCATCACCGGGCCCCGGGACAACCAACCCCCTTCCCACGGAGGGGAGAAATAACATCTAGCTGCTCCATATCATCGCTCCCGGGATCCCCGTCCAGAGCAGCGGTGGTGTTCCAATCTCACCACAACCGTGGGTGGCGTCACGGACAATGTCCCTTACCAAATCCCGTTTTACTGTGGAGCCTGGGATCACAGACCGGGTCACGCCACCGTGATACCCACAGAAGTGACCCCGTGGCCTGGATCTGAGTACCCCTGGTCCCCGGGCGACACATTTGGCGTCACGAACAGGATCAAACCCATCCAGTTACCTGGAGGAAGTGCGCCTTGCCCCGTCCGTCAGCGGCGTCCCGCTGAGGAAAAATCCCGAAGTCCGCCATTTTAGCCGCCATTTTAGGCGCCAAAAACAACAGCTTGGCGCCTTCTTCTCCGAGTGGCGGGCGCGAAAAAGAGGCTCCGCCCCCTGAGAACGCGGGCGGAAGTGAATCTCCGGAGGACCGGAAGCGAAAGGGAAACTTTAAAAGTTGCTAGAAGGACTGCTCCCGAGTACCAAGGGGGAGCAGGAAGAAGGAACCGCAGTTTATGTGACTAGGACTGTAAAGGCAGGGGGCAGGGACGCCAGGACTTTGCCTAATTCCGTTCCTGGACAAGCAGTAGCCGCAACCCCGATGACATCTTACCCGGCTCCGGCAGTCCGCCTAGCCGCCACGGTGATGACGTCGGCTCCGGCAGTCCGCCCGGCCGCAACAGAGGTGGCACCCGATTGGATGTCTGCCCCAGATGTGGCGCCAGCCGCTCCCAGGTACCCCGTCATGGCTGTGGAGCAGCCGGAGTGCACCTGCAGAGAGGAGGAGCAGGCCAGTGAGAGATGGAGCCCTCGGCAGTTAGCGATGCCGGTTGTAGCCGGCGCCGAGGGCATCCAAGTGGGCCTGGCTTCTGAGCAGTAGGCAGAGCACGGAACCCGTGCCCCGTACTGGGAGTGGCGGCAGCGGCAGTGGTAGTGGAGCATGGACAGCTACCCACAAGTTAAAAAGTTGACTGTTTTATGGACTGTCACCCCTGTTGAGCGCCCTCAAGTTCAGGAGGAGGCCGTCTGCTCCGCAGGTGTGGGGTGGCAGAACAGTTTAAAGTTTTAGAAAACGTACCTCCCGATGTGGGAAGATGTATGACTGTAATGTGTTTATTTTCCCTTTTTCCAGTTTAATAAATGTTGGTGCCCAGACGGCCCGAGGACGGGCCGTGTTTTACCAAGGGGGTGTGTGACGCCCTGGCAAAGCCAGGTTGTCACAGAA
Organism: Anomaloglossus baeobatrachus; assembly: GCF_048569485.1. Lineage (NCBI taxonomy): Eukaryota > Metazoa > Chordata > Amphibia > Anura > Aromobatidae > Anomaloglossus > Anomaloglossus baeobatrachus. Next base: position 8,265,920 of record NC_134363.1, read on the forward strand.
AGAGTTAATCCTCCTTGGTAATCTGATCTCACACCGGTGTAGCAGGACAAACCACATCCCCCAGGGTAAGAGAAAAGCAGAGGGGAGGGGCTGGGGCAGAGTGTTTGGAGAGACAGAGAGAAGAGAAGTCTGGAGTTGTAGCTCCCAGGCTGAAAGTGAAGCATGCTCCAAGAGGGCCGGGACAGGCCGTAGTGAGGAAGGGGCCAGAGGTAGCCGGAGCAGGGTAGTGGCCCCTCGGTACCTAGGGTGACCCGGATCACTACAGGGGAGTGGATTCCCCGTTCCCGGCTGACGAGAAAGAGGAAGAGAGTGGAGAGAAAGGCACCTGGCTGCAGGGAAAGAACAGGAGCTGCTGCACCATGTGTGGGACACTAACACCCCCCGTACCGAAGGCTGCGGACACCGGCAATTCCTAGTTTACCAGTGACTCTGCGTGAAATATTTGTGAGTACGCCCGTGCCCTCGGGCACCGCACCGCAGCACTGCGCCCTGCTCCCTGCTTACCCCATCACCGGGCCCCGGGACAACCAACCCCCTACCCACGGAGGGGAGAAATAACATCTAGCTGCTCCATACCATCGCTCCCGGGATCCCCGTCCAGAGCAGCGGTGGTGTTCCAATCTCACCACAACCGTGGGTGGCGTCACGGACAATCTCCCTTACCAAATCCCCTTTTACTGTGGAGCCTGGGATCACAGACCGGGTCACGCCACCGTGATACCCACAGAAGTGACCCCGTGGCCCGGATCTGAGTACCCCTGGTCCCCGGGCGACAGAAGAGCAAGACAACAAATGTGGATATGTAAATGACTTAAAAGGCTTCTGTCACCATAGTTCTCATGGTTACATAGCAAGTAAATGAAGAAAGTCGAAATGTTTACAGTGACCCCAAGAGATGGATTTCCGAGCTTCTCCACAGACCAACAATGTGATAAAAGCCCCTTACAGAGCCTGGATTCCCAGTGCTCATACACAGCCAAGATAGGCAAAGTTGTCCTCCAGAGCAACATTTTTAAAAAGGCCCCTACAGAGTCCACCCTCAGCTTTGACTCGGTGGGGAATGTCAACCTCGAACAGCTGCGTCTCATAGCAGCCGGCCGTTGTTTCCCCCTAACTGTGCTGAGCTGAGGTTGGTCGTGCAGATGTTACGTTGACCTTATGAGGAGGAGGTGGACGAAGCAGATTAGTAGTAGGAAGCAACACGGACAGAGAACTGGTCAGCAATCCTCGGCGGTGTTAGGGCATGCACTAAAACAATTTCCACCTAAGGTCCAGCCCACATTACATTACACCCTGCCAATCCTATTTTTATATTTCACCATCACAGCCAAGATTGGGAGGGTACCCTACCAGAGCAACATTTTTTTAAAAAAGGCCTCGAGAGAGCCTGTTATCCAAGTTCCCCCTACAGAGCCTAATTTTCAGCTCCTGTTGTGTACAGTTTAGCTGCTGCAGTTAAAAATCTTATAGTTGGATTTGTGATCGAGATGGCGGTCCACCAGCTAGACTTGATACCACCAGTCTCAGGCATTTAGCCTTTAGGCACCTCTTCAAAGATGGTCACTCAATGTCTATCCCGAGAATCTGAAGCATTTGATTTGAAACATTAATTGTTGAAACCACAAAGACATTCAAGATTGGCAGAGTTTACCCACAGAGCAACAAGTTTAACAAATAATGTCCCCAGTTCACACACACAGCCAAGATTGACAAAGTTCCACCGCAGACCACTGAATTGTAAACAAAAAGACCCCGAACCAGCCTTTTTACCTGATTGATCCTCATGGCACAACACCCAATTAAAACAAAGATGGGCCACGGACCCCATCCAACAGAGTGCTCAAAAACCAGAAGTGGCAGGTGCCTGCCTTGTGGAATTTCCCACTGCTTTGCTCATTTTCAAGGGGGTGAAAATGACAAAGATGCCCATAGGCACAGGCAATAGGACGGCTGCCGTGTGACGTCGCTGTGACGCCGCACGAACCTCCCCTTTAGAAAGGAGGCGGATCGCCGGCCAGAGCGACGTCGCAGGGAAGGTAAGTAGTGTGACGGGTGTTAGCGATGTTGTGCACCACGGGCAGCGATTTGCCCATGACGCACAACCAACGGGGGCGGGTATGCTCGCTAGCGATATCGGTACCGATATCGCAGTGTGTAAAGTACCCTTTATACTGCCTGTTTCAATTTTCCGTTCCAGTGGTGGACATTCTATTTGCTACATCTAAAAAGCTTGTATTTGGATTTGGAATTGGGCCATCGAGCAGGAGGTACGCCAGCTAGTTTTGCTACTGCCAGTCCCAGCTATTTAGGCTTGCAGAGGCTCACCCATGCTGCTCAGTGTCTATCCCGGGAATCCAAAGCAATCATTTTGAAAAAGTGTTTTGCTTAAGGGCCAATAGTGAAAGACTTTCAGAGGTCGGTGGGCGGTGTTTTTTTTTTTTTTATTCCGAGCATTTGATAACGCTGATTTGAAGCCAAAATTGGGTCGAACAAACACTTCCCATTATAATAATGTAAAGTAAAAATCTGTTATGTGCGATTAATGTGTTATCCGTGTAACGTAAAGTATAACAATGTGAAGTAGGAATGTCAGCTAGATGGGGATTGGAGCAGGTGAAGGTTGTAGTATGTACAAGTGTGTCAGATACTTATTATTTGTGAGGGAACTGAGAGCGAAGGTGCGAGCCTAAGTAACATACGTCACACCCAGGTAGTAGGTGTAGGAGGCACTATTAGGCCCAAACATCGGTGCCGAGCAGTGGTGCGGCTTTTCTGTGGTGTTGGGCAGTTTGGGGTGTCACGGTGCTCCTACCTGATTCTTGTCACTCGAAACCCGTTCTCAGGAAGTAAGGTAGACCGCACCTTGGTAGGTGTAAATAAGGTAGACCGCACCTTGGTAGGAGTAAGGTAGACCGCACCTTGGTAGGTGTAAATAAGGTAGACCGCACCTTGGTAGGAGTAAGGTAGACCGCACCTTGGTAGGAGTAAGGTAGACCGCACCTTGGTAGGAGTAAGGCAGACCGCACCTTGATAGGAGTAAGGTAGACCGCACCTTGGTAGGAGTAAGGTAGACCGCACCTTAGTAGGAGTAAGGTAGACCGCACCTTGGTAGGAGTAAGGTAGACCGCACCTTACTAGGAGTAAGGTAGACCGCACCTTGATAGGAGTAAGGTAGACCGCACCTTGGTAGGAGTAAGGTAGACCGCACCTTGGTGGGAGTAAGGTAGACCGCACCTTGGTAGGAGTAAGGTAGACCGCACCTTGGTAGGAGTAAGGTAGACCGCACCTTGGTAGGAGTAAGGTAGACCGCACCTTGGTAGGAGTAAGGCAGACCGCACCTTGGTAGGAGTAAGGTAGACCGCACCTTCGTAGCAGTAAGGTAGACCGCACCTTGGTAGGAGTAAGGTAGACCGCACCTTGGTAGGAGTAAGGTAGACCGCACCTTGGTAGGAGTAAGGTAGACCGCACCTTGGTAGGAGTAAGGTAGACCGCACCTTGGTAGGAGTAAGGTAGACCGCACCTTGGTAGGAGTAAGGTAGACCGCACCTTGGTAGGAGTAAGGTAGACCGCACCTTGGTAGGAGTAAGGTAGACCGCACCTTACTAGGAGTAAGGTAGACCGCACCTTGATAGGAGTAAGGTAGACCGCACCTTGGTAGGAGTAAGGTAGACCGCACCTTGGTGGGAGTAAGGTAGACCGCACCTTGGTAGGAGTAAGGTAGACCGCACCTTGGTAGGAGTAAGGTAGACCGCACCTTGGTAGGAGTAAGGTAGACCGCACCTTGGTAGGAGTAAGGCAGACCGCACCTTGGTAGGAGTAAGGTAGACCGCACCTTCGTAGCAGTAAGGTAGACCGCACCTTGGTAGGAGTAAGGTAGACCGCACCTTGGTAGGAGTAAGGTAGACCGCACCTTGGTAGGAGTAAGGTAGACCGCACCTTGGTAGGAGTAAGGTAGACCGCACCTTGGTAGGAGTAAGGTAGACCGCACCTTGGTAGGAGTAAGGTAGACCGCACCTTGGTAGGAGTAAGGTAGACCGCACCTTGGTAGGAGTAAGGTAGACCGCACCTTGGTAGGAGTAAGGTAGACCGCACCTTGGTAGGTGTAAATAAGGTAGACCGCACCTTGGTAGGAGTAAGGTAGACCGCACCTTGGTAGGAGTAAGGTAGACCGCACCTTGATAGGAGTAAGGTAGACCGCACCTTGGTAGGAGTAAGGTAGACCGCACCTTGGTGGGAGTAAGGTAGACCGCACCTTGGTAGGAGTAAGGTAGACCGCACCTTGGTAGGAGTAAGGTAGACCGCACCTTGGTAGGAGTAAGGTAGACCGCACCTTGGTAGGAGTAAGGTAGACCGCACCTTGGTAGGAGTAAGGTAGACCGCACCTTGGTAGGAGTAAGGCAGACCGCACCTTGGTAGGAGTAAGGTAGACCGCACCTTCGTAGCAGTAAGGTAGACCGCACCTTGGTAGGAGTAAGGTAGACCGCACCTTGGTAGGAGTAAGGTAGACCGCACCTTGGTAGGAGTAAGGTAGACCGCACCTTGGTAGGAGTAAGGTAGACCGCACCTTGGTAGGAGTAAGGTAGACCGCACCTTGGTAGGAGTAAGGTAGACCGCACCTTGGTAGGAGTAAGGTAGACCGCACCTTGGTAGGAGTAAGGTAGACCGCACCTTGGTAGGAGTAAGGTAGACCGCACCTTGGTAGGAGTAAGGTAGACTGCACCTTGGTAGCAGTAAGGTAGACCGCACCTTGGTAGGAGTAAGGCAGACCGCACCTTGGTAGGAGGAAGGCAGGCCGCACCTTGGTAGAAGTAAGATAGACCGCACCTTGGTAGGAGTAAGGTAGACCGCACCTTGGTAGGAGTAAGGTAGACCGCACCTTGGTAGGAGTAAGGTAGACTGCACCTTAGTAGGAGTAAGGTAGACCGCACCTTGGTAGGAGTAAGGTAGACTGCACCTTGGTAGGAGTAAGGTAGACTGCACCTTGGTAGGAGTAAGGTAGACCGCACCTTGGTAGGAGTAAGGTAGACTGCACCTTGGTAGGAGTAAGGTAGACTGCACCTTGGTAGGAGTAAGGTAGACCGCACCTTGGTAGGAGTAAGGTAGACCGCACCTTGGTAGGAGTAAGGTAGACCGCACCTTGGTAGGAGTAAGGCAGACTGCACCTTGGTAGGAGTAAGGCAGACCCCACCTTAGTAGGAGTAAGGTAGACCGCACCTTGGTAGGAGTAAGGTAGGCCGCACCTTGGTAGAAGTAAGATAGACTGCACCTTGGTAGGAGTAAGGTAGACCGCACCTTGGTAGGAGTAAGGTAGACTGCACCTTGGTAGGAGTAAGGCAGACCCCACCTTAGTAGGAGTAAGGTAGACCGCACCTTGGTAGGAGTAAGGCAGACCCCACCTTAGTAGGAGTAAGGTAGACCGCACCTTAGTAGGAGTAAGGTAGACCCCACCTTAGTAGGAGTAAGGTAGACCGCACCTTGGTAGGAGTAAGGTAGGCCGCACCTTGGTAGAAGTAAGATAGACCGCACCTTGGTAGAAGTAAGGCAGACCCCACCTTAGTAGGAGTAAGGTAGACCTCACCTTGGTAGGAGTAAGGCAGACCGCACCTTGGAAGGAGTAAGGCAGACCGCACCTTGGTAGGAGTAAGGTAGACCGCACCTTGGTAGGAGTAAGGCAGACCGCACCTTGGTAGGAGTAAGGTAGACCGCACTGTGGTATGACCAGTCCAGATGCTTTACTGGATAACTCTATGGTTGGTCACATCTTCTGGAGCATGTAGCTGTGACACTGGATCTCCAGACAGGCTTTGGTTAGTTGGACACTGGACTGCGATGGGCTCCGAGGAGAGGTAACTCATATTAGCCGCCCTTGTCACCTCCTCATCACCTCCAGCCCGGCTTGTCTCAACTGCCAACTGTCACCTCTCCCTGGTTACCATAGTGACGTGGCTATAGAAGATATTGATCAGACATCCTCCAATACCGCCCCTTACCAACACATACCGCCATCTGCTGGTCTCCAGTGGTATTACAGAGCAACAACTTACACCACATTTGACAGAATGACACCAGGCAATACATCAAACCATAACTTATTCTACAAACGCCTATGAATGCAGAAACCTTTGTAATGGTTCCTTATGGCTAATTACAAATGCAGCTCTGGAGCATGTGTGGCGCCCCTGAGGCTTCACTCGCCAGAGGGTACTGCACCTCCTTTAAGGTGCACTATTCATCCCGGTAAGGAGGAGGTTAACATCTGGTATTTTTCACTTACACAACATCCTGTGCTCAGAGCTTACACAAACACCCAGGTAGTGAGCCAGTCAGTTACACAACTCAGGAAGGCTGGGAAATTCCTGGTTACCAGGCAATGGCTTGGGAGGTGGGGGCTGACTGGGGTAGTTACAGAGCACACAGGAAATCACCGCAGAATAGTCTGGGACACTGAAAGAATAACAAGTTCCTTCGGGAGCGTGCTTAAGAGCTTCCTGAGGGAGACCTGACCAGACTGGGAGAAGGTTGGAGACGTAGATAGGAGAGGCTCTCGATAATGGCAGTAAACGTGGGACAAAGCAGAACTAACGGTCGCCTGGAGGTGAGCTTAACTGATCCCCGGGACCGGCGCTGACAGGGTGCAGAACCGTAGGGTGAAACAGACTTCAAGTTGGCCACCTGTTACATCGCAGAGACCTGCTTCACCGGCAACTAGTAAAGGTGAGCCAATCAACCCCTTTGCCCTGTGGGTGCTACACATATACCGGATGTACATAACTTAGGATCAGTAATGTAATGTGATTCACCAGCAGAATAGTGAGTGCAGCTCTGGAGTATAATACAGGAGGAGGTAACTCCGGATCAGTAATGTAATGTATGTACAGAGTGACTGCACCAGCAGGATAGTGAGTGCATCTCTGGAGTATAATACAGGAGGTAACACAGGATCAGTAATGTAATGTATGTACACAGTGACTGCACCAGCAGAATAGTGAGTGCAGCTCTGGAGTATAATACCGGAGGTAACTCAGGATCAGTAATGTAATGTATGTACACAGTGACTGCACCAGCAGAATAGTGAGTGCAGCTCTGGAGGATAATACAGGAGGTAACTCAGGATCAGTAATGTAATGTATGTTCATAGTGACTGCACCAGCAGAATAGTGAGTGCAGCTCTGGAGTATAATACAGGAGGTAACTCAGGATCAGTAATGTAATGTAATGTATGTACACAGTGACTGCACCAGCAGAATAGTGAGTGCAGCTCTGGAGGATAATACAGGAGGTAACTCAGGATCAGTAATGTAATGTATGTACACAGTGACTGCACCAGCAGAATAGTGAGTGCAGCTCTGGAGTATAATACAGGAGGTAACTCAGGATCAGTAATGTATGTACCCAGTGACTGCACCAGCAGAATAGTGAGTGCAGCTCTGGAGTATAATACAGGAGGTAACTCAGGATCAGTAATGTAATGTATGTACACAGTGACTGCACCAGCAGAATAGTGAGTGCAGCTCTGGAGTATAATACAGGAGGTAATGTAATGTATGTATAGTGGTTGCCATATGATTGTTCCGTAGATTTTCTAGACACGGTTATAACTAAGATGTGACTGAATTCAGTGTAAATTTCAGAAGAGAACGACACAAGGATTTACGATTATTATGGATTTATTTTCTCAGGATTGTATATGAAGGATGACATCTACGTTTTAACTTTGCTACAACGCCTGAGACGCAGAGAACACGACTCGCTGTATTTGGATTCTGAATACTCTGGATCCATCAGACACATCACGGTTTTCCGGTCGCACTCGCAGGTGTTTCTGGCACAGTCGGTAATGTACACACTGTGATCTGCGGATATAAAAGAAACATCCATCATTTATCATCCACAAATCTGCTGTAACACTGACCGGAGATAACACTGACCGGAGATAACACTTACCGGAGATAACACTGACTGGAGATAACACTGACCGGAGATAACACTGACCGGAGATAACACTGACCGGAGATAACACTGACCGGAGATAACACTTACCGGAGATAACACTGACTGGAGATAACACTGACCGGAGATATCACTGACCGGATATAACACTGACCAGAGATAACACTGACCGGAGATAACACTGACTGGAGAGAACACTGACTGGAGATAATACTAACAGGAGATAACACTGACAGGAGATAACACTGACAGGAGATAACACTGACAGGAGATAACACTGACAGGAGATAACACTAACAGGAGATAACACTGACTGGAGATAACACTGACCGGAGATAACACTGACCAGAGATAACACTGACCGGAGATAACACTGACCGGAGATAATAGTGACCGGAGATAACACTGACCGGAGATAACACTGACCGGAGATAACACTGACAGGAGATAACACTGACCGGAGAGAACACTGACCGGAGATATCACTGACTGGAGATAACACTGACAGGAGATAACACTGACTGGAGATAACACTGACCAGAGATAACACTGACCGGAGATAACACTGACTGGAGATAACACTGACCAGAGATAACACTGACCGGAGATAACACTGACTGGAGATAACACTGACCGGAGATAACACTGACCGGAGATAACACTGACAGGAGATAACACTGACAGGAGATAACACTGACTGGAGATAACACTGACTGGAGATAACACTGACCAGAGAGAACACCGACCGGAGATAACACCGACCGGAGATAACACCGACCGGAGATAACACCGACCGGAGATAACACTGACCGGAGATAGCACTGACCGGAGAGAGCACTGACCGGAGAGAGCACTGACCGGAGAGAACACTGACCGGAGAGAGCACTGACCGGAGAGAGCACTGACCGGAGAGAGCACTGACTGGAGATAACACTGACAGGAGATAACACTGACTGGAGATAACACTGACCAGAGATAACACTGACCGGAGATAACACTGACTGGAGATAACACTGACCAGAGATAACACTGACCGGAGATAACACTGACTGGAGATAACACTGACCGGAGATAACACTGACCGGAGATAACACTGACAGGAGATAACACTGACAGGAGATAACACTGACTGGAGATAACACTGACTGGAGATAACACTGACCAGAGAGAACACCGACCGGAGATAACACCGACCGGAGATAACACCGACCGGAGATAACACCGACCGGAGATAACACTGACCGGAGATAGCACTGACCGGAGAGAGCACTGACCGGAGAGAGCACTGACCGGAGAGAACACTGACCGGAGAGAGCACTGACCGGAGAGAGCACTGACCGGAGAGAGCACTGACCGGAGAGAGCACTGACCGGAGATAACACTGACCGGAGAGAGCACTGACCGGAGAGAGCACTGACCGGAGAGAGCACTGACCGGAGAGAGCACTGACCGGAGATAACACTGACCGGAGAGAACACTGACCGGAGAGAACACTGACCGGAGAGAGCACTGACCGGAGAGAGCACTGACCGGAGAGAACACCGGACGGAGAGAACACTGGCCGGAGAGAACACTGACCGGAGAGAGCACTGACCGGAGAGAGCACTGACCGGAGACAACACTGACCGGAGAGAAGACTGACTACCCCCGAATGCTGCGCCAACTGGAAATAACCCAACAGACAAATCTCCAATGATAAATGTGTAATCAACACCCCAAATATAGTGGGAAAAAAACAGTATTTAATCAGCCACTAATTGTGCAAGTTCTCCCTCTTAAAAAGATGAGAGAGGCCTGTAATTGTCATCATAGGTGACCACAACTTATTTTCTGTCAGTCTTCACAAGGTTGGCACACACTGTTGGTGGGATGTTGGCCCATTCCTCCGGTTGGCACACACTGTTGGTGGTAGGTTGGCCCATTCCTCCGGTTGGCACACACTGTTGGTGGGATGTTGGCCCATTCCTCCGGTTGGCACACACTGTTGGTGGTATGTTGGCCCATTCCTCCGGTTGGCACACACTGTTGGTGGTATGTTGGCCAATTCCTCCGGTTGGCACACACTGTTGGTGGTATGTTGGCCCATTCCTCCGGTTGACACACACTGTTGGTGGTATGTTGGCCCATTCCTCCAGTTGGCACACACTGTTTTTGGTATGTTGGCCCATTCCTCCATGCAGATCTCCTCTAGAGCAGTGATGTTGTGGGCCTGACGCTGGACAATACGCCTTTCAACTCCCTCCAAAGGTTTTCTATGGGGTTCAGGTCTGGAGACTGGCTAGGCCACTCCAGGACCTTCAGATGCTTCTTATGAAGCCACTCCTTCATTGCCCTGGCGGTGTGCTTGGGATCATTATCACGCTGAAAGACCCAGCTAAATTTCATCTTCAATGCCCTTGCTGATGGAAGCAGGTTTGCAAACAAGATCTCATGATATATGGCCCCATTCATTTTTTCATGTACAAGGATCAGTCGTCCTGGTCCCTTTGCAAAGAAACAGCCCCAAAGCATGATGTTGCCACCCCCATGCTTCACAGTAGGTATGGTGTTCTTTGGATGTTACTCAGCATTCTCTCCTCCAAACACGGCAAGTTCTGTATCTACCAAACAGTTCTACTTTGGTTTCATCAGACCATATAACACTCTCCCAATACTCTTCTGGACAATCTAAATGCTCTCTAGCAAACTTCAGACAGGCCCGGACATGTACTGGCTTAAGCAGGAGAACACGTCTGGCACTTCAGGATCTGAGTCCCTGGTGGCGAGTTGTGTTACTGATGGTAGCCTTTGTTACGTGGTCCCAACTCTATGCAGGTCATTCACTAGGTCCTCCCGTGTGGTTCTGGGATTTTTGCTCACCATTCTTGTCATCATTTTGACCCCACGTGGTGAGATCGTGCGTGTAGCTCCAGATCGAGGGAGATCATCAGTGGTCTTGTATGTCTTCCATTTTCTTATTATTGCTCCCACAGTTGATTTCATCACACCAAGCTGCTTGCCTATTGCAGATTCAGTCTTCCCAGCCTGGTGCAGGGTTACAACGATTTTGTTTCTAGTGTTCTTCGACAGCTCTTTGGTCTTCACCATAGTGGAGTTTGGAGTGTGACTTTTTGAGGTTGTGGACAGGGGTCTTTTATACTGATAACAAGTTCAGACAGGATCCATTACTACAGGTAATGAGTGGAGGACAGAGGAGCCTCTTACAGAAGAAGTGACAGGTCTGTGAGAGACAGAAATTCTGCATGTTTTTAGGTGACTAAATACTTATTTTCCACCATAATTTGCAAATAAAATATTTCCAAATCAGACGCGGTGATTTTCTGAATTTTTTTTCTAATTTTATCTATCATAGTTGTGGTCACCTATGATGTCAATTACAAGCCGGCCTCATCTTTTTAAGTGGGAGAAATTGCACAATTGGGGGCTGACTAAATACTTTTTTTCCCCACTTTATGTACACGGTGCACTAGAGAGGTCAGCCGTGTAATAGGGGTCTATAGGGATTGTATATACCACATTATATAGGGAGAATATAACAGATACTGAGGATAATTCACCAATATTTCTGAGCAAAAACAATAAGAATCAAATATCCCATAGACGATAATGGTCATACAACGCAGCAATTATAACTACATAAATAGACACTAGACCAATAAGATATATAGTGATGATCCCACTGAACTGAGCAGATTTAGCAGATGATAACAAAAAAACATGAATCTCCTATTAACACAAATGTACCACATTGTCGGGGATGACCATGTTTAAAGATGGGAGGTAAGTAAGAGGGTGGACCTACAGTCATGTGCCCCCACTGAAGACATAAGTTATTTTATTGCAAATGTTTGTACATTTTTGATTATTCTTATATGGTTCTCAGTGATTACACCATGTTTTATTCCTCTTGGCCGCAGTACTAAAGACGGCCACAAGAGGTGAAGTCGTGGGAGTGGATGGTGCCAGAGTGCGAGAAAATGTTCCTGGCCTGTGGGAATGTCAGCCTGGAGGAAGACATGATGTGCTGGAGATCTCCCAAGATGGGAGGAAAAGTCTGGAAGAAGGCGCAGTACAAGATGAAGTGCAGCCTGGTGAGTGGAGACCGCCAAGTGAAAGGGGTGCGGACAATGGTGGAATAGAAGAGAGTGCGTGGCAGCACATCAGAAAATCGGCCTCAGAAGAGGCAAGGCTACGCACTCAGGAAGTGAGGCTCTGACTGACCAATACAGAAGCCTCAGGTTGCTTGTGAGACTCTGGTGTGACGATGCCGTGCCAGCAGGTGTGTGCAAAACTGAACATCGCATGACATCTGCTGTGTCCTTGGTCAATCACCACATCTACAGTCTTCACCGTTGTCTATTTTTTGTTGTCCTCAATGAAAAACCAGGCAGACACTTATGTGGCACCCCTGAATACATCAGGGTGCCACAGGGTACTGCATCTCTACCCAGGGTGCAGGGCCTACCCCCCATGGTTCCAAGTTCCCAGAAATCGGTGTCCCCTCCATCAGCACCACAAATCCCAATCAACACCTCACATCATGACCTGTCAGACACACCAGTGGGTTGGTCTAGCTGGAACAGGGCCATCCACCTAGGGGTCAGGCAGACTGGTGGGAGGGAGAAAGAGGAGTCTAGTGAGAGCCCTCAAAGTTAGAGGAGCTGGGGAGTGCGAGCTTCCGGGGAGCTAGAAGGACCGAGGTTGGGTCGCAGACAGTGGTCCGGGACCAGAGGAGTCGGGGACCGGTAGCAGTGCCATAGGATAAGGGTGCGACGGACATACTCTTGGAGGACTGTTGGCATCAGAAAGCCCAAAAGAACTGACCAGTACCAAGCACGACGGGGTACAGGACCCAAGGTCAGGAGCCGATTCAACGTCCTGACAATTAGCCTGCAGAGGAAGGGGACTGTTGTGAATGTTAGTTATGTCTTGGCTGCTGGGAGGCTCCCTCTGGTGGCCAGGAAGGGTTTGGACAGAGACCAGGTGTGTTTCCTTTCCTAACTCTCTGCTTATTTAAGTCCTGGTCTGATTGCAGGCTGTTGCCGGATGTCAGTTCTTTGTATCTCCAGCCTGGTTAATCCTACTCTACACCACATCTTCCCCAGATAAGTGCTTGCTCTTTATTTGTCTGGTTCTTTTGCTTATCTGGGTTTGTCATTTGTTGTGGTTGGTTTCAGTTTATTTGCTTTGAGGGATTTTCCCCCTCAGTGGATTGTTGGGGAACTCCCTGCAGTTCTGTGTGGAGTATAGCTCCTTTAGGTCCATGTGTTTGTGGCTTGTTGAATTTGTTATAATTCTTGTTTTCTGTTCATTGGTATGACAAGGGCACCTGGTATAGGACGGAGTTTAGATCGAGCGATCTGAGGGCCTTTTTGTACTATCAGGAAGTTGGTATTTTGCAGGGTTTTTCTCTGGCCACCGTCAGTCCCTTTCCTGTCCTTTCCTATTTTAGTCAGTGGGGGCCTCACCTTTTGCTAATCCTGTCATCTACCTGTGTATTGTGTTTTCCTATATCACCGCAGTCTTTGAATGTGGGGGGCTTGCTATTCTTGTCTATTTTCTGAGGCAGAGAGTTATTCATCTTTCCTACCTTTAGGATAGTTAGTTCTCCGGCTGGGTTCGCGGTGCACAGGATGTTAGTTCACCCCTCGGCTACTTCTAGCTGTGTTGGTTAGTAAGGGGATGGCGTCCAGATTAGTTGCCAATGCTCTTGTCACCTTTTACCAATGATTTGTGGTGATCTTCCATGGTTCCGGATCATAACAGGGGACCTTCAGGGACCTTCCAGAGAGCTCAGAGACTGAGGGCATCAGCACACCGTGGGGGACAGGGTTTTCCAGAAAAAGCAACCACTAAAGTCCCAAGTACCAGCCCTTGGGAGCAAGACTTCACTTAAAAACTGAAGAGCGGGACCTCATAGTTTCAAGCTAGAGGGACCCACACAGACACGAAACTGTGCACGGAGGCAGGCTCCGGATGACTATGTGACATCGGTGGGACAAAATACTTGGACGGGCCCCCCGCAGCGGCACACAGAGAATTTGGTTTACCTGCAGAGTGTGTGTCTCCTTTATAAACCTCATCCAGCACCACGACTACCCACTGTGAGTACCCTGATCCCTGCAGCCTGCGCTCCCAAATATTCACTAACACCCCTTGATCCTGGGGCCTTCCCCACCTGTGGAGGGACCAACATCAGGCTGCTTAACCCCATCTGCCCCGGTACTCCTTACAGCAGCGGCGGTACTCCCATTACCGCAACCCACAGGTGGCGTCACAAACTTATCCCCTGTAAATAACCCCTTTCACAGATTAAAGTGTCCGCTAACCCAAGTCCGGATGATCCTGGATCCGAGCATCCCGACTAACACCGGGGCGGCACACTTATGCGTAATGTAATGCCATCACGGAGACTTCTGATTGGCTCCAAATTTATTCTGCACCCGGACAATGACCCCCAACATCAAGTCGGTGCCATAAATATGGAGTTGTCCTGGAGGTGATGATCTCACATCTCCCGTCTGTTTCCTACATTTTCTTACTTTGCAGCATTTGTTGCACACCTGCCTATAACTTTTGCACAGTACAGTATATATATATATATATATATTAGTTGTGTCCGGCATCACATGACCTGACACTGCTCGGCTGAATGGTGGTGTCTTATCAATGACAAAATTGTAAATCTTCTGCTTCTCACAATGTCCCCGAGTGTCCTGCCCCCGAGGAGACCCCCGGACTTACCGTAGGTGATGACCCCATTACTAGGGGTGTCCTGACCCCAAGGAGACCCCTGGACTTACTGCAGGTGATTGTCCCATTACTAGAGGTGTCCTGACCCCGAGGAGACCCCTGGACTTACCGCAGGTGATGACCCCATTACTAGGGGTGTCCTGACCCCGAGGAGACCCCCGGACTTACCGCAGGTGATGACCCCATTACTGGGGGTGTCCTGACCCCGAGGAGACCCCCGGACTTACTGCAGGTGATGACCCCATTACTAGGGGTGTCCTGACCCCGAGGAGACCCCCGGACTTACCGCAGGTGATGACCCCATTAATAGGGGTGTCCTGACCCCGAGGAGACCCCCGGACTTACCGCAGGTGATGGTCTCATTACTTGGGGTGTCCTGACCCCAAGGAGACCCCCGGACTTACCGCAGGTGATGACCCCATTACTAGGGGTGTCCTGCCCCCGAGGAGACCCCCGGACTTACTGCAGGTGATGACCCCATTACTAGGGGTGTCCTGCCCCCGAGGAGACCCCCGGACTTACTGCAGGTGATGGTCCCATTACTAGGGGTGTCCTGACCCCGAGGAGACCCCCGGACTTACCGCAGGTGATGACCCCATTACTAGGGGTGTCCTGACCCCGAGGAGACCCCCAGACTTACCACAGGTGATGGTCCCATTACTAGAGGTGTCCTGACCCTGAGGAGACCCCCGGATTTACCGCAGGTGATGACCCCATTACTAGGGGTGTCCTGACCCCGAGGAGACCCCCGGACTTACTGCAGGTGATGGTCTCATTACTAGGAGTGTCCTGACCCCAAGGAGACCCCCGGACTTACCGCAGGTGATGGTCTCATTACTAGGGGTGTCCTGACCCCGAGGAGACCCCCGGACTTACCGCAGGTGATGACCCCATTACTAGGGGTGTAAGAGTAACGCTGAGAATATGGACGACAGATCTTAATCCAGAAAGAAGATTTATAGCAGCGGCATTGTAATATACAGCACCTGAAAGAGGAGAGGAGAGGAGAGAAGAGCGGTCACCAGGGGCGAAACTATTCACGCCGGACATTAGAGCTGAGGGCGGCAGAAAAAGTCCTGCTGGTCCACAGGAGACCAAAACTATTAACCCTTTCATGTCTGGGTGATTTTTCCTTTTTGGACTTTCATTGTTTCCTCGCTTTTTCTTCTTCTACCCGGACCATGTGACCTCCTGTCATTGTGGGGGAGGAGCTGCGGAACTGAATGATTCCAAAAATTCTAATTGTGAATGTGTTTCCTCCATCGCTTTTTAGGGAATTTTTTTGCTGATTTTTTTTTTTTTTTTCAGTAACAACGACCGGAAGCAGAAATCTCCAGAGCGACCGCAAAGAGGAAACGTTTTACCTTTATTTTCTTTTGTCTAAAAAATTCTGAGTCTGTGTCGCCATTCTCTGATATCTGCAGCTTTTATGTCCATTCATTGGACTGTGAGGGCTTGTATATAGTGAAAATGATTGATGTGTTACATAGGACTGCAGGTGACATCTACTACATTATCTGTACTCAGAGAGATATCACTGTGTTATCTGTGGTGTTACATAGGACTGCAGGTGACATCTACTACATTATCTGTACTCAGAGAGATATCACTGTGTTATCTGTGGTGTTACATAGGACTGCAGGTGACATCTACTACATTATCTGTACTCAGAGATATCACTGTGTTATCTGTGGTGTTACATAGGACTGCAGGTGACATCTACTACATTATCTGTACTCAGAGATATCACTGTGTTATCTGTGGTGTTACATAGGACTGCAGGTGACATCTACTACATTATCTGTACTCAGAGAGATATCACTGTGTTATCTGTGGTGTTACATAGGACTGCAGGTGACATCTACTACATTATCTGTACTCAGAGAGATATCACTGTGTTATCTGTGGTGTTACATAGGACTGCAGGTGACATCTACTACATTATCTGTACTCAGAGATATCACTGTATTATCTGTGCTGTTACATAGGACTGCAGGTGACATCTACTACATTATCTGTACTCAGAGATATCACTGTTATCTGTGGTGTTACATAGGACTGCAGGTGACATCTACTACATTATCTGCATTCAGAGAGATCACTGTGTTATCTGTGGTGTTACATAGGACTGCAGGAGACATCTACTACATTATCTGTACTCAGAGAGATATCCCTGTGTTATCTGTGGTGTTACATAGGACTGCAGGTGACATCTACTACATTATCTGTGCTCAGAGATATCACTGTTATCTGTGGTGTTACATAGGACTGCAGGTGACATCTACTACATTATCTGTACTCAGAGAGATATCACTGTGTTATCTGTGGTGTTACATAGGACTGCAGGTGACATCTACTACATTATCTGTACTCAGAGATATCACTGTGTTATCTGTGGTGTTACATAGGACTGCAGGTGACATCTACTACATTATCTGTACTCAGAGATATCACTGTATTATCTGTGGTGTTACATAGGACTGCAGGTGACATCTACTACATTATCTGTACTCAGAGATATCACTGTGTTATCTCTGGTGTTACATAGGACTGCAGGTGATATCTACTACATTATCTGTACTCAGAGATATCACTGTGTTATCTGTGGTGTTACATAGGACTGCAGGAGACATCTACTACATTATCTGTACTCAGAGAGATATCCCTGTGTTATCTGTGGTGTTACATAGGACTGCAGGTGACATCTACTACATTATCTGTGCTCAGAGATATCACTGTTATCTGTGGTGTTACATAGGACTGCAGGTGACATCTACTACATTATCTGTACTCAGAGAGATATCACTGTGTTATCTGTGGTGTTACATAGGACTGCAGGTGACATCTACTACATTATCTGTACTCAGAGATATCACTGTATTATCTGTGGTGTTACATAGGACTGCAGGTGACATCTACTACATTATCTGTACTCAGAGATATCACTGTGTTATCTGTGGTGTTACATAGGACTGCAGGTGACATCTACTACATTATCTGCATTCAGAGAGATCACTGTGTTATCTGTGGTGTTACATAGGACTGCAGGAGACATCTACTACATTATCTGTACTCAGAGAGATATCCCTTTGTTATCTGTGGTGTTACATAGGACTGCAGGTGACATCTACTACATTATCTGTGCTCAGAGATATCACTGTTATCTGTGGTGTTACATAGGACTGCAGGTGACATCTACTACATTATCTGTGCTCAGAGATATCACTGTGTTATCTGTGGTGTTACATAGGACTGCAGGTGACATCTACTACATTATCTGTACTCAGAGATATCACTGTGTTATCTGTGGTGTTACATAGGACTGCAGGTGACATCTACTACATTATCTGTACTCAGAGATATCACTGTTATCTGTGGTGTTACATAGGACTGCAGGAGACATCTACTACATTATCTGTACTCAGAGATATCACTGTTATCTGTGGTTTTACATAGGACTGCAGGTGACATATGCTACATTATCTGTACTCAGAGATATCACTGTGTTATCTGTGGTGTTACATGGGACTGCAGGTGACATCTACTACATTATCTGTACTCAGAGAGATATCACTGTGTTATCTGTGGTGTTACATAGGACTGCAGGTGACATCTGCTACATTATCTGTACTCAGAGATATCACTGTGTTATCTGTGGTGTTACATGGGACTTCAGGTGACATCTACTACATTATCTGTACTCAGAGAGATATCACTGTGTTATCTGTGGTGTTACATAGGACTGCAGGTGACATCTACTACATTATCTGTACTCAGAGATATCACTGTGTTATCTGTGGTGTTACATAGGACTGCAGGTGACATCTACTACATTATCTGTACTCAGAGATATCACTGTGTTATCTGTGGTGTTACATAGGACTGCAGGTGACATCTACTACATTATCTGTACTCAGAGAGATATCACTGTGTTATCTGTGGTGTTACATAGGACTGCAGGTGACATCTACTACATTATCTGTACTCAGAGAGATATCACTGTGTTATCTGTGGTGTTACATAGGACTGCAGGTGACATCTACTACATTATCTGTACTCAGAGAGATATCACTGTGTTATCTGTGGTGTTACATAGGACTGCAGGTGACATCTACTACATTATCTGTACTCAGAGATATCACTGTATTATCTGTGGTGTTACATAGGACTGCAGGTGGCATCTACTACATTATCTGTACTCAGAGATATCACTGTGTTATCTGTGGTGTTACATAGGACTGCAGGTGACATCTACTACATTATCTGTACTCAGAGATATCACTGTGTTATCTGTGGTGTTACATAGGACTG
Organism: Anomaloglossus baeobatrachus; assembly: GCF_048569485.1. NCBI lineage: Eukaryota > Metazoa > Chordata > Amphibia > Anura > Aromobatidae > Anomaloglossus > Anomaloglossus baeobatrachus. The sequence goes on from NC_134363.1 coordinate 8,284,934, forward strand.
CAGGTGACATCTACTACATTATCTGCATTCAGAGAGATCACTGTGTTATCTGTGGTGTTACATAGGACTGCAGGAGACATCTACTACATTATCTGTACTCAGAGAGATATCCCTGTGTTATCTGTGGTGTTACATAGGACTGCAGGTGACATCTACTACATTATCTGTGCTCAGAGATATCACTGTGTTATCTGTGGTGTTACATAGGACTGCAGGTGACATCTACTACATTATCTGTACTCAGAGATATCACTGTGTTATCTGTGGTGTTACATAGGACTGCAGGTGACATCTACTACATTATCTGTACTCAGAGATATCACTGTTATCTGTGGTGTTACATAGGACTGCAGGAGACATCTACTACATTATCTGTACTCAGAGAGATATCCCTTTGTTATCTGTGGTGTTACATAGGACTGCAGGTGACATCTACTACATTATCTGTGCTCAGAGATATCACTGTTATCTGTGGTGTTACATAGGACTGCAGGTGACATCTACTACATTATCTGTGCTCAGAGATATCACTGTGTTATCTGTGGTGTTACATAGGACTGCAGGTGACATCTACTACATTATCTGTACTCAGAGATATCACTGTGTTATCTGTGGTGTTACATAGGACTGCAGGTGACATCTACTACATTATCTGTACTCAGAGATATCACTGTTATCTGTGGTGTTACATAGGACTGCAGGAGACATCTACTACATTATCTGTACTCAGAGATATCACTGTTATCTGTGGTGTTACATAGGACTGCAGGTGACATATGCTACATTATCTGTACTCAGAGATATCACTGTGTTATCTGTGGTGTTACATGGGACTGCAGGTGACATCTACTACATTATCTGTACTCAGAGAGATATCACTGTGTTATCTGTGGTGTTACATAGGACTGCAGGTGACATCTGCTACATTATCTGTACTCAGAGATATCACTGTGTTATCTGTGGTGTTACATGGGACTTCAGGTGACATCTACTACATTATCTGTACTCAGAGAGATATCACTGTGTTATCTGTGGTGTTACATAGGACTGCAGGTGACATCTACTACATTATCTGTACTCAGAGATATCACTGTGTTATCTGTGGTGTTACATAGGACTGCAGGTGACATCTACTACATTATCTGTACTCAGAGATATCACTGTGTTATCTGTGGTGTTACATAGGACTGCAGGTGACATCTACTACATTATCTGTACTCAGAGAGATATCACTGTGTTATCTGTGGTGTTACATAGGACTGCAGGTGACATCTACTACATTATCTGTACTCAGAGAGATATCACTGTGTTATCTGTGGTGTTACATAGGACTGCAGGTGACATCTACTACATTATCTGTACTCAGAGAGATATCACTGTGTTATCTGTGGTGTTACATAGGACTGCAGGTGACATCTACTACATTATCTGTACTCAGAGAGATATCACTGTGTTATCTGTGGTGTTACATAGGACTGCAGGTGACATCTACTACATTATCTGTACTCAGAGATATCACTGTTATCTGTGGTGTTACATAGGACTGCAGGTGACATATGCTACATTATCTGTACTCAGAGATATCACTGTGTTATCTGTGGTGTTACATGGGACTGCAGGTGACATCTACTACATTATCTGCATTCAGAGAGATCACTGTGTTATCTGTGGTGTTACATAGGACTGCAGGAGACATCTACTACATTATCTGTACTCAGAGAGATATCCCTGTGTTATCTGTGGTGTTACATAGGACTGCAGGTGACATCTACTACATTATCTGTGCTCAGAGATATCACTGTGTTATCTGTGGTGTTACATAGGACTGCAGGTGACATCTACTACATTATCTGTACTCAGAGATATCACTGTGTTATCTGTGGTGTTACATAGGACTGCAGGTGACATCTACTACATTATCTGTACTCAGAGATATCACTGTGTTATCTGTGGTGTTACATAGGACTGCAGGTGACATCTACTACATTATCTGTACTCAGAGAGATATCACTGTGTTATCTGTGGTGTTACATAGGACTGCAGGTGACATCTACTACATTATCTGTACTCAGAGAGATATCACTGTGTTATCTGTGGTGTTACATAGGACTGCAGGTGACATCTACTACATTATCTGTACTCAGAGAGATATCACTGTGTTATCTGTGGTGTTACATAGGACTGCAGGTGACATCTACTACATTATCTGTACTCAGAGAGATATCACTGTGTTATCTGTGGTGTTACATAGGACTGCAGGTGACATCTACTACATTATCTGTACTCAGAGATATCACTGTTATCTGTGGTGTTACATAGGACTGCAGGTGACATATGCTACATTATCTGTACTCAGAGATATCACTGTGTTATCTGTGGTGTTACATGGGACTGCAGGTGACATCTACTACATTATCTGCATTCAGAGAGATCACTGTGTTATCTGTGGTGTTACATAGGACTGCAGGAGACATCTACTACATTATCTGTACTCAGAGAGATATCCCTGTGTTATCTGTGGTGTTACATAGGACTGCAGGTGACATCTACTACATTATCTGTGCTCAGAGATATCACTGTGTTATCTGTGGTGTTACATAGGACTGCAGGTGACATCTACTACATTATCTGTACTCAGAGATATCACTGTGTTATCTGTGGTGTTACATAGGACTGCAGGTGACATCTACTACATTATCTGTACTCAGAGATATCACTGTTATCTGTGGTGTTACATAGGACTGCAGGAGACATCTACTACATTATCTGTACTCAGAGAGATATCCCTTTGTTATCTGTGGTGTTACATAGGACTGCAGGTGACATCTACTACATTATCTGTGCTCAGAGATATCACTGTTATCTGTGGTGTTACATAGGACTGCAGGTGACATCTACTACATTATCTGTGCTCAGAGATATCACTGTGTTATCTGTGGTGTTACATAGGACTGCAGGTGACATCTACTACATTATCTGTACTCAGAGATATCACTGTGTTATCTGTGGTGTTACATAGGACTGCAGGTGACATCTACTACATTATCTGTACTCAGAGATATCACTGTTATCTGTGGTGTTACATAGGACTGCAGGAGACATCTACTACATTATCTGTACTCAGAGATATCACTGTTATCTGTGGTGTTACATAGGACTGCAGGTGACATATGCTACATTATCTGTACTCAGAGATATCACTGTGTTATCTGTGGTGTTACATGGGACTGCAGGTGACATCTACTACATTATCTGTACTCAGAGAGATATCACTGTGTTATCTGTGGTGTTACATAGGACTGCAGGTGACATCTGCTACATTATCTGTACTCAGAGATATCACTGTGTTATCTGTGGTGTTACATGGGACTTCAGGTGACATCTACTACATTATCTGTACTCAGAGAGATATCACTGTTATCTGTGGTGTTACATAGGACTGCAGGTGACATCTACTACATTATCTGTACTCAGAGATATCACTGTGATATCTGTGGTGTTACATAGGACTGCAGGTGACATCTATTACATTATCTGTACTCAGAGAGATATCACTGTGCTATCTGTGGTGTTACATAGGACTGCAGGTGATATCTACTACATTAGCTGTACTCAGAGAGATATCACTGTGTTATCTGTGGTGTTACATAGGACTGCAGGTGACATCACTAGATTATCTGTACTCAGAGAGATATCACTGTGTTATCTGTGGTGTTACATAGGACTGCAGGTGACATCTACTACATTATCTGTACTCAGAGAGATATCACTGTGTTATCTGTGGTGTTACATAGGACTGCAGGTGACATCTACTACATTATCTGTACTCAGAGAGATATCACTGTGTTTTCTGTGGTGTTACATAGGACTGCAGGTGATATCTATTATTGTATATAATTTCTCTTACCTTGTTAGTTCGCGCATTGTCTTATTATTTGCGGTTTCTGCACATAAACAGCCCCGGGGCAGCGCCTCTATCATCTCTTTGTTTGATGTTTCGTTAAGCATTGTTTGGAAATCTTTGCGATTAATTCTGGCTCCTTCCACCGACACTAGAAGATAAAGCCATGGTCACCTTGTGGTTACACGGAGCGGCGCAGTCACCGGGAATGACGGATGTTACCGGGAATCTTCCTCCTCTGATCAGGGATCTGCCTGGAGATCGCTCCCTACTATATTCCCATTACCGGAGAGGAGCGGAGAATCTCAGGACTTACCGAGACTAAGGAGGAGCAGCAGAGAGGAGAGCATTGTGCCCCGGAGACAGACGGGGAAGATCCAGGAGAAGACCATCTGGAAGACCAGCAGATCCCACCGGGGATTATATCCTCCTGATATTCCCACCACTGGGGGGCGCTGCAGAGCGCTGTCTGCTATTGGTGCCCGGGGGCTTCTTACCTGATACCAGCATCATATGATCGGGTGACAGTGTAGGGAATATTATTAACCCTTACCTGTACTGGGCATGTGATCCTGGGACAACAATGGAGTAGAGGTGATCGCTCCACATTGTTCTTCTCACACAAAGCTCCTGCGAATATTCCTCGATAACACAAACAATAGGAGGAATCTCCTTTTTTTAATGGGGTGAAGATGATTTATTCTAAAATAAGAAGGATTAAATATCCTCCTGTAATGTTTATTTTCTTATAATGATATCTAGAAATATCAATTTTTCCAGGATAAAACAAGTCACTGGAAAACGTTTACAAATCTTTCCTGTAATCTGGACTGCCCTCCACACCACCCATAGTATAGAAGACCCTCAGCATCTAGAGCCTTTCTCATTATGACCTACCTGCGCAATGATCTCATCAAATTCATCATTACTGTGCTTGATTTTTTATTGAAAAATAATAATTTTGTGTTTATGGACCGCTTTTTCCTTCAGATCCAGGGCACAGCAATGGGGGCCACTTGTGCGCCCTCATATGCTAATCTGTTCCTGGGGCTGTGGGAGAATGAGTCCTTAATACAGAAGGTCCTGATGTTCCGACAATGTTATCTTATGGTATAGGTATATCGACGATATACTTTTTATTTGGCAGGGACAACTTAATTCCTTAAATAACTTTTTGAATAATCTAAACCAAAACAACTGAGTGCCCCTGTCTACTGTGCCCCGCTGTAAAGGGTTAATCTGGTCGTCCCATGTAATTTCTCCCTTCCCTCTGTTTTGTTCTAGCCAATGATTCCACTCTCTTCCTACTGCTTTCGCCCTTTATAAACCTGTTCTCTACCTTTTCCTGTCTCTCCTCCTCTTTCTTTCCCCTTTATAAACCTGTTCTCTACCTCTTCCTGTCTCTCCTCCTCCTCTTTCTCCCCGCTTTATAAACCTTTTCTCTACCTCTTCCTGTCTCTCCTCCTCTTTTTTCCCCTTTATAAACCTGTTCTCTGCCTCTTCCTGTCTCTCCTCCTCCTCTTTCTTCCCCCTTTAAAAACCTTTTCACTACCTCTTCCTGTCTCTCCTCCTCCTCTTTTTTCCCCTTTATAAACCTGTTCTCCACCTCTTCCTGTCTCTCCTCCTCTTTCTTCCCCCTTTATAAACCTGTTCTCTACCTCTTCCTGTCTCTCTTCCTCCTCTTTCTTCCCCCTTTATAAACATGTTCTCTACCTCTTCCTGTCTTTCCTCCTCTTTCTATTTCCTTTATAAACCTATTTCCTGCCTCTTCTTGTCTCTCCTCCTCCTCTTTCTTCCCCCTTTATAAACCTGTTCCCTGCCTCTTCTTGTCTCTCCTCCTCCTCTTTCTTCCCCTCTTTATAAACATCTTCCCTGCCTCTTCCTGTCTCTTCTCCTCCTCTTTCTTCCCCTCTTTAAAAACCTGTTCCCTGCCTCTTTCTGTCTCTCTTCCTCCTCTTTCTTCCCCCTTTATAAACCCATTCCCTGCTTCTTCCTGTCTCTCCTCATCTTTCTTCCTCCTTTATAAACCTATTCCCTGCCTCTTCCTGTCTCTCCTCCTTTTTCTTCCTCCTTTATAAACCTATTTCCTGCCTCTTCTTGTCTTTCCTCCTCTTTCTTCCCCTCTTTATAAACCTCTTCCCTGCCTCTTCCTGTCTCTCCTCCTCTTTCTTCCTCCTTTATAAACCTATTCCCTGCCTCTTCCTGTCTCTCCTCCTTTTTCTTCCTCCTTTATAAACCTCTTCCCTGCCTCTTCCTGTCTCTCCTCCTTTTTCTTCCCCCTTTATAAACCTATTTCCTGCCTCTTCTTGTCTCTCCTCCTCTTTCTTCCCCTCTTTATAAACCTATTCCCTGCCTCTTCCTGTCTCTCCTCCTCCTCTTTCTTCCCCTCTTTATTAACCTATTCCCTGCCTCTTCCTGTCTCTCCTCCTCCTCTTTCTTCCTCCTTTATAAACCTCTTCCCTGCCTCTTCCTGTCTCTCCTCCTCTTTCTCCCCTCTTTATAAACCTATTTCCTGCCTCTTCCTGTCTCTCCTCCTCCTCTTTCTTCCCCTGTTATAAACCCATTCCCTGCCTCTTCCTGTCTCTCCTCTTCTTTCTTCCCCCTTTATAAACCTATTCCCTGCCTCTTCCTGTCTCTCCTCCTCTTTCTTCCCCCTTTATAAACCTGTTCTCTGCCTCTTCCTGTCTCTCCTCCTTTTTCTTCCTCCTTTATAAACCTCTTCCCTGCCTCTTCCTGTCTCTCCTCCTCTTTCTTCCCCCTTTATAAACCTATTTCCTGCCTCTTCTTGTCTCTCCTCCTCTTTCTTCCCCTCTTTATAAACCTATTCCCTGCCTCTTCCTGTTTCTCCTCCTCCTCTTTCTTCCTCCTTTATAAACCTCTTCCCTGCCTCTTCCTGTCTCTCCTCCTCTTTCTCCCCTCTTTATAAACCTATTTCCTGCCTCTTCCTGTCTCTCCTCCTCCTCTTTCTTCCCCTGTTATAAACCCATTCCCTGCCTCTTCCTGTCTCTCCTCCTCTTTCTTCCCCCTTTATAAACCTGTTCTCTACCTCTTCCTGTCTCTCCTCCTCTTTCTTCCCCCTTTATAAACCTGTTCTCTACCTCTTCCTGTCTCTCCTCCTCCTTTTTCTTCCCCCTTTAAAAACCTTTTCTCTACCTCTTCCTGTCTCTCCTCCTCCTCTTTTTTCCCCTTTAAAAACCTGTTCTCTACCTCTTCCTGTCTCTCCTCCTCCTCTTTTTTCCCCTTTATAAACCTGTTCTCTACCTCTTCCTGTCTCTCCTCCTCCTCTTTCTTCCCCCTTTATAAACCTGTTTTCTACCTCTTCCTGTCTCTCTTCCTCCTCTTTCTTCCCCCTTTATAAACATGTTCTCTACCTCTTCCTGTCTCTCCTCCTCTTTCTTCTTCCTTTATAAACCTATTTCCTGCCTCTTCTTGTCTCTCCTCCTCCTCTTTCTTCCCCTTTTATAAACCTGTTCCCTGCCTCTTCTTGTCTCTCCTCCTCCTCTTTCTTCCCCTCTTTATAAACCTCTTCCCTGCCTCTTCTTGTCTCTTCTCCTCTTTCTTCCCCTCTTTAAAAACCTGTTCCCTGCCTCTTTCTGTCTCTCCTCCTCCTCTTTCTTCCCCCTTTATAAACCCATTCCCTGCCTCTTCCTGTCTCTCCTCCTCTTTCTTCCCCCTTTATAAACCTATTCCCTGCCTCTTCCTGTCTCTCCTCCTTTTTCTTCCTCCTTTATAAACCTCTTCCCTGCCTCTTCCTGTCTCTCCTCCTCTTTCTTCCCTCTTTATAAACCCATTCCCTGCCTCTTTCTGTCTCTCCTCCTCTTTCTTCCCCCTTTATAAACCTATTCCCTGCCTCTTCCTGTCTCTCCTCCTTTTTCTTCCTCCTTTATAAACCTCTTCCCTGCCTCTTCCTGTCTCTCCTCCTCTTTCTTCCCTCTTTATAAACCCATTCCCTGCCTCTTCCTGTCTCTCCTCCTCTTTCTTCCCCCTTTATAAACCTGTTCTCTGCCTCTTCCTGTCTCTCCTCCTTTTTCTTCCTCCTTTATAAACCTCTTCCCTGCCTCTTCCTGTCTCTCCTCCTCTTTCTTCCCCCTTTATAAACCTATTTCCTGCCTCTTCTTGTCTCTCCTCCTCTTTCTTCCCCTCTTTATAAACCTATTCCCTGCCTCTTCCTGTCTCTCCTCCTCCTCTTTCTTCCCCTCTTTATTAACCTATTCCCTGCCTCTTCCTGTCTCTCCTCCTCCTCTTTCTTCCTCCTTTATAAACCTCTTCCCTGCCTCTTCCTGTCTCTCCTCCTCTTTCTCCCCTCTTTATAAACCTATTTCCTGCCTCTTCCTGTCTCTCCTCCTCCTCTTTCTTCCCCTGTTATAAACCCATTCCCTGCCTCTTCCTGTCTCTCCTCTTCTTTCTTCCCCCTTTATAAACCTATTCCCTGCCTCTTCCTGTCTCTCCTCCTCTTTCTTCCCCCTTTATAAACCTGTTCTCTGCCTCTTCCTGTCTCTCCTCCTTTTTCTTCCTCCTTTATAAACCTCTTCCCTGCCTCTTCCTGTCTCTCCTCCTCTTTCTTCCCCCTTTATAAACCTATTTCCTGCCTCTTCTTGTCTCTCCTCCTCTTTCTTCCCCTCTTTATAAACCTATTCCCTGCCTCTTCCTGTTTCTCCTCCTCCTCTTTCTTCCTCCTTTATAAACCTCTTCCCTGCCTCTTCCTGTCTCTCCTCCTCTTTCTCCCCTCTTTATAAACCTATTTCCTGCCTCTTCCTGTCTCTCCTCCTCCTCTTTCTTCCCCTGTTATAAACCCATTCCCTGCCTCTTCCTGTCTCTCCTCCTCTTTCTTCCCCCTTTATAAACCTGTTCTCTACCTCTTCCTGTCTCTCCTCCTCTTTCTTCCCCCTTTATAAACCTGTTCTCTACCTCTTCCTGTCTCTCCTCCTCCTTTTTCTTCCCCCTTTAAAAACCTTTTCTCTACCTCTTCCTGTCTCTCCTCCTCCTCTTTTTTCCCCTTTAAAAACCTGTTCTCTACCTCTTCCTGTCTCTCCTCCTCCTCTTTTTTCCCCTTTATAAACCTGTTCTCTACCTCTTCCTGTCTCTCCTCCTCCTCTTTCTTCCCCCTTTATAAACCTGTTTTCTACCTCTTCCTGTCTCTCTTCCTCCTCTTTCTTCCCCCTTTATAAACATGTTCTCTACCTCTTCCTGTCTCTCCTCCTCTTTCTTCTTCCTTTATAAACCTATTTCCTGCCTCTTCTTGTCTCTCCTCCTCCTCTTTCTTCCCCCTTTATAAACCTGTTCCCTGCCTCTTCTTGTCTCTCCTCCTCCTCTTTCTTCCCCTCTTTATAAACCTCTTCCCTGCCTCTTCTTGTCTCTTCTCCTCTTTCTTCCCCTCTTTAAAAACCTGTTCCCTGCCTCTTTCTGTCTCTCCTCCTCCTCTTTCTTCCCCCTTTATAAACCCATTCCCTGCCTCTTCCTGTCTCTCCTCCTCTTTCTTCCCCCTTTATAAACCTATTCCCTGCCTCTTCCTGTCTCTCCTCCTTTTTCTTCCTCCTTTATAAACCTCTTCCCTGCCTCTTCCTGTCTCTCCTCCTCTTTCTTCCCTCTTTATAAACCCATTCCCTGCCTCTTTCTGTCTCTCCTCCTCTTTCTTCCCCCGTTATAAACCTATTCCCTGCCTCTTCCTGTCTCTCCTCCTTTTTCTTCCTCCTTTATAAACCTCTTCCCTGCCTCTTCCTGTCTCTCCTCCTCTTTCTTCCCTCTTTATAAACCCATTCCCTGCCTCTTCCTGTCTCTCCTCCTCTTTCTTCCCCCTTTATAAACCTGTTCTCTGCCTCTTCCTGTCTCTCCTCCTTTTTCTTCCTCCTTTACAAACCTCTTCCCTGCCTCTTCCTGTCTCTCCTCCTCTTTCTTCCCCCTTTATAAACCTATTTCCTGCCTCTTCTTGTCTCTCCTCCTCTTTCTTCCCCTCTTTATAAACCTATTCCCTGCCTCTTCCTGTTTCTCCTCCTCCTCTTTCTTCCTCCTTTATAAACCTCTTCCCTGCCTCTTCCTGTCTCTCCTCCTCTTTCTCCCCTCTTTATAAACCTATTTCCTGCCTCTTCCTGTCTCTCCTCCTCCTCTTTCTTCCCCTGTTATAAACCCATTCCCTGCCTCTTCCTGTCTCTCCTCCTCTTTCTTCCCCCTTTATAAACCCGTTCTCTACCTCTTCCTGTCTCTCCTCCTCTTTCTTCCCCGTTTATAAACCTGTTCTCTACCTCTTCCTGTCTCTCCTCCTCCTTTTTCTTCCCCCTTTAAAAACCTTTTCTCTACCTCTTCCTGTCTCTCCTCCTCCTCTTTTTTCCCCTTTAAAAACCTGTTCTCTACCTCTTCCTGTCTCTCCTCCTCCTCTTTTTTCCCCTTTATAAACCTGTTCTCTTCCTCTTCCTGTCTCTCCTCCTCCTCTTTCTTCCCCCTTTATAAACCTGTTTTCTACCTCTTCCTGTCTCTCTTCCTCCTCTTTCTTCCCCCTTTATAAACATGTTCTCTACCTCTTCCTGTCTCTCCTCCTCTTTCTTCTTCCTTTATAAACCTATTTCCTGCCTCTTCTTGTCTCTCCTCCTCCTCTTTCTTCCCCCTTTATAAACCTGTTCCCTGCCTCTTCTTGTCTCTCCTCCTCCTCTTTCTTCCCCTCTTTATAAACCTCTTCCCTGCCTCTTCTTGTCTCTTCTCCTCTTTCTTCCCCTCTTTAAAAACCTGTTCCCTGCCTCTTTCTGTCTCTCCTCCTCCTCTTTCTTCCCCCTTTATAAACCCATTCCCTGCCTCTTCCTGTCTCTCCTCCTCTTTCTTCCCCCTTTATAAACCTATTCCCTGCCTCTTCCTGTCTCTCCTCCTTTTTCTTCCTCCTTTATAAACCTCTTCCCTGCCTCTTCCTGTCTCTTCTCCTCTTTCTTCCCCTCTTTAAAAACCTGTTCCCTGCCTCTTTCTGTCTCTCCTCCTCCTCTTTCTTCCCCCTTTATAAACCCATTCCCTGCCTCTTCCTGTCTCTCCTCCTCTTTCTTCCCCCTTTATAAACCTATTCCCTGCCTCTTCCTGTCTCTCCTCCTTTTTCTTCCTCCTTTATAAACCTCTTCCCTGCCTCTTCCTGTCTCTCCTCCTCTTTCTTCCCCCTTTATAAACCTATTTCCTGCCTCTTCTTGTCTCTCCTCCTCTTTCTTCCCCTCTTTATAAACCTATTCCCTGCCTCTTCCTGTTTCTCCTCCTCCTCTTTCTTCCTCCTTTATAAACCTCTTCCCTGCCTCTTCCTGTCTCTCCTCCTCTTTCTCCCCTCTTTATAAACCTATTTCCTGCCTCTTCCTGTCTCTCCTCCTCCTCTTTCTTCCCCTGTTATAAACCCATTCCCTGCCTCTTCCTGTCTCTCCTCCTCTTTCTTCCCCCTTTATAAACCCGTTCTCTACCTCTTCCTGTCTCTCCTCCTCTTTCTTCCCCCTTTATAAACCTGTTCTCTACCTCTTCCTGTCTCTCCTCCTCCTTTTTCTTCCCCCTTTAAAAACCTTTTCTCTACCTCTTCCTGTCTCTCCTCCTCCTCTTTTTTCCCCTTTAAAAACCTGTTCTCTACCTCTTCCTGTCTCTCCTCCTCCTCTTTTTTCCCCTTTATAAACCTGTTCTCTTCCTCTTCCTGTCTCTCCTCCTCCTCTTTCTTCCCCCTTTATAAACCTGTTTTCTACCTCTTCCTGTCTCTCTTCCTCCTCTTTCTTCCCCCTTTATAAACATGTTCTCTACCTCTTCCTGTCTCTCCTCCTCTTTCTTCTTCCTTTATAAACCTATTTCCTGCCTCTTCTTGTCTCTCCTCCTCCTCTTTCTTCCCCCTTTATAAACCTGTTCCCTGCCTCTTCTTGTCTCTCCTCCTCCTCTTTCTTCCCCTCTTTATAAACCTCTTCCCTGCCTCTTCTTGTCTCTTCTCCTCTTTCTTCCCCTCTTTAAAAACCTGTTCCCTGCCTCTTTCTGTCTCTCCTCCTCCTCTTTCTTCCCCCTTTATAAACCCATTCCCTGCCTCTTCCTGTCTCTCCTCCTCTTTCTTCCCCCTTTATAAACCTATTCCCTGCCTCTTCCTGTCTCTCCTCCTTTTTCTTCCTCCTTTATAAACCTCTTCCCTGCCTCTTCCTGTCTCTTCTCCTCTTTCTTCCCCTCTTTAAAAACCTGTTCCCTGCCTCTTTCTGTCTCTCCTCCTCCTCTTTCTTCCCCCTTTATAAACCCATTCCCTGCCTCTTCCTGTCTCTCCTCCTCTTTCTTCCCCCTTTATAAACCTATTCCCTGCCTCTTCCTGTCTCTCCTCCTTTTTCTTCCTCCTTTATAAACCTCTTCCCTGCCTCTTCCTGTCTCTCCTCCTCTTTCTTCCCTCTTTATAAACCCATTCCCTGCCTCTTTCTGTCTCTCCTCCTCTTTCTTCCCCCTTTATAAACCTATTCCCTGCCTCTTCCTGTCTCTCCTCCTTTTTCTTCCTCCTTTATAAACCTCTTCCCTGCCTCTTCCTGTCTCTCCTCCTCTTTCTTCCCTCTTTATAAACCCATTCCCTGCCTCTTCCTGTCTCTCCTCCTCTTTCTTCCCCCTTTATAAACCTGTTCTCTGCCTCTTCCTGTCTCTCCTCCTTTTTCTTCCTCCTTTATAAACCTCTTCCCTGCCTCTTCCTGTCTCTCCTCCTCTTTCTTCCCCCTTTATAAACCTATTTCCTGCCTCTTCTTGTCTCTCCTCCTCTTTCTTCCCCTCTTTATAAACCTATTCCCTGCCTCTTCCTGTTTCTCCTCCTCCTCTTTCTTCCTCCTTTATAAACCTCTTCCCTGCCTCTTCCTGTCTCTCCTCCTCTTTCTCCCCTCTTTATAAACCTATTTCCTGCCTCTTCCTGTCTCTCCTCCTCCTCTTTCTTCCCCTGTTATAAACCCATTCCCTGCCTCTTCCTGTCTCTCCTCCTCTTTCTTCCCCCTTTATAAACCCGTTCTCTACCTCTTCCTGTCTCTCCTCCTCTTTCTTCCCCCTTTATAAACCTGTTCTCTACCTCTTCCTGTCTCTCCTCCTCCTTTTTCTTCCCCCTTTAAAAACCTTTTCTCTACCTCTTCCTGTCTCTCCTCCTCCTCTTTTTTCCCCTTTAAAAACCTGTTCTCTACCTCTTCCTGTCTCTCCTCCTCCTCTTTTTTCCCCTTTATAAACCTGTTCTCTACCTCTTCCTGTCTCTCCTCCTCCTCTTTCTTCCCCCTTTATAAACCTGTTTTCTACCTCTTCCTGTCTCTCTTCCTCCTCTTTCTTCCCCCTTTATAAACATGTTCTCTACCTCTTCCTGTCTCTCCTCCTCTTTCTTCTTCCTTTATAAACCTATTTCCTGCCTCTTCTTGTCTCTCCTCCTCCTCTTTCTTCCCCCTTTATAAACCTGTTCCCTGCCTCTTCTTGTCTCTCCTCCTCCTCTTTCTTCCCCTCTTTATAAACCTCTTCCCTGCCTCTTCTTGTCTCTTCTCCTCTTTCTTCCCCTCTTTAAAAACCTGTTCCCTGCCTCTTTCTGTCTCTCCTCCTCCTCTTTCTTCCCCCTTTATAAACCCATTCCCTGCCTCTTCCTGTCTCTCCTCCTCTTTCTTCCCCCTTTATAAACCTATTCCCTGCCTCTTCCTGTCTCTCCTCCTTTTTCTTCCTCCTTTATAAACCTCTTCCCTGCCTCTTTCTGTCTCTCCTCCTCTTTCTTCCCTCTTTATAAACCCATTCCCTGCCTCTTTCTGTCTCTCCTCCTCTTTCTTCCCCCTTTATAAACCTATTCCCTGCCTCTTCCTGTCTCTCCTCCTTTTTCTTCCTCCTTTATAAACCTCTTCCCTGCCTCTTCCTGTCTCTCCTCCTCTTTCTTCCCCCTTTATAAACCTATTTCCTGTCTCTTCTTGTCTCTCCTCCTCTTTCTTCCCCTCTTTATAAACCTATTCCCTGCCTCTTCCTGTCTCTCCTCCTCCTCTTTCTTCCCCTCTTTATTAACCTATTCCCTGCCTCTTCCTGTTTCTCCTCCTCCTCTTTCTTCCTCCTTTATAAACCTCTTCCCTGCCTCTTCCTGTCTCTCCTCCTCTTCTTTCTTCCCCTGTTATAAACCCATTCCCTGCCTCTTCCTGTCTCTCCTCTTCTTTCTTCCCCCTTTATAAACCTATTCCCTGCCTCTTCCTGTCTCTCCTCCTCCTCTTTCTTTCCCCTTTATAAACCTATTCCCTGCCTCTTCCTGTCTCTCCTCCTCTTTATTTCCCCTTTATAAACCTATTCCCTGTCTCTTCTTGTCTCTCCTCCTCATCTTTCTTTCCCCTTTATAAACATATTCCTTGCCTCTTCCTGTCTTTCCTCCTCCTCTTTCTTTCCTCTTTATAAACATATTCCCTGCCTCTTCCTGTCTCTCCTCCTTCTCTTTCTTCCCCCTTTATAAACCCATTCCCTGCCTCTTCCTGTCTCTCCTTCTCCTCCTCCTCTTTCTTTCCCCTTTATAAACAAATTCCCTGCCTCTTCCTGTCTCTCCTCCTCCTCTTGATCCACTGGCTAAATGGGAGCAGGCTATAATAAGTAGTAATACCTATTTAGATGGTTCACTGGCAACTCTTTAGCAGGAACTGACAAGTACCAATCCGTATTTTTATCATTAAATGCCTATTTGTGGCACACAGCTTTCACCAAACACTGCATGTCCTTATTCTACACTATCGCTCTCCTATCTATCTCAGCTACCTATCATTAAACCCCTAGCTAAACTCACTGTCTAGCAGCCCCGGCGGCAGGGCTCCGGGTTACTGAGCCCGAGCCAAACAGGCTAAGATTTGTACCGAATTTGAACCTTTATCGAACAGGTTCGCTCATCTCTGCTGCAGAAGACAGGAGAAGATGGAAGTCTGCAGAGACAAGCTGTGCATGTGAGAAGTCATCATGGCATTTGGACAAGATGGAGAAGAAGACAAAGAGAAGAACTCCAATCAGAGAAGACGTTACTAGTAAGGTGTCTGGATCTAAGGGTGTATTTACATCGGGCATTTGTGGTTTTTATTGACTATCATTTATACTGGCCGACCTCACTTTTTTGTGCTCAGAATGATCAGTAACATAATCAATCGTTGCACATAGAGTTGTATTGTTCTCTGCAGCACAGGTTTACACATGACGATCTGCTGCTGAGAACGATGATATTTAAGCAAGTTTTTAAATTAATTTCACCTTATAAGTGAACACTTTTTTCTTGTGTATTTGGTGACTGGCAGCCTGTTTAGACAGATAGTATTCAGTTATTTATTATCGGATAGTGTAAACGCACTGTGGTTCTTGCAGGGTCTGCAGTCTGATAACAACAACTATTACTATCATCATCTCCTTATCATTGTTAAGGTAGTACTGGGAGCTGCCTGTTTATGGAATACACTTGTATGTAGGGCTGAACTGACACCACTTTGTGGCAGTTCTAAGCTTGGTAATGTACGTAATGGTACTGGTGCTGTATTCATGTACTGATTGTGGTTCTTGTGATGAATTTGTGTACACATGGGGTTTTTTTGTGGTGTAGTCATGTACTGATGGTGGTTCTGGGATTGTATTCATGTACTGATGGTCGCTCTTATGCTGCATTTATGTAGTATTAGTAGATCTGGTGATGTGTTAATGCACTTTTGGTAGTTCTTGTTTTGTATTCCTGTACTGATGTTGCGTCCGCTGTTGTATTCCTGTACTGATGATGCATCTGGTGATGTATTCATGCACTGATGATGTTACTTGTTATGTATTCATGTACTGATAGTGGTTTTGGCAATGTATTCAAATACTGATGTTGTTTCTGATGTAATATTTGACAAGAAACCATGGCACTTCTACAGTAGAGGGGGGGGAAAGTTGGATCCAAACCCGTAATATCCATACCCACTTTAGAAAGCGGTGGATGCCACACTCTAGTATGCTCTAAACAGATGTCTCCTGGCAATACGTACTGATTAAGGTCTAATTGTGACTGAAACATCTCATATCAACCTTGGTTTGTAAATGAAACTTAGAATTTATCTTAACACCATTTGAGTGTCAAGTATAATTGACTTCATATTATGGGTTCTGATGTTATAGTTATATACTGATGGTGCATCTCATGCTTTATTCATGTAATAATGTTGGCTATGATATTCCTATACTCATGTGCTGATCATTGTTCTGGTGTTGTATTCAGGTATTTATTGTGGTTCTGGTAATGTATTAATGTACTCATGGTGGTTCTGGTGATGTATTCATGTGCTGATGGGGGTTCTGTTAGTGTATTCATATACCGATGGTGTTTCTGATGTTGTATTCATGTACTGATGTTTGCTGGTGATATATTCCTGTAGTGATGGTGGTTCTGGTCCTGTTCTTATGTACTGATGGTGGTTCTGGTCCTGTTCTCATGTACTGATGGTGGTTCTGGCGGTGTAGTCATGTACTGATGGTTGTTTTAGCCCTATATTAATGTGCTAATTCTGGTTTTGGTGATCTTTTCATATACTGATGTTGTTTCTGGTCATTTGTTTATGAAGTAATGTTGGCTAAAGACCTGTATTCATATTCTGATCGCAGTTCTGGTGATATATTCCTACACTAATGGTGATTCTGTTGATGCATTCATGTACTCATGGTGGTTCTGGAAAAAATATAATAGATAGAAAATATCAAATGGAGATTGAGAATAATGTGCATTCACAGATTTAAAAAAATAATGCACAAACAGCAGTTTCAATATGCATTTAAAACATGTTTACCTCAATTAGTTCCATATTCAAAATGGTAATATTATGATAGGTATTATCTTCATTTACAGGGTTCCTCAATGTGGTCACCTGTCACCCCAAGTTATGCTGATATCTTCATATCATGTTTGAGGATAATGTTGGCCATATATCCGAGTATAAACCTAATTTTTTGTTAATGACCCGATATTTAGGCAATGTTTTTATTATGTTGGGGGATAGGGAAGGATTCTCAAACTGAACTCCATAGGTTCATGGATTACCATGACTCGTGCCATGAGCTAATCGAATTTGAATAGATCTCTATACTAGTCATTATTTGGAGGTATAAATTTCCAAACGCTCTAATGGTAACTTTTTTACAATTTTGCTTTCCAAACCCACTGACCAAAACAATAACCTTAGATTTAACAGTTTCAATGCCCTGCAAAGTTTTAATGATTTTAAGAACAAGACATATCTTTAGTTCTAATGATGTATACCATATACATAAAGAAAAACCTATTAATAAATTCATAGAGAAGGGTTACTCTGAAAATAGAATGAGTAAAGATTAGTGAGAAAGAGGGTTACAGAGTAGGGAAGAAGTTAGGCTTGTTAGAAAAAAAAAGGATAGGTCTGATGGTGGTTTTGGTTCTGTATCCATGTACTGTTTGTGATTCTGGTGCTTTATTCATGTACTGATGGTTATTCTGGTGATGAATTCTGAATCTAGTGATGAATAAAGGAATTATTGGCTTCACTTGTATTTGCACTTAGACTTTTTTCTTAGAGAACAGAAGAATCTACAGTTGGAAAGTTGGAAGTTGCACATTATAGATCCCTATTTCTCAGTAAAGGAGGAACAGATTGGCCAAGTAAAGGTATTGCTTGACCTTTCTTTGAATGAATGTCCTGCACATATAAACAGTTTGGTGTGTGAAATCCTGCTAGGAAATTCCTTTTAAGTATATTAGTCTGAAATTTAGCATATTTACTCCCAGAGGAGTGCCCAGACTGAACACATTGTAGCAAACCATCAGCTAAGGTAATATTAGATATTAGGGGCAGCACAGTGGCTCAGTGGTTTGCACTATTGCTTTGGGTCTAAATCCCACCAAGGACAACATCTGCAAGGAGTTTGTATGTTCTCCTCGTGTTTGTGTGGGTTTCTACCAACACACCAAAGACATACAGAAAGGGAATTTAGATTGTGAGCCCCAATGGGGAGAGTGATGATAATTGCTGTAAAAATTAATCAAAAAATTTAGTTACACCAGAAAGTTACTTCTAGCTCATCTGTTCCAGTCACTGTCACTATTACAATTGCTTTGTCTCATATCACAGGCTCAGATCTGTCATATGTGATAAACATACCTGTCAACCATCCAGAAATTCCAGGACGGTCCGTAAAAATACTTCTTTGCCATGTCTGTAAAAAAAAATTAAGGCATCTGTGGTTTTTTTGAAGCTGAAGAAAGTTCCACAATCTGGTGATGTCTTACCGGGGAGGGGTGTAACCGGTGGTGGAGCAGGGTCACGGTCACAGGAGGCAGGGGCGGGGGTAGAGTAGGGCACTGCCAAGAGCGGTGTAGCGGTGTCCCAGATTCTTGCTGCAGGCGCTGTGAGTCAGGCAGGCAAGATCCAGAAACTGTTGGCAGTGCGAGCTTCAAAGAAATGGTACCCAGAGTCGTCGCTTGAGCACATTGATCTGTCAGCTCAATGACAAGCCAAGATCTCATCTGTGCATGCGCCACCTCCGAGCACCATTTTCTTTAAGTCCGATGCTGGGAGATTATTGGGCAGGAGGCAGCGCATGCGCAGTTGAGATCTTGCGCCAAGAGCTCCATCTGCGCATGCGCCAACTCTGGGTGCCATTATTTGAACCCCGCACCCCCTCCATTTTCAAGGTGGTCCCTGCCAGTGCCTCACCACCCACAGCCCAGCAGCACAGCACAGTGCCCGCTGCCCCAGCAGCACAGCACAGCTCCTGCAGTGCCAGCAGCACAGCACCCGCAGCATCGC
Organism: Anomaloglossus baeobatrachus; assembly: GCF_048569485.1. NCBI lineage: Eukaryota > Metazoa > Chordata > Amphibia > Anura > Aromobatidae > Anomaloglossus > Anomaloglossus baeobatrachus. The sequence goes on from NC_134363.1 coordinate 8,303,558, forward strand.
TGCTACCTCCTGCTACCCCTCTCCTCTGCCTCCCAGTAAGTTACATTCGGACTATAAGATGTACCCCTCATTTTCCTCTCAAATTTTTGGGAGGAAAAGTGCTTTTTATAATCCGAAAAATACGTTAAACAGATTATGTTTGCTATAATTGCCAACATTTTACAATTTGAAGTGAATGCAGATGATGTCTCATATCAAAATACTAGGCTGTAGATATGTATTGCTTATCATGTTAATGATTTATTAGGATTTTTTAATTTGTTAAAAAAAATATTGTCTGCCCGTGGTTTTGGATGAGTTGTCATTAAAAAATAAAAAGTGAAGTTAGCAATCCCGGTGATAAATGACACAGGTTTCTGTTATACCTACAGATGATGAGGAGTCCGGCTGTGCCAGAGAAACCTGTGAGTGCGACCGGAAAGCCGTGATGTGTTTCATGAGCCACGAATATTCAAAGCAAAATGTTATGCTCACCGAGGAGCGGCGAACGTCCGGAGGTGGACCCACTGGACCGTGCACCGGACTCCCCTGAGAAGACGACCAGCAGCGAACCTCTATACAGGGACTGTGTGGTGCCTCTTCAAAGAGGCTAGATGCACGGTAGCCAGGAACCGATAGTAGGAGTCTCTGTACGGCCAGGTGTAGCACGGGTGTGACGTCCGCAGCAGGCAGAACACGGTTGTGGCACCGGAGATGATGCACAGATACAAACGGTAGTACACAGGGGCCTGGACACTAGCAATGCACTAGTAGGAGCATTGCTCGAGTGCCTGCTGCCAGGGGAGGTGAACCTAAATACCCATATGGTAACAGGTGACCTCTGAGGTCACTTCCAGACAATGGGGCGCTACCGCTTTAAGAAAGGGGGCGTGGCCTCGTGCGCAGCCTAGAATCACTTACTGCAGATCTGTGTGTGGACGGGAGACAGGAAGAGGCTGCAGCAGCTCCTGGAGCAGGGCGCCCGACCCGGGAGTGAACAGGACGCACAGCAGGACCCGAACCAGGAGCAGAGCCTGCACAGCCATGGGACCGGTAAGAGGAAGGACATCGGTGCTGGGGGCTGGGACCGGGAGTGCACGTGGGGACCATGCTGGGGCTGGGCAGCCCCTCTCGGGATCTGGCGGGACCAGGCGCTACACAAAATAAAAAGTACGGTTTGATAATTCCATGTACGGGGGAACGTCCATCCTGCGATATCTATAATGCCCTGTAATCAGCCCTAATGCCACAACCTGAAGAGCTCGGCCCTCACTGCTCATACAGCTGCTGCCTCCAAACAAAAGGATTTCCCAGGAATAAAAGAAATCCACAATAAATATAAATCCTTGTATCATTCTTTTCTGATGTTTACACTGAATTTAGTCAATACACCCCATATTAGACATAAAGGAGAGCCTCATACACATTCTGTTAAAAGTGTTAGGTAGTGGGACTCTAAGACTCATAAAGCCTATGCATTAAGTTCAAGGGCTGCCAAAAATTAAAAGGAGGGATTGCAATACACTCTGGAAGACACATAGAGGAAAGCCTCAGAAAACTTTTTTCCCATTTTTAAGGAGTGGGACTCCTAGAGTGGGAAAGCCTATGCACTAAGTGCAGGGGCCGCCAAAAAATTAGGAGAGACTGCAATACACCCTGCAAGACATGTAGAGGAGGGCCTCAGTGTGAGCAAAATACATTCCTTCTAGGACATTTGAACTCCAAATTAGTAAGATTTGCTTTACAAGCGCTCAAGAAATCAATACAGCACAGTCTCTCAGGATATACTGGCGCATAAGAGATGAGATAACCCAAGGTTCAGTGTACGTACCATATATAGACTTTACAAATAATGTTCTGGTGTTTTACATATGCAAACCACTCACATGAGCATCGTTGTGCTTTGGCATGCTTATTGCTCAGCCCAGTGAGAGCCCCTTGTAGTGTTTGAATGGCGCACACTGGGAGTAACCATAGCATGACCAGATGTAGTGTGCACCCCCCCATAAAAATGGAAAAACTCCGCTCATAGTCCCCTGGAATTATTCTGTTTATGGCTAGCAGCTTGTGGGGCAGACACAATCTGCCCAATTTGTGACATCCATTGGGGTTCAGGTCAAGTCCGGGTCCCAAACTGAATTTTATCTAAAGTCTTCATGGGTCTGCTCATCATATGTGACACTCAACTTTAGGCCTCTTCGCTGCTTCCTTGTCTGCTTCACCTGTGTGAGAATTTCCTCTGGCTTCATTAGTGTCAGCTCAGGTGTGAGTTTTATCTTCACTTTGCCAGGCTTATTTGATAACAGAAAATGCCTCATCCAGGCTCATACACTCTCTGCGGTCTTTATAGCTTTCTCATGTAACATTAGGAAAGATCTGCTGCCTTTATACATATTATTAGGAAATATCTGCTGCCTATATACACTTTGGCCATACTACCCTTTTCCACTCTACATGCTTCAGTGAGTGTCTTCATCTCTGCCTTCTTGGCTGATAGGAGAGAAGGGAGTGGTTTAGATTTTATTACCTCATGCAGATGCAGATTTGGTGCAGGAATTTGGTGTATAAATTTCCGCACCAAAGCTGCATCTCAAAAAAAGCACAAAAACTATTCTAATGCCATCTTGGGGCAGTTTTCTGCCAGGAGATGCAAATTTGGTACAGACATTTCAGCACCAAATTTGCTTCTCCTGGCAGAAAACTGCAGAGAAACAGCATCAAAACAGTTTTGGTGCTTTTTTTTTCTAAGAGAGGCAAATTTGGTTCTGAAATTTATACACCAAATTCCTGCACCATTTCTCCATCTTCTGGCAAAAAAGCATCAAAACCCGTTTTGATGCGGGTTTTTTTAGCCTGGAGATGCAGTACTGGTGCAGGAATTTGGTGTATAAATTTCACCATCATATCTGCATCTCTTGGCAACAATGCAGCTTTCTGCCAGGAAATGCAGGTCTGATTGAACTCAGTACACCTGCGGTGAGGTCACTGAGCTCAATGAGATCAACTGAGATCATCTTACCTGCAGTCACAGGTGAGGGATTGTGGGAACCTCCAGCTGTGACCGCAGATAAAGTGAGTGATGTCACCGCTCACAGCTGCATCTGTCAGTCTCTGCCTAAAGCCGCAAAGTGCGGTCATGCCCTGTACCTGTATGCTGCGACTTCAGGATGTAGCAGAGCTGGGATCATCTTGGGACCTTATGGGGACACAGACAGGGTCTGTCATTGTAAGCAATCAGACATGCTACTCAGGCTGGGGACACATTCTGACTGCAACCAATCACAGATGCCAAGACTGCCGGTGGGTGGGGGATGCAGTGCATATGCATGAAGCTAATGAGCAGCACCAGAAGTAGCGCTACAGCCTCACGTGAGACTCGGTAAGTATAACGCACCTGCTCCTATCCCCCTATTCCTTCTCCCACCATTTTTAAGTACGGAATTCTGGTGCTCATAAACTTATTTGGGGACAGGAGTATTGCCAGATATCCAGGATCAATTCCGGGCCCGAAACAGGGAAAGAAGGGATTTAACCCGGTTAGACCTATCGATCTCAGGTATCTGCGAGTCCACCCATCACTACTCAGAAGTATAAATTTGATCATAACTCAGTCAGACTGGTTGGGCGAGGATGGAACAGATGGAGAAAGGGACAGGGGTCTGCAGCACTGAGGAGAAGCAGGTGCTGCTGGAAAATCTAATCTTAGTAGTGTAAAAATAGGACGACCCACTCAGGTATGTAACGTTGGATGTTCCGAGGGACAGATAGAGATGAAAGGAGACTCAAAAGATACAAGAACGAAATTTTATGTTGGACTTAGTCAGTATAAAAACAAGTTTGGATTTCCTGTCCTTTATGAAAAATTAAAGTGATTCTGAGAATAACCGTTTAAGACAAAACACACTTAAGGAACAAAACACAACCTTGTTCACTCATTTCTTGTCCTTAGCTGCAATACAGCCTGCAACTTAGTGCTCTGTTTGCAACAAATATTGTTTAGTGTAATGTAATAATCCTCTAGATGTTGTGTACATGTCTTTTGACACGCTTAATATTTAATTTGTATATAATAAAATGACTTGGAGCCATCTCTGTTACACGGATGCTGTTGGTAGGTGCAATTTTCTCAGGTGCTGTTTACATCTGGGTTCTGCGCCTGTGTGATTTATGGGATTGAGGATGTTGGTCCCAGTTCTACAAGTAAAGAAAAGAGATCAAACTTTTCCCAAATGATGTTACTGGTGCAGTTCATACAAAACACAGATATCTGGACACTTACAGAAAACCCGTCCATACAATGCGGCCCGATCTGTCCATCCCGGATTCTTAACTTGTCACTGCAGCACAGTTCAGATCCTTGTAGGTCACAAGTTATGGGCCCTAGATTCTGTGATGGTGACTTGGGAGTGCCAACGCCATGGTTCACTCACCTCTCTGGTTCCCATTCCTCCTGTCCCGCCCCACAGCCTCCGGGTCTCTCCCACACCTCTGTTGTCACTCACACTCTCTCCTCCTTGCTGGGCAGCCTGTCCTCTAGCTCCCGTGGCCCGCACATGCACATAGGACGGGGCCGCACTGCTCCCCCCTTTTCATAAAGGGCCAGTGTGACTCAATCCAGAAGTTGCTCCTTATTGCCCCTCAGGTAATTTATATATAAGGCACCCCCCCCATTGGGCGGTGCCTCTTCAACGTATCCCTGTAGTAAGTCTGCCCATGCTAGTTGTCAGGTTCCTGTGCTCTAACCTGCATTCCGTATTGGTCTGTGACTCTATCTATGTTCTGCCTTGTTTTCCCCTGAGACCATCCTATGTTCTCCAGTCCCTGCAAGCTCCTACCGCCTGCCTGTGACCTTTAGTACCAGCATCTTCTGGACTGCACCAGCTTCTGCCTCATCTGGTCTAGTTTCTAGCAAGGTTAAGCTGCTGCCTGCAATTATAGAGGTCGTCAGTTCAAGTCTTAGTGATGCTCACAAAAAAAAAGAGAACATTAGAAATAAATTAATTTTTTTTACTGCTTTTTAGTATTTTTATAGGATTAAAACAATCTGATTATTTCTTCACCTCTATAAAACAGAGACATAAAAATACACTGCTCTATACAGATGTGTCACAAACCACCGGGGGGGTCACTCAGAAATCCCTCGCGCTGGCTACCAGTACGTCACAATCGGGGGGTAACAAGTGGGGGTCACCCCTACTTCATACCTCCCGACCGACAGACAGAGCACGTGACGCGCTCTCTAGCGCCCCTCTTATAGTCAGGCCAATTATGGAATTGCCCGACAATAAGAAAGGAGGCCGCTATACTACTTATGCCGATTATTGAAGGGTCCCCGGTGAGAGTAAGGTATATATTCCCCCGACCTCCGCGGGCGGAATATATAATATCTTCCCGAATCTCACTGGCCTCCCCACAATAATCCTTGGCACAACTCGCTGCCACCAACCGCTTCACGGTAACTATTAGCCGAACACACAGACGTGGGATTCGAGATCGAGATAACAGAACAGCTCAAGATTAATTATATACTTTAATCAGCCTAAAGCACACTAGAACTACAATATATACAATAGGGGATCTACAGAATATACATATGTCAGAGTACAGTTACAGATAAAGCATGGGTTACAAACAGGCATACACAGTTCAATCAGTTACCTTGTTGCGTCTGGCCACAGGGGGGCGCTGTAGACCAGGTTTCCAGGAACTCCCACAGATGTTTCCTACACGTGCCCCCAGCGAGAAGAACCTTGGAAAATGGCCGAAGCAGGGTTATCAACCTGGGCAAATCCAGGTCCCCTCCTACCTTAGTGACCTCACAGGGAGCACTGCTCCACCCCTGGCTGGAGTTATGGACAAATTCACAACATGGAATATGGGCCATAACTTTGCCTGGGAGCGTCGTAGGCGGACGCCAATGCTCTCATTGTGACAGTTATGAATTTAGCTACAGAACGAGGGGACTCATGACCTGTCTACGAGTTCCCATATGGCTGATATCACGCCTGGGGTATTTCCCAAGCTCCCCCTTCCATAAAAAAGGTGTGCCAGCATCGTCCGCCTGCGCAAACACCATTTTTATGGTTGCCATATTTATCGGAGATATGGCTTGCGAGATATGAACCATTTTTTACTGGAGTCGTTCTGTCTGGCTACTTCCAAGCCTTGCTAATGAGATACAACTCTTGTTACAGGGTGACGGCAGGGAGCCATCCTGTGTCCATTGTCCGCACATCATCTCATCTCCATATCAGAGGAGATGGCTGTTGGAGGTGTAAGTGGGATGTGACACCTTCACAGATGCTGGACATTTGAGCACAAGAAGGGAGGGGGGCACTGCCAGGGAGTGATGAGAGCAATTATGACTTCTAGTCATAATTCCTCTTCATATCCCAGGATTTACCTCACACCTCCCCCCTTTTGAGGGCGCTAGGGGGCAGCACACTCCGGTGTTCCCCCGTGCGCCCGTCCGCGACCTCTCCTTGTCGGGACAGCCCGTCTGCGTTACCGTGGTCACGGCCCCTTTTGTGGCGAATGGTGAAGTCGTATTGCTGGAGCGCAAGGCTCCATCGCAACAATCGCCCATTCGTCCCAGAGACGGTGTGCAACCAGCTGAGGGGATTGTGGTCCGTCTCCACGATGAAGTGGTGCCCGTATAGATAGGGTTGCAGACGCTGCAGGGCCCACACTATGGCCAGGCACTCCTTCTCCATTGTAGAATAGGCCACTTCCCTTGGTAACAGCTTCCTGCTCAGGTACAAGACTGGGTGCTCTTGGCTCGCAGAGTCCACCTGGCTGAGCACCGCACCGAGGCCGAAGTCACTGGCGTCGGTCTGTACTACAAACGGCCGCGTGAAGTCGGCTGCCTGTAGCACGGGCGGGCTGGACAGGGCGTCCTTTAGGGCCCGGAAGGCTGTCTCGCAGTCCACTGTCCAATCGACTGCAGAGGGCAGCTTCTTCTTGGTGAGGTCCGTCAAGGGCTTTGCCAGGCTACTATAGCATGGAACAAACCTCCTATAGTACCCAGCGGTCCCCAAGAAGGACATCACCTGCTTCTTGGTCCTGGGGGTGGGCCAGGATGCGATGGCCTCCACTTTCTCAGGCTCGGGCTTCAGCGTTCCCCCACCTACCCGGTGACCGAGGTACTGGACCTCGCTCATGGCCAGCTGACACTTTCCCGGCTTGATGGTCAAACCTGCCCGGTGGATCCGCCTGAGCACCTGTGCTAGATGCTCTAGGTGGTCCTCCCAGGTGGGACTGAAGACGGCAATGTCATCCAGGTACGCGGCCGCGTACCCTTCAAGTCCCTTGAGCAGGGTGTTGACCATCCGCTGGAAAGTGGCAGGGGCATTCCTCATCCCGAATGGCATCACCGTGGACTCGTACAGTCCAAATGGGGTAATAAAGGCAGAGCGTTCCCTGGCCTTGCGAGTCAGGGGGATCTGCCAATATCCCCGGCTCAGGTCCATGATGGTCAGGTACTGAGCCCCGGCCAACTGATCGAGCAGGTCATCGATGCGTGGCATTGGGTACGCATCGGCGACCGTGACAGCATTGAGCCCCCTGTAGTCCACGCAGAACCGAGTGGTTCGGTCCTTCTTAGGGACGAGGACTACAGGCGAGGCCCAAGCGCTGTTGGATGCCTGGATCACCCCCAGCTCCAGCATCTCGTCAATCTCCTGGCGCATGTGTTGCTGCACCTCCAGGGAGACCCGATATGCTGAACGCCGGATCGGGGGATGATCCCCAGTGTCCACGTGATGGACAGCCAAGTCAGTCCTTCCGGGCTGGTTGGTAAACAACCCCCGGAAGGGGAGGAGGGTGGCCCACAGCTGGGACCGTTGGTCCTCCAAGAGCTGGTGGCCAACCTCCACATCCTCAATGGATCCGCCTGCCCTAACCTGGGCTAGCATATCCAAGAGGGTTTCCGCTTCTCCCTCCTCGGGCAGGTTGCACACGGGGAGCGCACATGCCTCCCGCTCATGATGTGCCTTCATCATGTTCACATGGAAGGGCTTTCGCCTTCCACGGGCGGGGTCCAGGGTGACCAGGTACGTTACAGGGTTGAGCTGCTGGTACACGAGGTATGGGCCTTCCCAGGCTGCCTGAAGCTTGTCCTGTGGTACGGGGACCAGTACCCACACCTTTTGACCCACTTGGTAGGTCCTCTCACAAGCGTTCTGGTCGTACCAACGCTTCTGATCGGCCTGGGCTTGAGCCATATTGTCGTGTACCAGTTGCGTCAAGGCCTGCATTTTGTCCCGGAAGCGCATGACATACTCGATAACCGACACTCCAGGGGTGGCCAAATCCCCTTCCCAAGCCTCTTTCACCAGAGCCAGGGGGCCCCGCACACGTCGCCCGTACAGGAGCTCAAACGGTGAGAATCCTGTTGAGGCCTGTGGAACCTCCCGGTAAGCAAATAACAGGTGTGGGAGATACCGCTCCCAGTCACGCCCATGGGAGTCGACCAACATCTTAAGCATCTGCTTTAAGGTGCCATTGAACCGCTCGCACAGGCCATTAGTCTGTGGATGGTACGGGCTGGCCACCAGATGTCGCACCTGGACTTGCTTACAGAGGGCCTCCATCAGCTGGGACATGAATTGGGTCCCCCGGTCAGTGAGCATTTCCTGGGGAAAACCCACTCGGGAGAAAATCTCCAGCAATGCGGTGGCCACCTTGTCAGCCCGAATGGACGACAAGGCCACTGCTTCTGGGTACCGGGTGGCATAGTCCACTACCGTCAGTATGAAGCGTTTCCCGGAGCTGCTGGGGATGGCCAGCGGGCCGACCAGATCCACAGCCACCCTCCTGAAAGGCTCATCGATGATTGGCAGAGATACCAGTGGGGCTTTGGGGCGTGGCCCCGCCTTCCCCACTCTCTGACAGGTTTCACACGAACGGCAGTAGGCAGCCACATCGGCCCCCATTTTTGGCCAGTAGAAATGCTGGTTTAACCTGGCCTTGGTCTTAGCGATCCCTAGGTGTCCGGCCATCGGAATCTCATGTGCGATCCGCAACAACTCCGTCCGGAACGGATAGGGTACCACCAACTGTCGGTCCCTGGGCCACGCCTCCGGTGAACCCTGCTGGACCGTGGCCCGGTACAGCCGTCCTTGGTCCCAGACCACTCGCTCCGGGTCCGAGTCCGAGGGAGGCTGTGCCGCCTGCTCCTTTAGAGCTTTCAGGCTGTCGTCAGCTTCTAACGCTGCCTGAAACCCCTGACCAGATGTGGCCAGAATCGACGAGACTGTCACATCTTCGGTCAGTACCCCGGGACCTGTGTCCTGGCCTCCACCTGACTCGGCTGCCACTTGGTCAGAAGGGGAAGAGCTATCGGACCTCCGGGAGGCCCCTTGGCTTCCAGCACTCCCACTGCGGGTGACAGCGGCCACAGCCGCTGCGACCGTGGGTCGTGCCTGCTCCTCCTCCGTTCCTGACCAAGTCGCCGGTTCAGGCAGACCTACCTGGCTTCCTGACACCCCGGTTGTGGGGGAACCCTGCACCGAGATCTTACCTGGGAGCACTTCCGCTCCTGGACCGGCCCCAATCTCACCTGCCTGTTCCCCCTCTGCAGCAACAGAACCCCGCTGTGAAATCTCTGGGGACCCCACATTTGCTGTGGTAGCCCCCACCCCACACACTGGTCCTCCCCCTGCAGCACCCTGCTCTCTGCTTATCCCTGCAGAGGGCAACAGATCCCAGCTCACAGGCTGGTTACTTGTAGAGGCATGGTCACACCTTTCTCTGACCCCCTCCCCTGTCACAGCTGCAGCTGAGTGTGTGTCTATGGTGTCTATGCAAGCAGAAATATCAGAGTTCACTCCCTCCTCCCTTACATCATTCATAGATAACACATTAACATTGTCCGGAGGCACGTCAGCACTGGCTGAAGGTTCAGCCTTTGGGGCGGGGCCAAACTGGGAGGTTATTTGCCCCAAATCTGTCCCAAGTAGCACGTTTGCAGGGATCCGATCAGTTACCCCCACCTCCCTCACCCCTCGCCCTGCGCCCCAGTCCACATAAATGTCAGCAACAGGCAGCGCCGGGTCAATGCCTCCAATCCCGGAGACAGCGAGGGTTTTTCCAGGGATCAAGTCTTGGGGGGACACCATCTCAGGCCGCACCAGAGTCACCTCCGAGGCGCTGTCTCGCAGTCCTATGGTCACAGACTGGCCGACGGTGACAGGTTGGAAGCTGTCCAGGGACCTACCACCACCCCCACCCACACAATACACCTTGGGCGGCCCTTGGGACGGGGACGGAGCCGGGGCCTTGGGACGCTGAGGGCACATGGCCTTGAAGTGTCCAGGTAGGTTGCACTGGTGGCACCGTCTTGGTTCCGCCACGGGCCTGGAGAGGGGAGTTGAGGGGGACACCCCCTGCAGTCTAGGGGCAGGTGGGGCAGTCGCAGAATTCATCTTACCCCCTCTCCAGGTGCTGCTGGTGGCCGCTCTCCTGGCCTCAGGGGCCCGGTTGTTGGTGTAGTCATCGGCAAGGGCAGCTGTAGCCGTGGACCCCTTTGGCTTCTGGTCTCGGATGAACTGGCGGAGATCCTCAGGGCAGTTCCACAAGAGTTGCTCCGTGATGAACAAGTCCAGGATCTCCGGTCCGGTGGAAAGCTGCAGGCCTTGGGTCCAGTGGTCGGCAGCTCGGGCAAGTGCCCGCCGGTGGTCAGCCCAGGAGTCCTTTGGTCCCTTCTGTAGGCTCCGGAACTTCTTGCGGTAGGACTCCGGGGTGAGGTTGTACTGTTGGATCAGGGCCCGCTTGATGGTGTCGTAGCCCTGATCTGCCTCAGCAGGCAAGTCCCCAAGGACATCCAGGGCCTTACCCCTTAAACGGGGGGTCAGGTATTTGGCCCACTGGTCCTTGTTCAGATGGTGCTGCAAGCAAGTCCGTTCAAAAGCAGTCAAGAAAGAGTCCAAGTCTCCATCCTTCTCCAGCACTGGGAAGTCCTCAACACGGACCTTTGGAAGTTTGGTGTCTTGAAGGTCACGTGTGGCTGATGAGGGCCGGAGCTGAGCTAGCTGCAGCTGGTGGTCACGGTCTGCCTGTTGCCGTCGCTCCGCAGCCTCACGCTCTGCCTGGCGCTCTTCACGCGCTGCCTGCCGCTCTGCCCTGCGCTCTGCCATGAGTATCTCGTAGGTATCCCGGTCTCCAGCCTGGAGAAGGGCCATAGCCATTTGAAGAAGGCTATCCGAGCCTCCCAGGCTCGGTGGAATGGCACGTGGTGATCTGCGGCCCGCTGCGGAGCCTGGTGCTTCACTGTCCATTGCAGAGCGGAGGGCTGGCATCTGGCTCGTTGAGGAACCTTGGGCGAGCTCCTCCTCATCTTGTCCAGCAGTGCCAGGTTGTGCAATGTCCTCGGCAGAACGGCTTTCTGGCGTCGAGCTCCTGGAGGGCTCGTGGACAACCTCCTCATCGTCTCTGGCCTGAGCATCGGCCATTCCTTTGGCTTTGCTCCTGGTGCTATCAGCCATTGTTGCAGACTTTGGTCACTGACACAGAACTGACACCTGATGCCTCCACACACCTTACAGTATCTGCACTCTGACACTCTAGTGTTGAGCTGGTCTGAAGACCCCAGCAGCCACAGCTGCTGCAGGCAGTCTTTAGTGTCTGGGAGTATGGGTCTCACACTCACACACACTATTATCTCGATCCCACCGCTTGCCACCAATATGTCACAAACCACCGGGGGGGTCACTCAGAAATCCCTCGCGCTGGCTACCAGTACGTCACAATCGGGGGGTAACAAGTGGGGGTCACCCCTACTTCATACCTCCCGACCGACAGACAGAGCACGTGACGCGCTCTCTAGCGCCCCTCTTATAGTCAGGCCAATTATGGAATTGCCCGACAATAAGAAAGGAGGCCGCTATACTACTTATGCCGATTATTGAAGGGTCCCCGGTGAGAGTAAGGTATATATTCCCCCGACCTCCGCGGGCGGAATATATAATATCTTCCCGAATCTCACTGGCCTCCCCACAATAATCCTTGGCACAACTCGCTGCCACCAACCGCTTCACGGTAACTATTAGCCGAACACACAGACGTGGGATTCGAGATCGAGATAACAGAACAGCTCAAGATTAATTATATACTTTAATCAGCCTAAAGCACACTAGAACTACAATATATACAATAGGGAATCTACAGAATATACATATGTCAGAGTACAGTTACAGATAAAGCATGGGTTACAAACAGGCATACACAGTTCAATCAGTTACCTTGTTGCGTCTGGCCACAGGGGGGCGCTGTAGACCAGGTTTCCAGGAACTCCCACAGATGTTTCCTACACGTGCCCCCAGCGAGAAGAACCTTGGAAAATGGCCGAAGCAGGGTTATCAACCTGGGCAAATCCAGGTCCCCTCCTACCTTAGTGACCTCACAGGGAGCACTGCTCCACCCCTGGCTGGAGTTATGGACAAATTCACAACATGGAATATGGGCCATAACTTTGCCTGGGAGCGTCGTAGGCGGACGCCAATGCTCTCATTGTGACAGTTATGAATTTAGCTACAGAACGAGGGGACTCATGACCTGTCTACGAGTTCCCATATGGCTGATATCACGCCTGGGGTATTTCCCAAGCTCCCCCTTCCATAAAAAAGGTGTGCCAGCATCGTCCGCCTGCGCAAACACCATTTTTATGGTTGCCATATTTATCGGAGATATGGCTTGCGAGATATGAACCATTTTTTACTGGAGTCGTTCTGTCTGGCTACTTCCAAGCCTTGCTAATGAGATACAACTCTTGTTACAGGGTGACGGCAGGGAGCCATCCTGTGTCCATTGTCCGCACATCATCTCATCTCCATATCAGAGGAGATGGCTGTTGGAGGTGTAAGTGGGATGTGACACCTTCACAGATGCTGGACATTTGAGCACAAGAAGGGAGGGGGGCACTGCCAGGGAGTGATGAGAGCAATTATGACTTCTAGTCATAATTCCTCTTCATATCCCAGGATTTACCTCACAAGATGTATCTCTAGGTACCTGTATAATCTGCCTACGGAGTTAGAGGCTGCACTGCTCTGTACAGATGTATTTCTATGTACCTGTATAATCTGTCCATGGAGTCAGAGGCTGCACTGCTCTGTACAGTTGTATCTCTAAGTACCTGTATAATCTGCCTATGGATTCGGAGGCTGCACTGCTCTGTACAGATGTATCTCTATGTACCTGTATAATCTGCCTACGGAGTCAGAGGCTGAACTGCTCTGTACAGATGTATTTCTATGTACCTGTATAATCTGTCCATGGAGTCAGAGGCTGCACTGCTCGGTACCGTTGTATCTCTATGTACCTTTATAATCTGCCTATGGAGTCAGAGGCTGCACTGCTCTGTACAGGTACAGATGTATCTCTATATACCTGTATAATCTGTCCATGGAGTCAGAGGCTGCACTGCTCTGTACAGATGTATCTCTATGTACCTGTATAATCTGCCTATGGAGTTAGAGGCTGCACTGCTCTGTACTCTGTATCTCTATGCACCTGTATAATCTGCCTATGGAGTTAGAGGCTGCACTGCTCTGTACTCTGTATCTCTATGCACCTGTATAATCTGCCTATGGAGTTAGAGACTGCACTGCTCTGTACTCTGTATCTCTATGCACCTGTATAATCTGCCTATGGAGTTAGAGGCTGCACTGCTCTGTACTCTGTATCTCTATGCACCTGTATAATCTGCCTATGGAGTTAGAGACTGCACTGCTCTGTACTCTGTATCTCTATGCACCTGTATAATCTGCCTATGGAGTTAGAGACTGCACTGCTCTGTACTCTGTATCTCTATGCACCTGTATAATCTGCCTATGGAGTTAGAGGCTGCACTGCTCTGTACTCTGTATCTCTATGCACCTGTATAATCTGCCTATGGAGTTAGAGGCTGCACTGCTCTGTACAGTTGTATCTCTATGTACCTGTATAATCTGCCTATGGAGTTAGAGGCTGCACTGCTCTGTACAGTTGTATCTCTATGTTCCTGTATAATCTGCTTATAGAGTTGGAGGCTGCACTGCTCTGTACAGTTGTATCTCTATGTACCTGTATAATCTACGTACGGAGTTAGAGGCTGCACTGCTCTGTACAGTTGTATCTGTATGTACCTGTATAATCTACGTACAGAGGCAGAGGCTGTACTGCTGCTGCAAGGTTTAGCTTCTGCCTGCAGTTATAGAGGTCATCAGTTCAAGTCTTAGTGATGCGCACAAAAAAAGAGAACATTAGAAATAAATTAATTTTTTTTAATGTTTTTTAGTATTTTTATAGGATCAAAATAATCTGATTATTTCTTCACCTCTAAAAAAACAGAGACATAAAGAGTTGGAGGCTGCACTGCTGTGTACAGATGTATCTCTATGTTCCTGTATAATTTGCTTCTGAGTTCCCTGCCTGCGCTACAGCTGAAGATTACCAAATCCTCCTATCTTCCCCGGCCTGGGCAGTGGCTTAGTGGTAGTGCTGCTGTCTACAAATTATAGAAACCAAAATTAGAAGACCTTCAGATTACAGTGAACAATAATAATAAAGTTCTCTAATATGACCTAAGGCAAATAAATCCCTTTCTTAACTTTCCCAAAAAATGGCAACCCTCCGTGAGAAAAATCTTCATTGTGGATCTTATATGTTAATACGTTAGGTTTTACAATAGTCTATAAAGTGCACAGGGTCCTGTTTACATCCAGCACCATACACAGGGTCCTGCTTACACCCAGCACACAGAAAAGTCCCCATCGCTCTGCTGACCCCACAACTGCAGAGTCCAGACCTCCTCTGTTGACATCAGCACATACACTGCACTCGCTGGGAGCTTCAAGGCCAAGGAACTGCAGCCGTACATCACCAAGCACAATGCAGAGCCGTACATCACCAAGCACAATGCCAAGCCGTACATCACCAAGCACAATGCGGAGCCGTACATCACCAAGCACAATGCCAAGCCGTACATCACCAAGCACAATGCTGAGCCATACATCACCAAGCAGAATGCCGAGCCATACATCACCAAGCACAATGCCGAGCCGTACATCACCAAGCACAATGCTGAGCCATACATCACCAAGCACAATGCCAAGCCGTACATCACCAAGCACAATGGCGAGCTCTACATTACCAAGCACAATGCCAAGCCATACATCACCAAGCACAATGCCAAGCCATACATCACCAAGCACAATGCCAAGCCATACATCACCAAGCACAATGCCGAGCTGTACATCACCAAGCACAATGCCGAGCCGTACATCACCAAGCACAATGCCGAGCCATACATCACCAAGCACAATGCTGAGCCATACATCACCAAGCACAATGCCGAGCCGTACATCACCAAGCACAATGCTGAGCCATACGTCACCAAGCACAATGCTGAGCCGTACATCACCAAGCACAATGCCGAGCCGTACATCACCAAGCACAATGCTGAGCCGTACATCACCAAGCACAATGCTGAGCCATACATCACCAAGCACAATGCCGAGCCGTACATCACCAAGCACAATGCCGAGCCATACATCACCAAGTACAATGCCGAGCCGTACATCACCAAGCACAATGTTGAGCCGTACATCACCAAGCACAATACCGAGCCGTACATCACCAAGCACAATGCTGAGCCGTACATCACCAAGCACAATGCCGAGCCGTACATCACCAAGCAGAATGCCGAGCCGTACATCACCAAGCACAATGCCGAGCTGTACATCACCAAGCACAATGCTGAGCCATACATCACCAAGCACAATGCTGAGCCATACATCACCAAGCAGAATGCCGAGCCATACATCACCAAGCACAATGCCGAGCCGTACATCACCAAGCACAATGCTGAGACATACATCACCAAGCACAATGCTGAGCCGTACATCACCAAGCACAATGCTGAGCCATACATCACCAAGCACAATGCTGAGCCGTACACCACCAAGCACAATGCCGAGCCCTACATCACCAAGCACAATGCTGAGCCATACATCACCAAGCACAATGCCGAGCCATACATCACCAAGCACAATGCTGAGCCATACATCACCAAGCACAATGCTGAGCCGTACACCACCAAGCACAATGCTGAGCCATACATCACCAAGCACAATGCCGAGCTATACATCACCAAGCACAATGCCGAGCCGTACATCACCAAGCACAATGCTGAGCCGTACATCACCAAGCACAATGCTGAGCCGTACATCACCAAGCACAATTCTGGGCTCTTGATAGATTGGTTTAAAGCTGGCACCACCGGAGTTTGGACGCGTTCTGTACAGGAACAGATCGCACTTCTGCGTTTGATGGAGGAGTCTGGGTTCGGTGATGGAGGACGTTACCCCCTGACTGCATTGTGCCCGCTGTACAGATGGTGGAGGATGATGCTCCGGGCTGTTATCAGGGGGTGGCCGCGGCCCTTTAGTCCCAGTGGGAGGAAATGTTATGTTTCAGCACAAGAAATTGTAGAGAATTGTAGCCTCAGCTTTGTGGGAATAAATCTCTACTTACATCTCTACATGTGGCGCTGAGCTAATATTTCCCTACACTGTCACTCGATCAGGTAAGAAGCCCCCGGGCACCAATAGCAGACAGCGCTCTGCAGCGCCCCCTAGTGGTGGGAATATCAGGAGGATATAATCCCCGGTGGGATCTGCTGGTCTTCCAGATGGTCTTCTCCTGGATCTTCCCCGTCTGTCTCCGGGGCACAATGCTCTCCTCTCTGCTGCTCCTCCTTAGTCTCGGTAAGTCCTGAGATTCTCTGGAGACATTTACACCCGGCACAGGTGGAATATCTGCCCCAATATCACACAACAAGGTGACCATGGCTTTATCTTCTAGTGTCGGTGAAAGGGAAAGTGCTGTACCCCAAAACTTTAAGTATTATGCTGTCAGAAACAATGAACAAAGTGAGAAGTCATTTTATCGTCTACGGCTGCCAGTGTGGATATGTGCGAGGAAGTGACATAGTGGATGAAATCGATAGGTAAGTGCCCGATATCCTATATTGTGTGTTTTGTAAATAAGACGGGCAGTGAGCCCCATAGGGGTGAACAGGCCCATGACGATCGGGAGGGTTAGGGTAGGAAAGAGTTAAGTGCTAAGGTTGGAGGTACATAGGGGCTGCCTGATTGGTGGGAGAGTCGGGAAAAGTGATTGGGTGAGGGTTGGTGTGGTGGGTATAAAGGGGGCTGTGCAGAGGTCACTGCCCCTTTTGACCTACAGACAGCATGTGCCCCCTGCGCTGCTGCCTCCCTGACTGAAGAATGGTGGACTTAGCAGCGGTGCTGGAGCTGGGGCGGGGGGCATCTGAGGACATCGGCGAGGACGCGTCTGCAGGGCTGGAGCGGCTATCTCTTCTCCTGCGCCCGGACCTGCGCTGCGCGCTCGGCGGGCGTGCCGCCGGAGCGCTACTCCCCCGGCGGGGGGGGAGTAAACAGATTTAGCAGCCCCTTCGGGGACCCTCCGGGGCAGCGGAGTGCACCTCACCTTCAGACGTGTCTCTGGCCGCCGGGAGGAATCCTCGCCGGAGATCCTGCGGGCCGGGGGTGGGCGGAGCTTCTGCGAGGCCTACTTCCGGTCCGCGGCCTGCACGGCCACGGACCTGAGCAGCGGCAGCCCCCAGTGAGGTGCGGGCTGGGAGTGGCGCCCGGCACCACGGAGCGGACGGGGAGACTCCCTGCAGTCGGCAGGGGAGAGAGGATGGATGGAGGGGCGGCGCGGATCGGAGCGGTAGTCGGAGGGGGCTGGTGGCAGGGTCATGCAGTCTGCAGGGCAGTTGCGGCGGTCAGTTATTACGGTACCTCCCAGCAGGGATCAGGCTGGGGGGTGTTCCCGGCATCCGGACGGAGAGGCACGGCCTTCCTGCAGTCGGCAGGGAGGGGGACCACCAGGAGCTACAGAGCTTACAGCAGTGCAGCAGGAGGGGGCAGCAAAGAAGGACGGCGGCAGGACGCCGCGCCGCGGCATGAAAAAGAGGACAAGCAGGAGGCGCACGGAGGAGCAGGATGCGGTGACCGTGGGGGTTGACGGCCGCCAGGTGCGGGCTGTCCCCTCGCTGGTCCCCCCAGCGGACTTCAGCAGCTCTTCTTATTCGGGCGAGGAAGAAGGACCGGAGGAGGCGGTAGGACGGATGGAACGGCAGCAGGATGTTCGCGGTACGGCTGCTCCGGATTCGGTTCAGAGGCAGCCCGGTGAGAGGGCAACCAATATGTTTAATGTTGTGGGTAGTGTTAGCGGGGGCGGGGGTTCCACCGCGGGGAGTGGTTTGCCGGGGGTTTAGTGCGGTCGGTCAGTCGGGGGTTACCCGGGGCGGAGTTTTGGGGGCAGCTGCTAGGGGTGTTGCAGGGGTTGTCGGCTGAGCGGTCAGGTCGAAGCGGGCCTGGGTCCCTGGCGGGGGGCGTGGGTGGGTCCCACGGTCGGGGTGGCTGCCGGTGGTACCGTTGCGCGAGGTAGAGGCTTAGGAGGTTGTGCCGGCGGTCATTGCGGGTCAGGCGGACGGCGCGGCGGCCGTGGCGTTGGTTAGCGAGGACGTGGAAAAGGATGATGAGGTTGTGCTTTTGGATGATAGGGCACGGAGCGAAGTTACGGGTGCTTTGAGAGTCCGTTAGGGGTGCATTTGAAAAAGGAGGTGAGGGAGTAGATAAGGAAAGGGGAGTATGGGGAAATTTTTTCACTGCTTCCCTTGGAAAAGTTTAACTTGGATACAGTGAAGCCAAGTGACTCTAAAAGAAAAGGAGGATTAAAAAAAAAAAAAAAAAAAGGGGGAGGTGTAGGTTGATCCCGAGGACGTTTACTAACTGGCAACGGAAGGCTATGCGGCCTGGCATCCGGTAGGAACACAAAGATATTTCTCTGTGGATGCGTTTGATAACGGCCCCGGCGCAGCCCTTTCGAGGGGGTGCCAGGGGCCCGGGTGCGAGTGGCGGGTCTTCGGCTGGAAAAAAGAAGGAGCGTGTTGGAAATTTAGTGAGGGGCGATGTAAGTTTGGGGCAGCGTGTCAGTTCAAACACGAGTGTTCCGGTTGTGGAGGTTTCCCACTCTTTGCCCAGGTGTTTCAACGGGGGAAAGAAAAGTCGGGGGAAGGTTTTGGAAACAGGGAGGACGCCAGTGAGGGTCGAGGCGATGCGTCCCTATTTAAATAGATATCCGGATGATCGGGCGGCGGAGCTGTTTGCGACGGGTTTTTTATGGAAGGTTTCCGGATTCCGTTTGAATTTGGGGCGCCGGTGTTTCGCCCGGGTAATTCGGGGTCCGCAAAAGACCATCCGGAGGTGGTGACGAAAAAGCTGCAGAAGGAGGTGGAGTGGGATGGATGGCGGGTCCTGGTCCGGGGCCCGCCACTCCCCAACTTGAGGTTTTTCGCCGCTGGGAGTGGTACCCAAAAAGGAGCCGAACGAGTTTCGGCTCCTTCATCATCTCTCTTACCCGGCTGGGTTGTTGGTGAACGGCGGGATTTCACCCGAGTTGCCGGCGGTCTGTTATGTATCGTTTGACAAGGCTTTGGAGTGAGGGTATGTGCGCACGTTGCTTTTTACCTGCTTTTTACCTGCTTTTTTGCTGCTTTTTCTTCTGCGCTGTTTAATGCCAAAATGGATGTGTTCTTCTATTCAAGCAAAGTCTATGGGAATTTGGGTTTCTTGTTCACACTATGTTGTTCAAAATGCTGCCTTTTTGAGGCAGAACTTTGGTCAAAAACTCAGCTTTTCAAAGAAGCAACATGTCAATTGTTTTTGCCATTTGGGTTTTGAACTGCAAAGCTGAGTTTTTGACCAAAGTTCTGCCACAAAAAGGCAGCACAATGCTGAGCCATACGTCACCAAGCACAATGCTGAGCCGTACATCACCAAGCACAATGCCGAGCCGTACATCACCAAGCACAATGCTGAGCCGTACATCACCAAGCACAATGCTGAGCCATACATCACCAAGCACAATGCCGAGCCGTACATCACCAAGCACAATGCCGAGCCATACATCACCAAGTACAATGCCGAGCCGTACATCACCAAGCACAATGTTGAGCCGTACATCACCAAGCACAATACCGAGCCGTACATCACCAAGCACAATGCTGAGCCGTACATCACCAAGCACAATGCCGAGCCGTACATCACCAAGCAGAATGCCGAGCCGTACATCACCAAGCACAATGCCGAGCTGTACATCACCAAGCACAATGCTGAGCCATACATCACCAAGCACAATGCTGAGCCATACATCACCAAGCAGAATGCCGAGCCATACATCACCAAGCACAATGCCGAGCCGTACATCACCAAGCACAATGCTGAGACATACATCACCAAGCACAATGCTGAGCCGTACATCACCAAGCACAATGCTGAGCCATACATCACCAAGCACAATGCTGAGCCGTACACCACCAAGCACAATGCCGAGCCCTACATCACCAAGCACAATGCTGAGCCATACATCACCAAGCACAATGCCGAGCCATACATCACCAAGCACAATGCTGAGCCATACATCACCAAGCACAATGCTGAGCCGTACACCACCAAGCACAATGCTGAGCCATACATCACCAAGCACAATGCCGAGCTATACATCACCAAGCACAATGCCGAGCCGTACATCACCAAGCACAATGCTGAGCCGTACATCACCAAGCACAATGCTGAGCCGTACATCACCAAGCACAATTCTGGGCTCTTGATAGATTGGTTTAAAGCTGGCACCACCGGAGTTTGGACGCGTTCTGTACAGGAACAGATCGCACTTCTGCGTTTGATGGAGGAGTCTGGGTTCGGTGATGGAGGACGTTACCCCCTGACTGCATTGTGCCCGCTGTACAGATGGTGGAGGATGATGCTCCGGGCTGTTATCAGGGGGTGGCCGCGGCCCTTTAGTCCCAGTGGGAGGAAATGTTATGTTTCAGCACAAGAAATTGTAGAGAATTGTAGCCTCAGCTTTGTGGGAATAAATCTCTACTTACATCTCTACATGTGGCGCTGAGCTAATATTTCCCTACACTGTCACTCGATCAGGTAAGAAGCCCCCGGGCACCAATAGCAGACAGCGCTCTGCAGCGCCCCCTAGTGGTGGGAATATCAGGAGGATATAATCCCCGGTGGGATCTGCTGGTCTTCCAGATGGTCTTCTCCTGGATCTTCCCCGTCTGTCTCCGGGGCACAATGCTCTCCTCTCTGCTGCTCCTCCTTAGTCTCGGTAAGTCCTGAGATTCTCTGGAGACATTTACACCCGGCACAGGTGGAATATCTGCCCCAATATCACACAACAAGGTGACCATGGCTTTATCTTCTAGTGTCGGTGAAAGGGAAAGTGCTGTACCCCAAAACTTTAAGTATTATGCTGTCAGAAACAATGAACAAAGTGAGAAGTCATTTTATCGTCTACGGCTGCCAGTGTGGATATGTGCGAGGAAGTGACATAGTGGATGAAATCGATAGGTAAGTGCCCGATATCCTATATTGTGTGTTTTGTAAATAAGACGGGCAGTGAGCCCCATAGGGGTGAACAGGCCCATGACGATCGGGAGGGTTAGGGTAGGAAAGAGTTAAGTGCTAAGGTTGGAGGTACATAGGGGCTGCCTGATTGGTGGGAGAGTCGGGAAAAGTGATTGGGTGAGGGTTGGTGTGGTGGGTATAAAGGGGGCTGTGCAGAGGTCACTGCCCCTTTTGACCTACAGACAGCATGTGCCCCCTGCGCTGCTGCCTCCCTGACTGAAGAATGGTGGACTTAGCAGCGGTGCTGGAGCTGGGGCGGGGGGCATCTGAGGACATCGGCGAGGACGCGTCTGCAGGGCTGGAGCGGCTATCTCTTCTCCTGCGCCCGGACCTGCGCTGCGCGCTCGGCGGGCGTGCCGCCGGAGCGCTACTCCCCCGGCGGGGGGGGAGTAAACAGATTTAGCAGCCCCTTCGGGGACCCTCCGGGGCAGCGGAGTGCACCTCACCTTCAGACGTGTCTCTGGCCGCCGGGAGGAATCCTCGCCGGAGATCCTGCGGGCCGGGGGTGGGCGGAGCTTCTGCGAGGCCTACTTCCGGTCCGCGGCCTGCACGGCCACGGACCTGAGCAGCGGCAGCCCCCAGTGAGGTGCGGGCTGGGAGTGGCGCCCGGCACCACGGAGCGGACGGGGAGACTCCCTGCAGTCGGCAGGGGAGAGAGGATGGATGGAGGGGCGGCGCGGATCGGAGCGGTAGTCGGAGGGGGCTGGTGGCAGGGTCATGCAGTCTGCAGGGCAGTTGCGGCGGTCAGTTATTACGGTACCTCCCAGCAGGGATCAGGCTGGGGGGTGTTCCCGGCATCCGGACGGAGAGGCACGGCCTTCCTGCAGTCGGCAGGGAGGGGGACCACCAGGAGCTACAGAGCTTACAGCAGTGCAGCAGGAGGGGGCAGCAAAGAAGGACGGCGGCAGGACGCCGCGCCGCGGCATGAAAAAGAGGACAAGCAGGAGGCGCACGGAGGAGCAGGATGCGGTGACCGTGGGGGTTGACGGCCGCCAGGTGCGGGCTGTCCCCTCGCTGGTCCCCCCAGCGGACTTCAGCAGCTCTTCTTATTCGGGCGAGGAAGAAGGACCGGAGGAGGCGGTAGGACGGATGGAACGGCAGCAGGATGTTCGCGGTACGGCTGCTCCGGATTCGGTTCAGAGGCAGCCCGGTGAGAGGGCAACCAATATGTTTAATGTTGTGGGTAGTGTTAGCGGGGGCGGGGGTTCCACCGCGGGGAGTGGTTTGCCGGGGGTTTAGTGCGGTCGGTCAGTCGGGGGTTACCCGGGGCGGAGTTTTGGGGGCAGCTGCTAGGGGTGTTGCAGGGGTTGTCGGCTGAGCGGTCAGGTCGAAGCGGGCCTGGGTCCCTGGCGGGGGGCGTGGGTGGGTCCCACGGTCGGGGTGGCTGCCGGTGGTACCGTTGCGCGAGGTAGAGGCTTAGGAGGTTGTGCCGGCGGTCATTGCGGGTCAGGCGGACGGCGCGGCGGCCGTGGCGTTGGTTAGCGAGGACGTGGAAAAGGATGATGAGGTTGTGCTTTTGGATGATAGGGCACGGAGCGAAGTTACGGGTGCTTTGAGAGTCCGTTAGGGGTGCATTTGAAAAAGGAGGTGAGGGAGTAGATAAGGAAAGGGGAGTATGGGGAAATTTTTTCACTGCTTCCCTTGGAAAAGTTTAACTTGGATACAGTGAAGCCAAGTGACTCTAAAAGAAAAGGAGGATTAAAAAAAAAAAAAAAAAAAGGGGGAGGTGTAGGTTGATCCCGAGGACGTTTACTAACTGGCAACGGAAGGCTATGCGGCCTGGCATCCGGTAGGAACACAAAGATATTTCTCTGTGGATGCGTTTGATAACGGCCCCGGCGCAGCCCTTTCGAGGGGGTGCCAGGGGCCCGGGTGCGAGTGGCGGGTCTTCGGCTGGAAAAAAGAAGGAGCGTGTTGGAAATTTAGTGAGGGGCGATGTAAGTTTGGGGCAGCGTGTCAGTTCAAACACGAGTGTTCCGGTTGTGGAGGTTTCCCACTCTTTGCCCAGGTGTTTCAACGGGGGAAAGAAAAGTCGGGGGAAGGTTTTGGAAACAGGGAGGACGCCAGTGAGGGTCGAGGCGATGCGTCCCTATTTAAATAGATATCCGGATGATCGGGCGGCGGAGCTGTTTGCGACGGGTTTTTTATGGAAGGTTTCCGGATTCCGTTTGAATTTGGGGCGCCGGTGTTTCGCCCGGGTAATTCGGGGTCCGCAAAAGACCATCCGGAGGTGGTGACGAAAAAGCTGCAGAAGGAGGTGGAGTGGGATGGATGGCGGGTCCTGGTCCGGGGCCCGCCACTCCCCAACTTGAGGTTTTTCGCCGCTGGGAGTGGTACCCAAAAAGGAGCCGAACGAGTTTCGGCTCCTTCATCATCTCTCTTACCCGGCTGGGTTGTTGGTGAACGGCGGGATTTCACCCGAGTTGCCGGCGGTCTGTTATGTATCGTTTGACAAGGCTTTGGAGTGAGGGTATGTGCGCACGTTGCTTTTTACCTGCTTTTTACCTGCTTTTTTGCTGCTTTTTCTTCTGCGCTGTTTAATGCCAAAATGGATGTGTTCTTCTATTCAAGCAAAGTCTATGGGAATTTGGGTTTCTTGTTCACACTATGTTGTTCAAAATGCTGCCTTTTTGAGGCAGAACTTTGGTCAAAAACTCAGCTTTTCAAAGAAGCAACATGTCAATTGTTTTTGCCATTTGGGTTTTGAACTGCAAAGCTGAGTTTTTGACCAAAGTTCTGCCACAAAAAGGCAGCATTTTGAACAACATAGTGTGAACAAGAAACCCAAATTCCCATAGACTTTGCTTGAATAGAAGAACACATCCATTTTGGCATTAAACAGCGCAGAAGAAAAAGCAGCAAAAAAGCAGGTAAAAAGCAGGTAAAAAGCAACGTGCGCACATACCCTTAGTGTGGGTAGTGGGCAAGGGGCCCTGATGACCAGGGCGGACGTGGAAGCAGCTTTCCGGTTATTTCCGGGGCACCCGGAGATTTTTCACCTTTTGGGGTGCATGTGGGATGGGGAATACTATGTGGATGGGTGCCTGTCCATGGGTTGTTCTATTTCGTGCGCTTATTTTGAAGCGTTTAGTTCGTTTGTGGAATGGGTAGTCAGGGATGTGGCGGGTGTCCACTCAGTAATACACTATTTGGATGATTTCTTTTGCGGGGGCCCAGCGGGCTCCTCGGTTTGTTCCTTGCTGCTATTTACATTAGAACGCATTGCGGGAAGCCTGGGCATTCCGTTGGCGCAGGAGAAAACAGAAGGGCCAGTGACGTCCCGATGTTTCCTGGGTATTGGAATTGACACGGTGGCTATGGAATGCCGATTGCCGGAGGACGAGCTGCGTGATTTGAAGGCGTCGGTGCAGTTGTTGCACCGGACTAAGAAGGTGCGGTTACGGGATTTCAGTCGGTCCTTGGGAACTTGAATTTTGCCTGTCGCATTAGGCCGATGGGGCAAATATTTAACAGGCGTCTGGCGAGGGCGACGGCAGGGGTGATTGCTACAAATCCGTTTGTCAGAGTGACAATGATGAGGAAAGGAGATTTGCTGGTGTGGGGCTGCATTCCGTGAACGATACAACGGACGGACGTTAGGGGTGAGCAAGGCAGTATCAGATAGCCAGCTGGAACTGTTTATTGATGCGGCGGGGGCATCAGGTTTTGGGGCAATTTTAGGACGCATTGGTGTGTGGGCAAATGGCCACGGCTTTGGGTGGAAAAAGGGGTTGGTGACGAATTTGGCGCTGCTGGAAATGTTCCCCATCATAGTGGCGGTGGAGTTGTGGGGCCCAGAATTTGCGGGCAAGAAGCTTTGTGTGCATTGTAATGACATGGCAGTGGTGCATTCGATCAATTTATTGTCGGCAAAATCGCCCCCGGTAGTGTGGTACTTGAGACATCTGGTGTTGGGTTGCTTAGAACTCAACATGTGCGTGGTGGCGCAGCATGTGCCCAGAGTGCAAAATGAAGTGGCTGATGCGCTCTCTCGGTTTCAGTTCCACAGGTTCAGGCGACTGGTGCCAGGAGTGGACAAGGTTGGAGAACTATGCCCGGCATGGCTGTGGGACCTGGCGTCGGTGTAGCATTTGAGGGAATCAGGAGACCGGTGGCTGAGGCTACTTGTGCCGATACCAGGCTGTGTGGCAGGAATGGGAGGAATTGGAGAAGGCGGATTTTATGGAGCTTGGTTAGACAGGCCGAGTGCTGGGGGTTTTGTCATTGATTAGCTGGGATTTTTTCAGCAGGCCGGTCTCTTTCGGTGATGATTACAAGTTGGGCGGTGTTGGCCTTCTTGTTTAAAATGCAAGGGGTTCGGGACGTGACAAAGGATTTTCTGGTGCGGCAGGTGATGAAGGGTTTTCGAAAGGGCGCGCGGTCGCGAGACAGGAGACGGCCACTATTGTTTCCGTCGGTTTTGTTTGGTGAGGTGTTTGGGGGATATATGCTTGTCCAATTAGGAACGAGGCTGTTTACGGTTGCCTTCGTATTGGCATTTTTTTTTTTTTTTTTAAACTTTGAATTTTTATTGAGATTTTCAATTTACGTTTTTCATACATAAAATAAAACATAAAATTCACAATTCTTATCAAACCTAGACAAACAATGACAGGACAGGTGAGGAGGGTTAGGAGGGGAGAGGAGAAATAGGAGGGAAGAGGGAAAGGTTTCAAGAGTCCATGCTCCTTCCATAGGACCCATAGGCCTCAGTCTCACAGATCCTCCTGTCCCGCAAAGTAGTCCCATGGTGCCCACACGGCCTGGAAGCGGTCAACTGTGTCATGCAATAGTGCCGTGAGATGTTCCATGCGTCTAACGTCCAGTAATCTATACTTGAGGCTCTGGAGTGAGGGTGTCCCTGGCTGCCTCCAATTCTTTGCAATTAAGCATCTGGCCGCCGTAAGGATGTGGGACAAAAGCTTAGAGGCCGTTTTTCCCAATCCCCCATTCCCAAGACCCAGAACATAGATCAGGGGATCAAGATCAACCTCTATATATAGTACTTTATGGATCAACCCTCTAACCCGCTCCCAGAAGGGGACTATCCCTGGACAGGACCAGAATATGTGCAGAATGGTGCCCCTGCCTCCCCCGCATCTCCAGCAACAAGCCGGTATGGAGGGGTCTATGCCATGAAGGAAATCTGGAGTGTGGTACCAAAATAGCAAAATTTTATAGATATTTTCCTTATATAGTGTGCATATTGACGTCTTGGCGGCGTTTCCCCAGATTGCTGCCCATTCCTGAGGAAGTATCCGCCTTCCCAATAGAGACTCCCATTTCCGCATGTATGGAAAAGACCCCTCGGGCCCCTCCCGTGAATCAGAAAGCAAAATGTAAATTTCCGAAATCAGCCCCTTAGTATCAATGCCCCTTCTGCAAATTTTCTCAAAATCTGTGGGAATCGAGGCCCCTGCCCTGCCAAACAAGGAGCCAGCCAAGTCTCTGATCTGCAGATATTGGAAAAACTCTCGATTAGAGAGAGAGAATTTATCTCTAAGGTACTCAAAGGAATGGATCTGCATTGTACTTCCATCTATAATGTCTGCAAATCTGAATAGACCTGCCTTGAGCCAGGGGTGCACCATGTCCGACTCCAGACTGCTTGGGAGCAAGGGTTGGTATATGAAGGACACCAGAGGGGAGCAGGGGGATGCCAAAGGAAATCTTCTAATGCAAAATGCCCAGAGGTCCCTAGTGAACTGCATCGGTCCAAGAAGAGGGGGGGCGAATCACACCGGGCCGGGGGCCACAGGAGCGCGTTTGGATGTATAGGCGCCAGCCAAAGTTTTTCAATCTCAGTCCACCTGTTGTATGCCCAAAGGGACACCCAACAGGGGATCCTCCTAAGATGGGCCGCCCAATAGTATTTTAGGATGTCCGGGACAGAAAGCCCCCCCCTGTTTCTCCGAGCCATCAACACCTCCCTGGCCACCCTATGACGTTTGTTACACCAAATAAATCTAAGGATAGCCGCCTGACGGGACTTCAGCTCCTTTATTGGTACCTTAACTGGGAGGGTTTCAAAGAAATATAATAATTTTGGGAGCAAGCTCATTTTAACCGCCGCAATGCGCCCCATCCACGAAAGAGGGAGGGGCAACCACTTGCTCAAAAGAGTTCTCAGCTCTCGGAAAAGGGGGGGGAAGTTAAGGTTATAGAGGGAATCATAAGTAGATGTGAGGTTAACCCCCAGGTACTTGACCGCATCTGTCTTCCAACGAAACTTAAAATTCAAACGCAGGTAATCCAGGGCCACCGGGTCGAGATTCAAGGGCATTGCCTCCGTTTTGCTAGAGTTGATCTTATACCCCGAAAGGCTCCCGTACCTACCCAAGGTGCACATTAAAATTGGAAGGGACACATGGATGTTAGTAAGTGTAATGAGCACATCGTCGGCAAAAAGTGAGATTTTAAACGGTTTATTCCTGACCAGGACCCCCGAGATGTCTGGGTTGCTCCTGACCGAGGCCGCGAGGGGCTCTATGCATAGCGCAAAAAGGAGGGGGGACAGGGGGCACCCCTGCCTGGTGCCATTGGAGATGAGAAAAGGCTTAGAGATGTGGAGGGGGAGTTTGATAGAGGCCATAGGAGCGCTATACAGGGACTTCAAGGCCCGCATAAAGCCACCCGAGATCCCAAAGACCTCCATTGTCTTGAAGAGAAAAGGCCACGCAAGGCGGTCAAAAGCCTTCTCTGCATCTAGACTCAACACCAACGCCTGTTGCTTCGTCTGATTTGCCACATCCACCAGGTCTATGACCTTCCTGGTGTTGTCCCCCCCCTGACGGCAAGGGACAAAACCCACCTGGTCTTTATACACGAGTTGGGGCAACCATCGATTAAGCCTGGCCGCCAAGAGCTTGGTGAACATCTTCAAATCGGAGTTCAAAAGGGCTATTGGTCTATAATTAGCACAGTCCAATGGGTCCCTGGGTGGCTTGGGCAGGAGGATTAAATGGGAGTGTAGCATGGATGGAGGGATAGGGTCACCCTGAAGGAAAGAGTTAAACAAGGCGGCCATGTGTGGGAGGAGCTCCGCCGCAAACACCTTGTAATAAAAATAAGTAAAGCCGTCCGGGCCCGGTGACTTCCCGCCAGGCAGGGCTTCCAGAACTTGCTCCAGTTCCTCTGTAGTAATCTCTTCATTCAAAGCCACGGCTGCTCCGCAAGGCAGTGAAGGGAGCTCAAGGGCCGAAAAATAGTCCCCAAGTGCCCCAGCCCCGCGCGAAGCCATGCCCGGGGGAACCGGAAGGTTATAAAGCTTGTTGTAGTAATTGAAAAAAATGTCAGCTATTGAAGCGGGGTGATAGTGGATAGTGCCCTTTTCGTCGCGCAGAGCCTGAGGGCATGAGGATGTAGCGCGCTCCTTAAGCTGCCTGGCGAGTAAGGTATGAGCCTTATTACTCCTTTCATAGTATCTTTGTTTGGAAAAGGTTAGCAATTTTTCTGCTCTGCCAATTGCCAAGTCTCTCAACTTTTCCCTAAGGCTGATGACTCTCCTAAGAATAGTCAGTGATGGGGCAGCCGCCAGTCTCCCCTCCTGTAGCTTAAGATGGGCCGTTATAGAGTCCCGCTGGCTTGTGGCATTCTTTTTAGCCCTGGCGCCCTCTCTAATGCATAGTCCCCTCATCACTGCCTTGTGAGCTTCCCAGAGTGTTGCCGGCGACGTGACCGTGCCCGTGTTCAACTGAAAGAATTCGACCAGTTGCTTATTTAAAAAGGCCCTAGTGTCGGGATTTTTGATCAGAGATTCATTAAGGCGCCAATGCTGAGGCCTAGGTCGAGGACCATCTTTCTTGAAGTCCATTATGAGTGGGGAATGGTCTGACCACGTAATGGATCCCATTTCCACCCTCTCAAGACGCCCCAGCAGCTGTGAGTCAATGAAAAAATAGTCTATTCTGGTGTGCGTCTGATGCGGATGCGAGTAGAAGGAAAAGGCCTTCTCTCCCGGGTGGTCCACCCTCCAAGCGTCGTATAAAGCCCCTGATCTAATGAGCCTACGAAAGTCCCGGGACAAATTTTTCAAAGCACCCGATGGAGGGTGTCCACCCACAGAGAGTCTGTCGGCCACCTCCGAAAAAGGGATGTTAAAGTCTCCCCCCAACACCGTAGAGGCCGGTGCCAGTCCGCCTATCAGATCGAGTATTTTCTTAAGAAAGCGTATCTGCCCTTCATTAGGTGCATAAATGTTGGCCAGTATGTGCGGGGATCCCCCCAGTTGGCCCTCCAGAATCACATATCTACCCTCTGGATCGCAGTGAGAACCCGTAATTTGTAGAGGACAACTGGAGGATATTAAAATAGCAACTCCCCCCCTCTTGGAGCCCGAGTAAGCCGAGTAATGGATGGGAAAGCGGTGGGACGCAAATTTGAAAGTGTTTGATTCCACAAAATGTGTTTCTTGGATAAAGGCTATGTCTGCACCTGATGTTTTCAGTTCCTGTAGCAGCAATTTCCTCTTACGGGGTGAATTCAGACCTTTTACGTTAAGAGAGATAATGCGGGTCATATCTAAAACTTAGAAGTAAGAAAAAGCTAATGGCACACCTATACCGTCGGGGGCATGACTTCCCCTGTGAAGCCGGCCAGAGGAGATGGTCCATACGACAAAGGGCCGCAGCTCCCAGGGACTCTAGAAGGGGTGGTACCTGAAAGGACACATAAGGAAAAAACATCGGGGAGGGGGGAAGACAAGGACAAACATAGAAATGAACATGAATTAAGAACATTAACCAAAATGCATAAACCTTAGGCATAGATTCCCGGGGGGTCAACCCGGAAGGGAGAGACCAAGAGGGAGGTTCCCCAACCCGTCTGAGCTAAGAGAGCCACCCACCTCACTCCCCAGTAGCCCTCCCACGGGGGTCAGTCCAGTGGGCACGGGCCCGTGCCAAAAGGAAACAAGGGAAAAAAAAACAAAACAAAAAACCTCAACCACTAACTCCAAGTAAGGGGACCGGGCTCCCGCCAACCCCCCTACCACCCACGGCATCATTGTGGCTACAGCCCCCCCCCCTTATGCAGCTCAACAGACCCAGAGGGCCGCAGATGACACAATGGACAGTCAGAGGCTTGCTGTAGAGAGAGTCACAGTATCACAAAGCATGCTCAGCCACTGGAACTCAGAGGGTATAAGAAATAGGCACCAACCAGGTTAAGAAGTGTCCTCAACGGTGAGCCGGGGAGGGGGGCGACCCGCGGCCCCTACCTCCTCTCCCCCCCAAAGCCCCACGCCCTTCACCCCTCACCTTGGACCACACGGGAGGGGGCGGCCCTTCCAACCTTTGCAAGTCCCAATCTGGGATACAGACCGCTGGAATGTCCAGTGCTTCACAGAACAGAGTGGTATCTGCTGGAGTGCGAAGGGTCGCCGATTTACCCCCTCTGCGCGCTGTTAGTGCAAACGGGTAACCCCAGCGGTATGGAACCTGGTGCTCCTTCAGGCTCGTGAGGAGGGGTTTGAGGTGCCGCCTTTTCTGGAGTGTGATGCGAGAAAGATCCGGGAAAAGCTGGATTTCCTTGCCATTGAACACAGGTGCCGTGCGCCTCATTCTAGCCTTAGCCATGATCAGTTCTTTGGTGGAGAAGTCGTGAATGCAACAAATGATGTCCCGGGGTTGGGTGGATAAATTCTTCGGCTGTAAAGCCCTGTGTGCCCTGTCCAGCTTGATGATGTTAGAAGGGGGAGCGTCCAACACTTCATTAAAGATGGATTGTAGTATGGAGTTTGTGTCCTCGGGCCCATCTGACTCTGGGACCCCCCCTCACACGGACATTGCAACGGCGTCCTCTGTTGTCGAGATCCTCTATGTGAGACTGCATATCCTCCATTATTTTTTGTTGCGATGTTGCCAGTTTGTGTAATTCTGATACATGGGATCTGGTGATGTCATGCTCTTCCTCCAGGGATTCAATTCTGCCAGACAATTGCTGCAAATCTCTCCTCACTTCAGCTATTTCTGACCTGCAAGTTGCTTTAACCTCACGTATGAGGCATTGAAAGTCCTCTTTAGAAGGAAGTTTACTTATGAAATCATGCATGTCCTTATAGAAGGTGTCTGGCCCTTTAAGGTGAGCACCTGCAGTAATAGACGCTGGAGTTTTAGTCTGGTGCTGGGGAAGCTGGGGAGGTTGATCTCCACACCGAGGCCCAGAGGGGGGAAGCAGGCTGCTCTGTTCCCTGATATTACCAGCTGTGGCTGCAGTCCCTTCTTCTCCTGGCAGTGGGGAGGGCTGCCCCCCGACCTCCACCTTATCTCCCACCGCCACTATGTGCTCCTGGGCCTGCTGCTGCTGTGCCTGAGGATCCGATGCAGTGCAGGGCTGCTGAGCCAAGGCATCCCCTGTTGGATCTGCTGCAGGGACTCCTCCACTTTCCCCTGTGTCCCCGCTCACCCACTCCTCCTTCTCTTGCTGCTTAGCAGGCCGGGCCGGTGCCTCCATTTCCCCTCCATGCTCCTGGAAAGATGGCGTCCGGGCCTCCCCTGGACCCTGTTCCAGGCCCAAGAAAGTATCCAGCGCCGTGGTGTGCAGCGGGGGGGCCACCGATGCCTGCTGCGACGGTTTAATCCTCCGTGGTCCCATCCTGAGAGCCGGTGAGTAGGTTTGTGCTTATGATAAGTGCTGATTTAGCTGAGGGTCAACAGGAGCTCCTCTTCCCCACGTCCACTCAGCTCAGCATCCTGGACATGCCCCCGTATTGGCATTTTTGGGGCTTTCTGCATCAGAGAATTGGGTAGCCCTGCCAGGCATGCAGTAGGCGGGCTGTTATTGGAGGTTGTTACGCTTGGAAAGGATGGCGCGAGTGCCGGCTACAGTTTTCAAAGACAGATCAAATAGGTCAGGGGACGTCTGGTGACATTGTTTGAATTGCCAGGGCACCACCTATGCCCAGTGGTTCAGGTGGCGGAATTCTTGCAGGTGTGGGGTGGCTACCCCGATGTTTTCATTAGACATGTGGATGGATCTGCCTTATCGCGATTCCAGTATGGCAGTGCTGAAGACGGCTTTAGTACGGGCCGGGGGAGGAGCCAAGGGATTATGGGTCCCACTCCTTTCGGATTGGGGCAGCGACCGAAGCGGCTAAGTGGGGGGCTGAGTGAGGATTGGATCCGGCGGTTTGGGAGCTGGGATTCCTCCAGGTTTCGTTTGTATATTAGACCACATCTGATTAGGTGATGTTTGCTGACAGGGGGGTCCTTTATTGAGTATGGTTTGGTGGGCAGTTTCTTCGTACGGAGCGGCGATGTAGGAAGCCCGTGTGAAATGGCTCGGAGTTCGGGGCATGACTTGGAGTAGAGTTCGCCCTGAATTGGCGTATTATAGCCGGATTGACAGGGAACCTGATGTTTTAATGCTGCATGTGGGGGGGAATGACCTTGGAGTGTGGACGGCGAGAGAGTTAAAAAGGGATATCAAGTTGGACTTACTTCATTTGTGGAGGGCGTTCCATGGCATTGTGATTGTGTGGTCCGATATGGTAGCCCGGATGCAGTGGCGTTTTGGGTGGGCGGTGGATTGGATTCACAGGGCCCGGGAAAAATTGAACCGGGTGATTGGCAGGTTTGTAGCGTGGAACGGAGGTTTGGTGGTTCGATTTGAGGAGTTGGAGAAGTCCACCGAGCAGTATTTGAAGCGTGATGGGGTCCATCTCACGGATGTCGGTTTGGATTTGTGGATGTTGGGTTTGAGGGATGGATTGGAACGAGCATTGGGGGTGTGGGGGGCCCGGGCCAAGTAAGGTGTCACTTGGCCGGTCTGTGGCGGGGTGATAGGTCCGTTCAGAGAGGTTTGGTGTACCGACAGTAGGTTTGTTGGTATGAAGCCACTCAGGGGGAGTGGCTTCGAGTTGGATGGGAACTTGTAGGCGGAGGTCCTGCAGGTTCTGGGGAGGGGTAATTAACGATGGAACGTTAATTACCCTACACCTCGGGTCGGTTGGTCACGGCCGAGGTGGTCCCCTGGGCCGGTTGGAGGTTACGGCCGGGGGATAGGAATGATGGTTGCCCTCTCGGATGGACCTATCAGGTGTCATTTTGTGGAGAATATGTATATATGTACAGGTTCAGGTGTTAATGGGGTGGCATGTTGAGCCACAAGTTTGGTACATATATACTGTTTAATAAAGCTGTGGCCATTCGGCAATAAAGTCGGAGTCTGTGTCGTTACTAATATATTTAAATTAAGGGGAAGTTTGTCACTGGAGACCCGCTTATCCCTTATAGATACGTCATGTGCTGTAAGATGGCACCAGCTACATTGTAAAGGGTCGGTGTATATCCCGCAGGTGTCTGTCCTCTGGGGTGTAACCTGGAATGTCTACTGGAGTACCACGAGCTTAAAGTTCAAGGGCCGGGATTATGGACAGCTGGAGAGAGGGGTGGGTCTGGCTACCCACATTCCCCACCTACGGGTACCAAGCCTCTCTGAAGCAACCCCCAGAACATGAAAGGGTTCGTCTTGTGCAGATATCTCTCTGAGTACAGATAATGTAGTAGATGTCACCTGCAGTCCTATGTAACACCACAGATAACACAGTGATATCTCTCTGAGTACAGATAATGTAGTAGATGTCACCTGCAGTCCTATGTAACACCACAGATAACACAGTGATATCTCTGAGTACAGATATTGTAGTAGATGTCACCTGCAGTCCTATGTAACACCACAGATAACACAGTGATATCTCTGAGTACAGATAATGTAGTAGATGTCACCTGCAGTCCTATGTAACACCACAGATAACAGTGATATCTCTCTGAGTACAGATAATGTAGTAGATGTCACCTGCAGTCCCATGTAACACCACAGATAATACAGTGATAATTCTCTGAGTACAGATATTGTAGTAGATGTCACCTGCAGTCCTATGTAACACCACAGATAACACAGTGATACCTCTCTGAGTACAGATAATGTAGTAGATGTCACCTGCAGTCCTATGCAACACCACAGATAACACTGATATCTCTCTGAGTACAGATAATGTAGTAGATGGCACCTGCAGTCCTATGTAACACCACAGATAACACAGTGATACCTCTCTGAGTACAGATAATGTAGTAGATGTCACCTGCAGTCCTATGTAACACCACAGATAACACAGTGATATCTCTCTGAGTACAGATAATGTAGTAGATGTCAACTGCAGTCCTATGTAACACCACAGATAACACAGTGATATCTCTCTGAGTACAGATAATGTAATAGATGTCACCTGCAGTCCTATGTAACACCACAGATAACACAGTGATACCTCTCTGACTACAGATAATGTAGTAGATGTCACCTGCAGTCCTATGTAACACCACAGATAACACAGTGATACCTCTATGAGTACAGATAATGTAGTAGATGTCACCTGCAGTCCTATGTAACACCACAGATAACACAGTGATACCTCTCTGAGTACAGATAATGTAGTAGATGTCACCTGCAGTCCTATGTAACACCACAGATAACACAGTGATACCTCTCTGACTACAGATAATGTAGTAGATGTCACCTGCAGTCCTATGTAACACCACAGATAACACAGTGATATCTCTGAGTACAGATAATGTAATAGATGTCACCTGCAGTCCTATGTAACACCACAGATAACACAGTGATACCTCTCTGACTACAGATAATGTAGTAGATGTCACCTGCAGTCCTATGTAACACCACAGATAACACAGTGATATCTCTGAGTACAGATATTGTAGTAGATGTCACCTGCAGTCCTATGTAACACCACAGATAACACAGTTTTATCTCTGAGTACAGATAATGTAGTAGATGTCACCTGCAGTCCTATGTAACACCACAGATAACACAGTGATATCTCTCTGAGTACAGATAATGTAGTAGATGTCACCTGCAGTCCCATGTAACACCACAGATAATACAGTGATAATTCTCTGAGTACAGATATTGTAGTAGATGTCACCTGCAGTCCTATGTAACACCACAGATAACACAGTGATACCTCTCTGAGTACAGATAATGTAGTAGATGTCACCTGCAGTCCTATGCAACACCACAGATAACACTGATATCTCTCTGAGTACAGATAATGTAGTAGATGGCACCTGCAGTCCTATGTAACACCACAGATAACACAGTGATACCTCTCTGAGTACAGATAATGTAGTAGATGTCACCTGCAGTCCTATGTAACACCACAGATAACACAGTGATATCTCTCTGAGTACAGATAATGTAGTAGATGTCAACTGCAGTCCTATGTAACACCACAGATAACACAGTGATATCTCTCTGAGTACAGATAATGTAATAGATGTCACCTGCAGTCCTATGTAACACCACAGATAACACAGTGATACCTCTCTGACTACAGATAATGTAGTAGATGTCACCTGCAGTCCTATGTAACACCACAGATAACACAGTGATACCTCTATGAGTACAGATAATGTAGTAGATGTCACCTGCAGTCCTATGTAACACCACAGATAACACAGTGATACCTCTCTGAGTACAGATAATGTAGTAGATGTCACCTGCAGTCCTATGTAACACCACAGATAACACAGTGATACCTCTCTGACTACAGATAATGTAGTAGATGTCACCTGCAGTCCTATGTAACACCACAGATAACACAGTGATATCTCTGAGTACAGATAATGTAATAGATGTCACCTGCAGTCCTATGTAACACCACAGATAACACAGTGATACCTCTCTGACTACAGATAATGTAGTAGATGTCACCTGCAGTCCTATGTAACACCACAGATAACACAGTGATACCTCTCTGAGTACAGATAATGTAGTAGATGTCACCTGCAGTCCTATGTAACACCACAGATAACACAGTGATACCTCTCTGAGTACAGATAATGTAGTAGATGTCACCTGCAGTCCTATGTAACACCACAGATAACACAGGGATATCTGAGTACAGATAATGTAGTAGATGTCACCTGCAGTCCTATGTAACACCACAGATAACACAGTGATACCTCTCTGAGTACAGATAATGTAGTAGATGTCACCTGCAGTCCTATGTAACAACACAGATAACACAGGGATATCTGAGTACAGATAATGTAGTAGATGTCACCTGCAGTCCTATGTAACACCACAGATAACACAGTGATATCTCTCTGAGTACAGATAATGTAGCAGATGTCACCTGCAGTCCTATGTAACACCACAGATAAAACAGTGATATCTCTGAGTACAGATAATGTAGCAGATGTCACCTGCAGTCCTATGCAACACCACAGTTAACACAGTGATAACTTTCTGAGGACACTTTTTACCTGCAGTCCCATGTAACGTGCATGTATAACCTCTGGTCTTTTCCTCCCTCAGGTGCTGCCATGCACAATATTGTTGTTATAAAACTGTGAAAGGGGATGAGTGTGATCCTCGTAAAGTGCATTACTCTTACACCTACAGTAACGGGACCCTCACCTGCGGTAAGTCCGGGGGTCTCCTCAGGGACATTGTGAGAAGGAGAAGAATTACAAGTCTGTTAAATAGCAAAACTGAAAATCCAATTTCACGTTTTGTCTGATCATGTGATACTGAACACACTATATATATACTAGCTGTAGTACCCGGCGTTGCCCGGGATAGTAACTGTCTCTCTGTCTCTGTCTGTCTCTATCTCTGTCTGTCTCTATGTGTGCGTCTGTCTGTTTCTCTCTTTCCCCGTCTGTCTCTTTGCCCAACTGTCTCTTTCCCCGTCTGTCTCTTTGCCCCTCTGTCTCTTTGCCCAGCTGTCTCTTTGCCCGGCTGTCTCTTTTCAGGGCTGTCTCTTTGCCCCGCTGTCTCTTTGCCGTCTGTCTCTTTGCCCATCTGTCTCTTTGCCCGGCTGTCTCTTTTCAGGGCTGTCTCTTTGCCAGGTTGTCTCTTTGCCCAGCTGTCTTTTTCCAGGGCTGTCTCTTTCCAGGGCCGTCTATTTCCAGGTCTGTCTCTTTGCCTGGTCTGTCTCTTTCTAGGTCTGTCTCTTTCCAGTTCTGTCTCTTTCCCGGTCTGTCTCTTTGCGCGGTCTGTCTCTTTGCCCGGTCTGTTTCTTTGCCCGGTCTGTTTCTTTGCCCAGTCTGTTTCTTTGCCCGGTCTATCTCTTTGCCTGGTCTGTCTCTTTCCAGGGCTGTCTCTTTCCAGGGCTGTCTCTTTCCCGGTCTGTCTCTTTCCCGGTCTGTCTCTTTGCCCGGTCTGTCTCTTTGCCCGGTCTGTCTCTTTGCCTTGTCTTTCTCTTTCAAGGTCTGTCTCTTTCCCGGTCTGTCTCTTTGCCCAGTCTGTCTCTTTGCCCGGTCTGTCTCTTTGCCCGGTCTGTCTCTTTGCCCGGTCTGTCTCTTTGCCCGGTCTGTCTCTTTGCCTTGTCTTTCTCTTTCAAGGTCTGTCTCTTTCCCGGTCTGTCTCTTTGCCCAGTCTGTCTCTTTGCCCGTTTTGTCTCTTTGCCCGTTTTGTCTCTTTGCCCGTTCTGTCTCTTTGCCCGGGCTGTCTCTTTCCAGGTCTCTCTTTGGCCATCTATCTCTCTGTCTCTTTCCAGGGCTGTCTCTGTCTGTGTCTCTGTCTTTTTCTGTCTCTCTCTATCCATCTCCCCACCGACATCTTATTACCTCACGCATAAGCTTCTTATACTAACAGTTTATTTTGTTCCTATAGCAACCACTAACAGGTGCTATTAAGCTGTAGCTCCCACCTCCTCAGTTTAATAGAGGCAGGATTTTAGGAGAGTAACTGTAAAGCGTGGGCTTAAATGTTCCTGCCGGAACATAGTCTATGACGTTCCCTGAGTCACATGGGGCGTCTGTGCAAAATTTCGTGATTGTAAATGCGACGGTGCGGATTCCTTTATCGGACACACACACACACACATACACTCAGCTTTATATTATATATATATATATATATATATATATATATATATATATATATATATATAGCTTTTGCCATGGTTTTCTCTGTTCTTACTTGAATGTGCATAGTGAGGATTCAGACTGGAGGCGGCAAATAGTGCCCCTCTTCTATTCTGATGACAGAGTTACGCCCCATTGGATTCTTTCACGCAGGGTCATCGGGTCGTCATCTAGAATGTCTATTAATAAACAATTTACACCGTGTGCAGAATTATTCGGCAAATGAGTATTTTGATCACATGATATTTTGTATACATGTTACACTCCAAGCTGTATAGGTGAGAGCCA
The DNA here is from genome assembly GCF_048569485.1 of Anomaloglossus baeobatrachus. Lineage (NCBI taxonomy): Eukaryota > Metazoa > Chordata > Amphibia > Anura > Aromobatidae > Anomaloglossus > Anomaloglossus baeobatrachus. The sequence continues at coordinate 8,342,205 of NC_134363.1, forward strand.
ACTACCAATTAAGTAAATCCGGTGATGTGCACCTCTGTAATGGGGAGGGGTGCGGTGTAATGACACAACACCCTATTTAAGGGGGGCTTAATTATTAGGCAACTTCATTTCCTTTGGCAAAATGGGTCAGAAGAGAGATTTGACGGGCTCTGAAGAGTCCATATTGTGAGATGTCTTGCAGAGGGACGCAGCAGTCTGGAAATTGCCAAACTTTTGAAGCGTGATCCCCGAACAATCAAGGCAAATACCAACAGGGTCGCAAGAAGCGTGCTGGGCAAAAAAGGTGCAAAATAACTGCCCATGAATGGAGGAAAATCAAGCGTGACGCTGCCAAGATGCCATTTGCCACCAGTTTGGCCATATTTCAGAGCTGCAACGTTACTGGAGTATCAAAAAGCACAAGGTGCGCCATACTCAGGGACAGGCCAAGGTAAGGAAGGCCGAAAACCACCACCTCTGACCAAGAAACAGAAGATAAAGCCTCAAGACTGGGCCAAGAAATATCTGAAGACTGATTCTTCACAGGTTTTATGGACTGATGAAATGAGAGTGACTCTTGATGGGCAGATGGATGGGCCAGAGGCTGGATCAGTAAAGGGCAGAGAGCTCCACTCAGACGCCAGCAAGGTGGAGGTGGGGACTGGTATGGGCTGGGATCAGCAAAGATCAACTTGTGGGACATTTTCGGGCTGAGGATGGAGTGAAGCTCAAGTCCCAGACCTACTGCCAGTTTCTGGACGACAACTTCTTCAAGCAGTGGTACAGGAAGAAGTCGCTATCATTCAAGAAAAACATGATTTTCATACAGGACAATGCTCTATCACATGCATCCAACTACTCCACAGCGTGGCTGGCCAGTAAAGGTCTAAAAGATGAAAATATAATGACATGGCCCCCTTGTTCCCCTGATCTGAACCCCATAGAGAACCTGTGGTCCCTCATAAAATGTGAGATCTACAGAGAGGGAAAACAATCCACCTCTGGGAGCAGTGGCTGGAGGCTGTGGTGGCTGGAGGCTGTGGTGGCTGGAGGCTGCAGTGGCTGGAGGCTGCGGTGGCTGGAGGCTGCGGTGGCTGGAGGCTGTGGTGGCTGCTGCACGCAATGTTGAGCGTAAACAGATCAAGCAATGACAGAATCTATGGATGGAGGCTGCTGAGTGTCATCAGAAAGAAAGGGGGCGATATTGGGCACTCACTTTTGGGGTTTTGTTTTTGCATGTCAGGAATGTTTATTTCTAAATGTTGTGCAGTTATATTGGTTACCTGGAGACAATAAACAAGGGAGATGGGAATAGATTTGGTTTTTATTAAGTTGCCTAATAATTCTGCACAGTAATAGTCACCTGCACAAACAGAATCCTCCTAAGAAGCCAAATCTAAAAACCCCTCCAACTGCCAAAATATTAAGCGCTGATATTTATGAGTCTTTTGGGTGATTGAGAACAGAGTTGCTGATCAATATTAAAAAAATCCTCTAAAATACAACTTGCCTAATAATTCTGCACACGGTGTAGAATTGTAAGGGATTAGTAATAGTCTATAATTTTTCTTTTTTTTCTCTATTTTTCCTTTCGATCTCTGGTGGGCTCCCACTCATTAAAAGAATTCCTTTATTACCTTCCTAATGAAAACCGTCCTTGCAGATCTCCTATCCTTTAATAGCATTCCTTCATTAGTTCCCTATCATAATACCTTCCCCGATTGATTATCAATGTAGGTGGTATTGATCCATAAAGAAATTGTATAGTGTCCTTTTTTGAGATAGAGGGGTTCTTGAAATAATAACCCCCTTTTCATTTGAAACATTGTCTTTTGTTCTTAGTTTGGCCCATGTACAGTCAGGGCCAGAAATATTTGGACAGTGACACAAGTTTTGTTATTTTAGCTGTTTACAAAAACATGTTCAGAAATACAATTCTATATATAATATGGGCTGAAAGTGCACACTCCCAGCTGCAATATGAGAGTTTTCACATCCAAATCGGAGAAAGGGTTTAGGAATCATAGCTCTGTAATGCATAGCCTCCTCTTTTTCAAGGGACCAAAAGTAATTGGACAAGGGACTCTAAGGGCTGCAATTAACTCTGAAGGCGTCTCCCTCGTTAACCTGTAATCAATGAAGTAGTTAAAAGGTCTGGGGTTGATTACAGGTGTGTGGTTTTGCATTTGGAAGTTGTTGCTGTGACCAGACAACATGCGGTCTAAGGAACTCTCAATTGAGGTGAAGCAGAACATCCTGAGGCTGAAAAAAAAGAAAAAATCCATCAGAGAGATAGCAGACATGCTTGGAGTAGCAAAATCAGCAGTCGGGTACATTCTGAGAAAAAAGGAATTGACTGGTGAGCTTGGGAACTCAAAAAGGCCTGGGCGTCCACGGATGACAACAGTGGTGGATGATCGCCGCATACTTTCTTTGGTGAAGAAGAACCCGTTCACAACATCAACTGAAGTCCAGAACACTCTCAGTGAAGTAGGTGTATCTGTCTCTAAGTCACCAGTAAAGAGAAGACTCCATGAAAGTAAATACAAAGGGTTCACATCTAGATGCAAACCATTCATCAATTCCAAAAATAGCCAGGCCAGAATTACATTTGCTGAAAAACACCTCATGAAGCCAGCTCAGTTCTGGAAAAGTATTCTATGGACAGATGAGACCAAGATCAACCTGTACCAGAATGATGGGAAGAAAAAAGTGTGGAGAAGAAAGGGAACGGCACATGATCCATGGCACACCACATCCTCTGTAAAACATGGTGGAGGCAACGTGATGGCATGGGCATGCATGGCTTTCAATGGCACTGGGTCACTTGTGTTTATTGATGACATAACAGCAGACAAGAGTAGCCGGATGAATTCTGAAGTGTACCGGGATATACTTTCAGCCCAGATTCAGCCAAATGCCGCAAAGTTGATCGGACGGCGCTTCATAGTACAGATGGACAATGACCCCAAGCATACAGCCAAAGCTACCCAGGAGTTCATGAGTGCAAAAAAGTGGAACATTCTGCAATGGCCAAGTCAATCACCAGATCTTAACCCAATTGAGCATGCATTTCACTTGCTCAAATCCAGACTTAAGACGGAAAGACCCACAAACAAGCAAGACCTGAAGGCTGCGGCTGTAAAGGCCTGGCAAAGCATTAAGAAGGAGGAAACCCAGCGTTTGGTGATGTCCATGGGTTCCAGACTTAAGGCAGTGATTGCCTCCAAAGGATTCGCAACAAAATATTGAAAATAAAAATATTTTGTTTGGGTTTGGTTTATTTGTCCAATTACTTTTGACCTCCTAAAATGTGGAGTGTTTGTAAAGAAATGTGACAATTCCTACAATTTCTATCAGATATTTTTGTTCAAACCTTCAAATTAAACGTTACAATCTGCACTTGAATTCTGTTGTAGAGGTTTCATTTCAAATCCAATGTGGTGGCATGCAGCGCCCAACTCGCCAAAATTGTGTCACTGGCCAAAGATTTCTGGACCTAACTGTATTTGATTGAATATTGCATAAATTCGAGAAACTCTACATATGGATTTGGGTGACATGCAACTGATGTATGTTGCATGTCTATATGTAATATATATGTTCCTGAGATAAGTGTGGGAGGCGGCTGAGATTTGCTATATTTGACAATATGCGATCACCACTTTCTCTGGAAGAATTGACTATGGGACTTATGGAGAAACCGACATAACCAGCACTTCAATTCTGCAATGGAATGGTTGTCTAATTACCTTAGTACTTATATAATGATGCTATGCTACGTTGTTATCTATGGGTGCACTCTTAATATGTTGGCTCTGTGGGGACGCTCTTAAAATGTTGGCTGTTTGGGGCTCTCTTAAAATGTTGGCTCTGTGGGGGCTCTCTTAAAATGTTGGCTCTGTGGGGGCTCTCTTAAAATGTTGGCTCTGTGGGGACGCTCTTAAAATGCTGGCTGTGTGGGGGCGCTCTTAAAATGTTGGCTCTTTGGGGGATCTCTTAAAATGTTGGCTGTTTGGGGGCGCTCTTAAAATGTTGGCTCTGTGGGGGATCTCTTAAAATGTTGGCTGTTTGGGGGCGCTCTTAAAATGTTGGCTCTGTGGGGGCTCTCTTAAAATATTGGCTCTGTGGGGACGCTCTTAAAATGTTGGCTCTATGGGGACGCTCTTAAAATGCTGGCTGTGTGGGGGCGCTCTTAAAATGTTGGCTCTGTGGGGCTCTCTTAAAATGCTGGCTGTGTGGGGGCGCTCTTAAAATGTTGGCTCTGTGGGGCTCTCTTAAAATGTTGGCTCTGTGGGGGCTCTCTTAAAATGTTGGCTCTGTGGGGGCTCTCTTAAAATGTTGGCTCTGTGGGGGCTCTCTTAAAATGTTGGCTCTGTGGGGGCTCTCTTAAAATGTTGGCTCTGTGGGGGCTCTCTTAAAATGTTGGCTCTGTGGGGGCTCTCTTAAAATGTTGGCTCTGTGGGGGCTCTCTTAAAATGTTGGCTCTGTGGGGACGCTCTTAAAATGTTGGCTCTGTGGGGGCTCTCTTAAAATGTTGGCTCTGTGGGGGCTCTCTTAAAATGTTGGCTCTGTGGGGACGCTCTTAAAATGTTGGCTCTGTGGGGGATCTCTTAAAATGTTGGCTCTGTGGGGACGCTCTTAAAATGTTGGCTCTGTGGGGACGCTCTTAAAATGTTGGCTCTGTGGGGGCTCTCTTAAAATGTTGGCTCTGTGGGGGCTCTCTTAAAATGTTGGCTCTGTGGGGGCTCTCTTAAAATGTTGGCTCTGTGGGGGCTCTCTTAAAATGTTGGCTCTGTGGGGGCTCTCTTAAAATGTTGGCTCTGTGGGGGCTCTCTTAAAATGTTGGCTCTGTGGGGGCTCTCTTAAAATGTTGGCTCTGTGGGGGCTCTCTTAAAATGTTGGCTCTGTGGGGACGCTCTTAAAATGTTGGCTGTTTGGGGCTCTCTTAAAATGTTGGCTCTGTGGGGGCTCTCTTAAAATGTTGGCTCTGTGGGGGCTCTCTTAAAATGTTGGCTCTGTGGGGACGCTCTTAAAATGTTGGCTCTGTGGGGACGCTCTTAAAATGTTGGCTCTTTGGGGGATCTCTTAAAATGTTGGCTGTTTGGGGGAACTTTTAATATGTTGGCTGTGTGGGGATGCTCTTAAAATATTGGCTCCATTGGGGCTCTCTTAAAATGTTGGCTGTTTGGGGGCACTCTTAAAATGTTGGCTCTGTGGGGCTCTCTTAAAACGTTGGCTGTTTGGGGACGCTCTTAAAATGTTGGCTGTGTAGGGGCGCTCATAAGATGTTGGCTGTTTGGGGCTATCTTAAAATGTTGGCTCTGTGGTGGCGTTCTTAAAATGTTGGCTGTTTGGGGGTGCTTTTAAAATGTTGGCTCTGTGGGTGTGCTTTTAAAATGTTGGCTCTGTGGGGGTGCTTTTAAAATATTGGCTCTGTGGGGGCGCTCTTAAAATGTTGGCTCTGTGGGGGCACTCTTAAAATTTTTCCTTTATGGGGGAACTCTGAAAACAGGCTCTGTAGGGATTATTATTTATTTTTTTTTTATTCTGTGTTATTTTAAGTCAATTCCCTATGCACATTTGTTTGCAGCCCCTTAGCCCTTAATTCGACCATTTTACAGCACACAAATTTGGGTCCCCATTGACTTCTACATAGTTCGGGGTGAAGTTCAGGTATTGAACTTTTAACTACAGTTCGGCTGAAGAAATGCGCTACAAATTCTGTATATCAAAAACACTGAGCCGCACATCCAACAGGTGTGAACAGGTGCTAGCTAAAAACACAATATGACTAGAAAATACATACAGCTGCACTGTAGAATGCTAACAATGAATAAGTGAACTCTGGCATTGAATTTCTGCTAGACGAATATTTGAAAACAGAGATACTTAGCTTATGTGTTGGCCAATACATGTGAGCCCGGTAACCAGTGACAAGGTGTATCTAAATATACCGAGATCCTCCTTTATATCTGAACCCTAGCTGCCCAGACATGTAGGTTTTTAACCTAGATGGTGGCATTTGAGTTAGGATCCTGGTATATTTAGGTCACCTTGTTGTGGTTATCGGGCTCACATGCATTGGCCAATACATAAGTTAAGTATTTTTTCAAATATTCCTATAGCAGTAATGCAATACCAGAGTTCCCTTATTCATTGTTAGCATTCCAGAGTGCAGCTGTATGTGTTTCTTAGTTATATTGTGTTTTCAGCTCGCACCTGTTTGGAACAGGAGTGTTCAGAGAGTCCATTGCGGTTCCTTCCCTGGATCAGGTCAGACTGTAGAGGTCCAATAGAGTAGGTGGCGGAATTTCTCAGGGCTACCCTGAGATTCTGGGATTTGGGAGGGGTGGTTCTATCACGGGATCAGGGTCCTATCTCGCCCCTTTTTGCCAACCTGGAATTTCCCCCGGGACTAAAGGTTGATAAATTCCTGTGCTGGAGGAGGGGCCAAGATACACGTTTCTTTTGCGTACATAGAGGTCCGGAACTCCCCCCGTTTCTGTCCTACTCACCCCCGAACACTGAACCCCCTCTACATGGTTAGACTACCTACAATACAATCTTTCTAATGGATCATCATAGAAACAAGGCGTATTCTTCTATCCCCGCGCAATTTGAACAGCTCTTTCTATTACAACATACCCTCTCTCTCATTTATAAGTTTATGACTCGACGAGGGGCTTCATTTTCTAGAGAAATGGCTTAGGGAACTGAATATGAATACACCGGATGAGGACTGGATTGTTCCTCAAGTGTGATAATATATACTGTTACGTTTGGATTATAAATCTTGAAAAGTATTAATAAAAAGAGATTAAACCTAAAAGATGGATGTCAGGAACAGGGGGAAGGAGTGGAAGTTACACCCCTCGTTTCCACCAGACAGAGCACGTGACTCGCTCTCTAGCGCCCCTCTTATAGTCAGGCCAATTATGGAATTGCCCAACAATAGGCAAGGAGGCCGCTATTCTACTATGCCGATGATTGAAGGGTTCCCGGTGAGAGTAAGGTATATATTCCCCCGACTCCTGCGGCGGAAAATATCTAATCCGCCCCTGATCTCACGGGTCGCCCCACAATGATCCTTGGCATAAACTCGCTGCCACCAATCGATTACGGTAACTATTACGCCGAGCACACAGACGTGGAATTCAGGATCGAGATAACAGAACAGCCCAAGATTAAATTATATATGTTTTAATCGCCTTAAGGGCACACTAGAAACTACAATATATACAATATGGAATTTACAGAATATATATATATGTCAGAGTACATTTACAAATAAAACGCGGTCACAAACAGGCATACAGATGTATCAATTACCTTAAGGTTGAGGGTTTGGCACATGCAGGGGGGTACTGTGTGAGGCCAAGGACATTTTAGGTATCCTCCACTACATGAATGAAGCACGTGACCCCCAGAAGAAATACAATGCACGGACCTCTGTCCTTAGCTTTTATCTGTTCTGTCCTGGGCTCACACGGCCCCCCCTCATGACATCATCCTGGTTGGAATTCCCTCCCCCTGCTGCTAGCTGAGAATAATCTAACGTTATATTTCCCAGCATAACTCGGCCCCTGAGCTCCTCACACAGAAGATATGACCCTCGTTTTTGTCGTTGTGAATTGATCTCCGTTTTGATAGGAAATATGAGGGTCCTGCGGGCTTCCTGTGGCCAGTTATTAACTATTGAGGGCTACGTACATCATACAGGTTTGCCAAAATATGTGTTACGTGCGTCTGGCCTTCAGGAATATGAATATGCCTGTCTTGTCTGTGGGGGCGATGTACCCCCCAATATCGAAACTCTGCTGACGGTTCCGAAATGTCTGGAGGAGACCTGTGAAGTTAGGTTATAAACTTGGAGCTCCCCTCCCACCTCCTGTGTAGGACAATTCACTCCCCAGGGGGCGTGCTGGATCAAGGGCTGTTCTAACTGGATTTTGACACCTTGAATTTTACCTTTCCTGGGTCTCCAAGCAGCAGGAAAAGGGAGGGGATGACATCCTGGAGTAGCTGACTCATGACTGTCATAATTCTCATCGTTATCTAGCATACTCCTCACAATGCATGTTTCTGTTATATCCATAGATGATGAGGAGGAGTCCGGCTGTGCCAGAAAAACCTGTGAGTGCGATTGGAAAACCGTGACGTGTTTCATGAGTCACAAATATTCAAAAGTTAATGCAAAACACCTACAATATCATGTTTGTGAAGGAAAACGTCCACCCTGCAGCCCCCTGTAATCAGCCCTAATGCCATGTCCTGAAGAGCTCGGCCCTCACCCCTCACACAACCGCTGCCTACTAAGAAGAGGACGAAAAATATGTGTGATCCAGACATGACATGAATAAAGAAACAGGAAATTTCCAAAATAAAAAAAATTTTATGTAAAACATCCTGTATTATACTCCAGAGCTGCACTCAATATTCTGCTGGTGCAGTCACTGTGTACATACATTACATTACTGATCCTGAGTTACCTCCTGTATTATACTCCAGAGCTGCACTCACTATTCTGCTGGTGCAGTCACTGTGTACATACATTACATTACTGATCCTGAGTTACCTCCTGTATTATATTCCAGAGCTGCACTCACTATTCTGCTGGTGCAGTCACTGTGTACATACATTACATTACTGATCCTGAGTTACCTCCTGTATTATACTCCAGAGCTGCACTCACTATTCTGCTGGTGCAATCACTGTGTACATACATTACATTACTGATCCTGAGTTACCTCCTGTATTATATTCCAGAGCTGTACTCACTATTCTGCTGGTGCAGTCACTGTGTACATACATTACATTACTGATCCTGAGTTACCTCCTGTATTATACTCCAGAGCTGCACTCACTATTCTGCTGGTGCAGTCACTGTGTACATACATTACATTACTGATCCTGAGTTACCTCCTGTATTATACTCCAGAGCTGCACTCACTATTCTGCTGGTGCAGTCACTGTGTACATACATTACATTACTGATCCTGAGTTACCTCCTGTATTATATTCCAGAGCTGCACTCACTATTCTGCTGGTGCAGTCACTGTGTACATACATTACATTACTGATCCTGAGTTACCTCCTGTATTATACTCCAGAGCTGCACTCACTATTCTGCTGGTGCAATCACTGTGTACATACATTACATTACTGATCCTGAGTTACCTCCTGTATTATATTCCAGAGCTGTACTCACTATTCTGCTGGTGCAGTCACTGTGTACATACATTACATTACTGATCCTGAGTTACCTCCTGTATTATACTCCAGAGCTGCACTCACTATTCTGCTGGTGCAGTCACTGTGTACATACATTACTGATCCTGAGTTACTTCCTCTATTATACTCCAGAGCTGCACTTACTATTCTGCTGGTGCAGTCACTGTGTACATACATTACTGATCCTGAGTTACCTCCTGTATTATAATCCAGAGCTGCACTCACTATTCTGCTGGTGCAGTCACTGTGTACATACATTACTGATCCTGAGTTACCTCCTGTATTATACTGCAGAGCTGCACTCACTATTCTGCTGGTGCAGTCACTGTGTACATACATTACATTACTGATCCTGAGTTACCTCCTGTATTATACTCCAGAGCTGTACTCACTATTCTGCTAGTGCAGTCACTGTGTACATACATTACTGATCCTGAGTTACCTCCTGTATTATACTCCAGAGCTGCACTCACTATTCTGCTGGTGCAGTCACTGTGTACATACATTACATAACTGATCCTGAGTTACCTCCTGTATTATACCCCAGAGCTGCACTCACTATTCTGCTGGTGCAGTCACTGTGTACATACATTACATTACTGATCCCGAGTTGCCTCCTGTATTATACTCCAGAGCTGCACTCACTATTCTGCTGGTGCAGTCTCTGTGTACATACATTACATTACTGATCCTGAGTTACCTCCTGTATTATACTCCAGAGCTGCACTCACTATTCTGCTGGTGCAGTCACTGTATACAAATGTCGCGGGCGGCGGGGCGCTGCGCTCGCTAACGCTCGGGTCCGGCGCTGCTGCTGCTGCTCGGTGGCTCGAGCGGTGGGCTGGATCCGGGGACTCGAGCGGCACTCCTCGCCCGTGAGTGAAAGGGGTGGTTTGGTTTGGGGATTTGGTCCGTGACGCCACCCACGGGTTGTGGTGAAGATGGACACCACCGCTGCTGGTGACGGGGATCCCGGGAGTGATGGTAGGGAGCAGCTGGGATGTTGTTTTCCCCCTCCGTGGGTAGGGGTTGGTGGTCCCGGGGCCCGGTGAGGTGACAGGGAGGCAGGGTTGGATGGGTGCAGGGTCGCCTGGACTGCGCAGCGCAGTGCCGGATGGCACGGTTGTACTCACTCGGTCACAAATGTACGCAGAGTCTCTGGTAAACCAAACGGCTGAATGGACGGGTCCCGCAGCCGGCTGCTGTGACTTCTCCCAGTAGGTTGGTGGTGGCTGCCTTTCCCTGCACCTGTTGTGTATGTTCGGCTCCGATGGCTTCCCTCCGGTAACCCGCTCCCCAGCGTATATATGTGCCGAAGGAGCCCTTTTGCTCGCAGGCTCTGGCCCTGGGAACTCTAGCTGTGGCGGTAGCTGTATTTCCTTTTGCTGGTTGGACGGTTGCCTTCAATCGGGTCTTGGCTGCTAGGAAACCCCTGGGGTTCAGGTCACTGACGGATTTGACCTCTAATGGCGACTCCAAGCCTGGTCGGGGTCCGTAGGCCCTGCCTGTGTGTGCTGGCTTCACTTCGCTCCCCGGTTCGGTACCGGCGGGCCACCGCCCGTCCCCGGTCCTATGGTTCCGCGTTGATCTGCCTCTCCTGCAGACGGTCACCACCGTCTGCCAACCTTGCTCTTAGTGCCCGGGCCACGTACCCGGACACGGTCAGTTTGCTCCTCCACTCCTACTTCACTCCTCTCTCTTTCACTTCCCTAACTGCACTGCCTTCCTTTTCCCGCCTCCAGGACTGTGAACTCCTCAGTGGGTGGGGCCAACCGCCTGGCTCCACCCCCACCCGGTGTGGACATCAGCCCCTGGAGGGAGGCAACAAGGGTTTTGTGTCTGGCTGATGTGCCTGTCTCAGGGTGGGGGAGTGTGTTGCAGTACCTGTGACCACCTGGCTAGTCCAGGGCGCTACACATACATTATACCTCTAAAAACATCAAAGGACAAATACATCATGTGCAGTGTAATAAGAAAAAAGTGCAATTAGAATTAGCGTAGATCTCGTCTGATCCTTCTCCAGGAGCAGGCCATACACCGCCTGATGGAAGGAATCACGAGGGCAGAAGAATAGTCGGCCAATCCACAGGTAAGCACACAACTCTAACCCCAAGGCCAGCACCCAAGTGTAGTGACCCCTCCCTCAATACAGATCTCTTCCAATTTTAGGAGATCTGATGGGCCTCTTAAGTAGGAGGATAAGGCAGTAACAAAACCTGGAACAATCTTGTCCTAGTATCCTACAGTTTGGGCTCAGGGAGTCAACTCCAGGGACAATCGGACGACCTCTGAATGGTCTAAAACCTTTATGTATTTTTGGTGGAGCATAAAATTCGGTGAACTTCGGAAGCAGGAGGTGCATTTGGTTTTTAGAGAGAAGACCTTGATGGAACTCTACTATAAGTGTGTTTTCCAATTCAACCTGAAGATGGCAGTAGAGCTTTTGGTAAAATAGCATATGTGGCAGCCTCCCGAAAAATATCAAGGCACATCTGTATATACAAAGTTTGGTCAAGAGTCACTCGGTCACCCCCCTTGTCAGAGGGTTTAAAGAGAGGATCAGTGTTCTTAGATAAATGAACACCTCCCTCTCGGGCATATCAAGATTGTGAGGGTACCCATTGTTGCTTTTACACAGACCTGAAAGACCTTCAGTAACCAATTTACTAAATATGTCAATACTCGTTGTCTCAGGGGCCTTTCTGTAGTAATCAGCTTTAGTTGAGTTGAGGGTCTCTGATCAGGTCCTCTAATGTTGAGTTGAGGGTCTTTGATCAGGTCCTCTGATGTTGAGTTGAGGATCTCTGATCAGGTCCTCTAATGTTGAGTTGAGGGTCTCTGATCAGGTCCTCTAATGTTGAGTTGAGGGTCTCTGATCAGCTCCTCTAATGTTGAGTTGAGGGTCTCTGATCAGGTCCTCTAATGTTCAGTTGAGGGTCTCTGATCAAGTCCTCTAATGTTGAGTTGAGGGTCTCTGATCAGGTCCTCTAATGTTGAGTTGAGGGTCTCTGATCAGGTCCTCTAATGTTGAGTTGAGGGTCTCTGATCAGGTCCTCTAATGTTGAGTTGAGGGTCTCTGATCAGGTCCTCTAATGTTGAGTTGAGGGTCTCTGATCAGGTCCTCTAATGTTCAGTTGAGGGTCTCTGATCAGGTCCTCTAATGTGGAGTTGAGGGTCTGTGATCAGGTCCTCTAATGTTGAGTTGAGGGTCTCTGATCAGGTCCTCTAATGTTGAGTTGAGGGTCTCTGATCAGGTCCTCTAATGTTGAGTTGAGGGTCTCTGATCAGGTCCTCTAATGTTGAGTTGAGGGTCTCTGATCAGGTCCTCTAATGTTGAGTTAAGGGTCTCTGATCAGGTCCTCTAATGTTGAGTTGAGGGTCTCTGATCAGGTCCTCTAATGTTGAGTTGACGGTCTCTGATCAGGTCCTCTAATGTTGAGTTGAGGGTCTCTGATCAGGTCCTCTAATGTTGAGTTGAGGGTCTCTGATCAGGTCCTCTAATGTTGAGTTGAGGGTCTCTGATCAGGTACTCTAATGTTGAGTTGAGGGTCTCTGATCAGGTTCTCTAATGTTGAGTTGAGGGTCTCTGATCAGGTACTCTAATGTTGAGTTGAGGGTCTCTGATCAGGTCCTCTAATGTTGAGTTGAGGGTCTCTGATCAGGTCCTCTAATGTTGAGTTGAGGGTCTCTGATCAGGTACTCTAATGTTGAGTTGAGGGTCTCTGATCAGGTCCTCTAATGTTGAGTTGAGGGTCTCTGATCAGGTCCTCTAATGTTGAGTTGAGGGTCTCTGATCAGGTACTCTAATGTTGAGTTGAGGGTCTCTGATCAGGTCCTCTAATGTTGAGTTGAGGGTCTCTGATCAGGTACTCTAATGTTGAGTTGAGGGTCTCTGATCAGGTCCTCTAATGTTGAGTTGAGGGTCTCTGATCAGGTCCTCTAATGTTGAGTTGAGGGTCTCTGATCAGGTCCTCTAATGTTGAGTTGAGGGTCTCTGATCAGGTCCTCTAATGTTGAGTTGAGGGTCTCTGATCAGGTCCTCTAATGTTGAGTTGAGGGTCTCTGATCAGGTCCTCTAATGTTTTTACCCAGGAGACTGTCCAGGATTTTCACACTATGGCGTAATCTCCCTGACGTTCTCTCTTCTCCAAAAAGATGCAAGTGGTGCGCTCCACGCTGGAGAAGACCGCTCATCACTTGCATAGCTAACTTGCATGTGGTGCGCTCCAACATGGAACGCACTGCTCATCACTTGGTCATTTCCGGCCGATGGCTTAGGGTACTTTCACACTTGCGTTTGTTTCCTTCAATCGTAATCCGCCGTTTTGGAAAACACCGCAATCCGTTAACGGATTCCGTTGCTTCCCATAGACTTGTATGGACGACGCATTGCGACTGATGGTCCTGCGTTGTATCTGGCAGCCAACGCTGCGTTGCATCCTCCGGGCGTAAAGAACGCATGTGGCGTTTTTCTGCACTTCCCAGAACGTCAAAAAAAATGCAATATGCTGGATTCCGTTGGCATCCGTCATTTTTATAATGGAAGCCTATGGTGGCGGAATCCGTAATTTGACGGATTCCTGTGACGGATCTTTTTTTACACAACTGAGCATGCTCAGTTGAGTAAATTGCTGAAAAAAAAGCTACAACGGATTGCGTTGTTTTGCAGGATCCGTCGCATCAGTTGTGCCGCTATATGCAACGCATCCGTTACATCCGTCACACAACGCAATGCAAAGGATGCCGCACAACGCAAGCGTGAAACTAGCCTTAGGTAAAGTGTGCGGCACACTGTATCTCTTTCCACGCTGTCATTTCTCTGCACGCCGCACAAACCATATTACCATGTATCATTATGGGATCATTTTGGTGATCCTCATTTAAAGAGCCATACTCCAGAGCAGACGTTAAGCCTTAAGCCCGCTTTACACGCTGCAATGTATCTTACGATGTGTCGGCGGGGTCACGTCGTGACGCACATCCGGCATCGTAAGGTACATTGCAGTGTGTGACAGCTACGTGCGATTGCGATTGAACGGTAAAACGTTCATCGCACGCACGTCGTTCATTCCTCATGAATTGAACGTCAGGTTGTTCCTCGTACCCGGGGCAGCTCACATCGCAGTGTGTGACACCCTGGGAATGATGAACAGATCTTACCTGCATTCCGCGGCTCCCGTCGGCAATGCAGAAGGAAGGAGGTGGGTGGGATGTTTACGTCCCGCACAGCTCCGCCCCTCCACTTCTATTGGCCGGCTGCCGCGTGACGTTGATGTGACGCCGAAAGTCCCTCCCACTCCAGGAAGTGGACGTTCGCCACCCACAGCGAGGTCGTATGGACAGGTAAGTACGTGTGACGGGGGTTAATCGTTTGTGCGGCACGTTCAACAAATGGAACGTGCCGCACATACGATGGGGGCGTTGCAAATCGCATACGATATCATATGCGAAATTGCAATGTGTAAAGCAGGCTTTACAAGCTAAGATCTTATAGATTTTCATTATAGTATTTGGACCATGGTTATACAGCGGCAGCATCTCTATCATGTAAAATGTGGCTGATGTCACTAACTGCACTAGCAATTTATTAATTTGGGATTATAATTGGCATAATCATCACAACCTCACCAACGCAAGGCACACATGGACAGTTGTCTAATATATACATATATATATATATATATATATATATATATATATATTATTAATAATTATTATTATTATTATATATATATTTTTTATTTTCTTTTTAAATCGGGTTAATGTTTATTTATCGATAAAATTACATAACAGTCTATTTCCCCACTAGAACAGTACGGGAAAAAGAAAGAGACCGTATTCAGGCGCAAAAACAATACCTAAATTATACAATAAACAGAGCACCTGCGGTCTATAGGTCACACAGTAAGTATTCATTACAAGTACAGAGATATCCTGGAAGAAAACCTCTTCCAGATGCTCTGGACCTCAGACGTGGCCGAAGGTTAAACTTCCAAAAAGACAATGACCCTAAGCACACAGCTAAAATAACAAAGGAGCGGCTTCAGAACAACTCTGTGACCATTCCTCACTGGCCCTGTGGAGGTGGCCTGAGCTATAGCTTGTTTGTTCAAACGTAATAAGAATATCTGTGTACATAAATAATCAAAATGTAGATGTAGTTGCATAATTATCTGTCTGTCTATGTAGCCATCGCATAGACCCATAATATAATTCTAAGCTGTATAGTCATGAAGGAGTTAACCAAAGATAATGAAGCCAGAATGTGAAGCTGCAAAGTCTTATCAGTAGCTTTCACACAGAAAGAATGTACAAGAAACAAACAATGTGCTGGGAGAAAATAGGGAGTGAAATACTCCTTACTCTCTTGTTGTAGCTTCAAGGTTAGAGATGCAACCTGTATAATTGGGTGTCTTGCAATACACGAGTTCAGTTGGTGATGCTGGCTCAAAGAGAACATGTCTCAAGTATTCATTGTCTGATACATTAATATCGGCTCTGATATATATAGCTAATACGGCACCGTCTCTGGATTCCCCGTAAGAAGATACCATTAGCAGTCTTCAACCAAAATTTCTCCCTTGACAGCCCAGCCAGAGCCCTGACCTAAACCCAATTGTGCATCTCTGGAGAGACCTGAAAATGGCGTCCACCAACATTCACCATCCAGCCTGACGGAACTGGAGAGGGTCTGCAAGAAGAATGACGGAGGATCTCCAAATCCAGGACCCCAAGAAGACTCATGGCTGCACTAGCTCAAAAGGGAGGGTGCCTCTACTCAATACTGAGCAAAGAGGCTGAATACTTATCACCATGTGATATACTGAACAAAGGGGCTGAATACTTATGACCATGTGATATACTGAGGAAAGGGGCTGAATACTTATGACCATGTGATATACTGAACAAAGCGGCTGAATACTTATGACCATATGATATACTGAACAAAGGGGCTGAATACTTATGACCATGGGATATACTGAACAAAGGGGCTGAATACTTATGACCATGTGATATACTGAGCAAAGGGGCTGAATACTTATGACCATGGGATATTTCAGTTTTTCTTGTTTAATAAATTTGCAAAAATGTCTCCATTTCTTTCAAGATGGAGGATGGCGTGCAGAGGGTACATTAATGAAGAAAAAATGTACCAAATGGCTGCAATGAATTAAAGAGGGAAATATGTAAAGGGGTGTGAATACTTTCTGTACTTACTGTATATTAAAAACCTACCCAATCAGTTCTAATACTGCCCTCCAGGATTCCTCGATATTCCCGCAGGACCACATCATATGCAGCAGATTAGTGTTCTCCCGCCCGCACCTAGGACACAGATCATCCGTCCAGACCCCCATCTTATATAGTAGACTAGGTGTCCTGTACACTCTATGCAATAAGAATAGCTGTGACAGTCGTTGGCCTTCAGATACAGCAAGGCTCGGAGTCTGAGACAGGACCTCATCCCATTGCTCGTCCATCACGGGGCCTAAGTCCCTCCCCCACTTCTCTCTAGCTCGCAAAGGGAATTTGTCAAGGTATCTAGATAACATCGCTGTATATAGCCGAGAAATAATACCATAGGAGCGGTCAGATGTCCGTAAGAGTGATTCCGCTCTAACCTAAAGCCCGTACAACGTGTCTGTGTGTCATAGGCGTGCCGGAGTTGCGGGTATTAGTAAAAGGAACTGTGCGGTATCCCAAACTCAACTTGGAGCTGGCCAAAACTTTTAAGTACATTATTTTGAAGAATCTGAGACACTACATGCACACCCCTGCCCTCCCATATTCTCCAACCCAGGAGTTTCTGCAGCTCTACCAGTCCATGGTTATGCCATAAGGCAGGGCTGCCACTAAGAATTTCAGGGCCACTGACTGGCATAATTTTGGGACCCCCTTGAGACTCCACCCCTGGTTTTTAAGCCAATAAATGAAGCGTGAAGGGGCCCCCCTTCTGTTGGAGCCCCGGACTGGAGTCCTGTTTGTCCCCCCCTGGTGCGGCTCTGTATAAGGGCCAGTACTCTGTTACTGCTGATATTCCCAGCAATTCCTTCCCTCACCCTGTACAGCAGTGCCAATGTTGGATGTTATGGTCCTCCTCTGGGAGAGTATCCTGCATCCAAAAAGCCCACCGGGTATCCCCATTTTGCAAAGCCCTTCACCAATTTGCCTCATCCTTTCCCCATCTCATTTTAGGAGATCTGCGCCGCAACATTATAAACCCACTGGTTGGGGACCGCCGGACCCCCTTCCCCTCCTTTCCTCTCTGCAGGGTCTCGAGACGGATTCTGGCCTTTTGTTTTTTTTCCATAAGAGTTCCCAAAACAGAGTATTGATTTTGCGAAAAAATTTCCAATGGATCCATATCAGGGCGTTTGGGCATCAGCACCATTTCTAATAGATTAGTTCGGCCAGTAAGGGACAGCGGGAGCCGACACCAGGCGTCTATCTTATCCCGAAACTGAATTAACACTGGCTCCAGATTTTGAGGGTAGTAATCGCGCGGTCGGGCGCTAACCACGATCCCCAAATGTTTAAATGTATCCACCGGCAGAATAGGCAACCCAAGAGTAGCGAAATTAGATGGGAGTGGATCGATAGGGAGCAGGGGCGACTTCTCCCAGTTTATTAGGAGCGAAATCCTTCAATAATATTAATTGCTGGGTCCACGGATGCCCCCAACGCCCTGAGATACAGTAAGATATATATATATATATATATATATATATATATATATATATGTATATATATATACTGTGTATATATATATATATATATATATATATATATACAGTCATATGAAAAAGTTTGGGCGCCCCTATTAATGTTAACCTTTTATCTTTATAACAATTTTGGTTTTTGCTATTTCAGTTTCATATATCTAATAACTGATGGACTGAGGAATATTTCTGGATTGAAATGAGGTTTATTGTACTAACAGAAAATGCGCAATCCGCATTTAAACAAAATTTGACCGGTGCAAAAGTATGGGCACCTCAACATAAAAGTGACATTAATATTGTGTAGATCCTCCTTTTGCAGAAATCACAGCCTCTAGTCGCTTCCTGTAGCTGTTAATGAGTTCCTGGATCCTGGATGAAGGTAGATTTGACCATTCCTGTTTACAAAACAATTCCAGTTCAGTTAAGTTTGATGGTCGCCGAGCATGGACAGCCGCTTCACATCATCCCACAGATGTTCAATGATATTCAGGTCTGGGGACTGGGATGGCCATTCCAGAACATTGTAATTGTTCCTCTGCATGAATGCCTGAGTAGATTTGGAGCAGTGTTTTGTATCATTGTCTTGCTGAAATATCCATCCCCTGCGTAACTTCAACTTCGTCACTGATTCTTGCACATTATTGTAAAGAATCTGCTGACACTGAGTTGAATCCATGCGACCCTCAACTTTAACAAGATTCCCGGTGCCGGCATTGGCCACACAGCCCCAAAGCATGATGGAACCTCCACCAAATGTTACTGTGGGTAGCAAGTGCTTTTCTTGGAATGCCGTGTTTTTTTGCCTCCATGCATAACGCCTTTTTCTATGACCAAACAACTCAATCTTTGTTTCATCAGTCCACAGGACCTTCTTCCAAAATGTAACTGGCTTGTCCATATGTGCCTTTGCATACCTCAGGCGACTCTGTTTGTGGCGTGCTTTCAGAAATGGCTTCTTTCGCATCACTCTCCCATACAGCTTCTCCTTGTGCAACGTGCGCTGTATTGTTGACCGATGCACATTGACACCATCTGCAGCAAGATGATGCTGCAGGTCTTTGGAGGTGGTCTGTGGATTGTCCTTGACTGTTCTCACCATTCTTCTTCTCTGCCTTTCTGATATTTTTCTTGGCCTGCCACTTCTGGGCTTAACAAGAACTGTACCTGTGTTCTTCCATTTCCTTACTATGTTCCTCACAGTGGAAACTGACAGGTTAAATCTCTGAGACAACTTTTTGTACCTTCCCCTGAACAACTATGTTGAATAATCTTTGTTTTCAGATCATTTGAGAGTTGTTTTGAGGAGCCCATGATGCCACTCTTCATAGGAGATTCAAATAGGAGAACAACTTGCAAGTGGCCACCTTAAATACCTTTTCTCATGATTGGATGCACCTGCCTATGAAGTTCAAAGCTCAATGAGGTTACAAAACCAATTTAGTGCTTTAGTAAGTCAGTAAAAAGTAGTTAGGAGTGTTCAAATCAAGAAATTGATCAGGGTGCCCATACTTTTGCACCGGTCAAATTTAGTTTAAATGCGGATTGCACATTTTCTGTTCGTACAATAAACCTCATTTCAATCCAGAAATATTCCTCAGTCCATCAGTTATTAGATATATGACACTGCAATAGCAAAACCCCAAATTGTTATAAAGAAAAAAGGTTAACATTAATAGGGGTGCCCAAACTTTTTCATATGACTGTATGTATATATATATATATATATATATATATATATATATATATAAATATATATAATATTTGTTGTGCTCCTCACTGGGGGCTGGTAATCACTTGGCGTAATTGCAGCACGTTATACCTCCTTGTTCTTGAGAACTGTTGGAGACAAAAGACTGATTCTGCAGCTGCAGAGAAACTTCTGACATTTAAGGTGACTCCTCCTCCTCCTACCTGAAATTGATAATTTGGCAGCGCGCCCCCCTCAGCGTCCGGGACGAGCGGAGGATCCGTGCTCCTCTCTGGGGTGAGTACGTTGGTTGCATATGGATTCTCCGGACTTTTGCATCGATTACAATGAGGCAGACGTTCCTGTAGGGCAGAGGTTGCCGGATACATTGTAACAACATCCTGATACATGTGACGGTGCCGGAGTCAGGACTGCGGGGCGCTGGGGATATTTGGCAATGCTCCTGTCTGATGTGTAAGGGGGCATTGTCAGATATAAGACTGAAGAGTCTTTTGTCCTCCTTGAAATCTGCAGCTGTCAGAGGAGTTGGGAAAATATGAAGGAGTTTACCAGCAAATTAATTGTAGAGAACAATAGAGAAAAGAACAATCAGCAGAGCCGCGCTCCTGTGTGTGGGGGCGAAAGGCGAAACAGCTGTTGGGTGATCGGCCGAAGCATCACTCAGCCGACAGCGATCCACTGTGTATGGGGGCTTCATAGCCAAGGATAAATATAGGAGAATATGCACATTACCTCTCCCAGATGTTACTGCAAGATATTATCTGTACTGTCATGACAGAGATAATTGCAACTGATGTACGGCCGGCAATGTGGTGCGACTGACGCTAATGTACGGCTGACTAATGTACGGATGACTAATACAGTATATGACTGACTAATAAATGACTGACTAATGTACGGCTGACTAATGTACGGATGACTAATATACGACTGACTAATAAATGACTGACTAATGTACGGCTGACTAATGTACGACTGACTATTACAGTATATGACTGACTAATGTACGACTGACTATTACAGTATATGACTGACTAATGTACGACTGACTATAGTACGGCTGACTAATGTACGGCTGACTAATAAATGACTGACTAATGTATGACTGACTAATGTACGGCTGACTATAGTACGGCTGACTAATATATGACTGACTAATATATGACTGACTAATAAATAACTGACTAATGTACGACTGACTAATGTACGGCTGACTAATACAGTATATGACTGACTAACGTACAGCTGACTAATATATGACTGACTAATGTACAGCTGACTAACGTACAACTGACTAATGTACAGCTGACTAATATATGACTGACTAATATATGACTGACTAACGTACGGCTGACTAATATAAGACTGACTAATAAATGACTAATGTACAACTGACTAACGTATGGCTGACTAATGTACGACTGACTAACGTACGGCTGACTAATGTACGGCTGACTAATGTACGGCTGACTAACGTACGACTGACTAACGTACGGCTGACTAATATATGACTGACTAGTATACGACTGACTAATGTACGACTGACTAATATATGACTGACTAATGTACGACTGACTAATATATGACTAATATACGACTGACTAATATATGACTGACTAATGTACGACTAACGTACGACTAACGTATGACTAACGTATGGCTGACTAATGTATGACTGACTAATGTATGACTGACTAACGTACGGCTGACTAATATATGACTGACTAATATATGACTGACTGATTAACGTACGGCTGTCTAATATATGACTGTCTAATATATGACTGACTAACGTACGGCTGACTAATATATGACTGACTAATGTACGACTAACGTACGACTAACGTATGACTAACGTATGGCTGACTAATGTACGGCTGACTAATATATGACTGACTAATGTACGACTAACGTATGACTAACGTACGGCTGACTAATGTATGACTGACTAATGTATGACTGACTAATGTATGACTGACTAATATACGACTGACTAATATATGACTGACTAATGTACGACTAACGTACGACTAACGTATGACTAACGTATGGCTGACTAATGTATGACTGACTAATGTATGACTGACTAATGTATGACTGACTAATATATGACTGACTGATTAACGTACGGCTGTCTAATATATGACTGACTAACATACGGCTGACTAATATATGACTGACTGACTAATGTACGGCTGACTAATATATGACTGACTGACTAATGTACGGCTGTCTAATATATGACTGTCTAATATATGACTGACTGACTAACGTACGGCTGACTAATATATGACTGACTAACGTACGACTAACGTATGACTAACGTATGGCTGACTAATATATGACTGACTAATGTACGACTAACGTACGACTAATGTATGACTGACTAATGTATGACTGACTAATGTATGGCTGACTGACTAACGTACGGCTGTCTAATATACGACTGACTAATATATGACTGACTGATTAATGTACGGCTGTCTAATATATGACTGTCTAATATATGACTGACTAACGTACGGCTGACTAATATATGACTGTCTAATATATGACTGACTAACGTACGGCTGACTAATATATGACTGACTAACGTACGACTAACGTATGACTAACGTATGGCTGACTAATGTACGGCTGTCTAATATACGACTGACTAATATATGACTGACTGATTAATGTACGGCTGTCTAATATATGACTGTCTAATATATGACAGACTAACGTACGGCTGTCTAATATATGACTGACTGACTAATGTACGGCTGACTAATATATGACTGACTGACTAATGTACGGCTGTCTAATATATGACTGTCTAATATATGACTGACTGACTAACGTACGGCTGACTAATATATGACTGACTAACGTATGGCTGACTAATATATGACTGACTAATGTACGACTAACGTACGACTAATGTATGACTGACTAATGTATGACTGACTAATGTATGGCTGACTGACTAACGTACGGCTGTCTAATATACGACTGACTAATATATGACTGACTGATTAACGTACGGCTGACTAATATATGACTGTCTAATATATGACTGACTAACGTACGGCTGACTAATATATGACTGACTAACGTACGACTAACGTATGACTAACGTATGGCTGACTAATGTACGGCTGTCTAATATACGACTGACTAATATATGACTGACTGATTAATGTACGGCTGTCTAATATATGACTGTCTAATATATGACTGATTAATGTACGGCTGTCTAATATATGACTGTCTAATATATGACTGACTAACGTACGACTAACGTATGACTAACGTACGGCTGACTAATGTATGACTGGTAATAATAATATTGACTCCACAGCACGACTGCCATTGCTGAGCTGCTGACGCTGCTGTTGACTGATCCGGCTTTATGACACTATGACGTTAGTGGCAGTATCCGCCATACTTTGACTGTCTTTTTTCTTACAGAACCGTTCCTCTTCTCCGCCTCGGTCTGCTGTGACTAGAAGAACATGGCGGCCTCACTGCTCGCCCTCCTCACCTGTGAGTGCAGCTCTGTGCTAAAAAGAGTGTCTCCTGGACTATACAAATAAAGTTTATTGAAGATAAAACACTGCCCACTACAACCAATCAGAGCTCAGCTATCATTTGTCAATGGCTATGAAAAAAATGAAAGCTGCCCTGTGATTGGTTGCTATGGTAATTAGGGCCTGGTACCAGTGAGCATCCAAACTACTACAGGTAATGGAATCCATAAGGTCTTCAAGAAACTTTATTTATAATGTGCAGGTGTACAGTGAAAAAAATACAATTTTGCCTATAAATAGTCATATGAAATAGTTTGGGCACCCCTGTTAATGTTTACCTTTTTTCTTTATAACAATTTGGGTTTTTGCTATTTCAGTTTCATATATCTAATAACTGATGGACTGAGTAATATTTCTGGATTGAAATGAGGTTTATTGTACTAATAGAAAATGTGCAATCTGCATTTAAACAAAATTTGACCGGTGCAAAAGTATGGGCACCTCAACATAAGAGTGGCATTAATATTTTGTAGATCCTCCTTTTGCAGAAATCACAGCCTCTAGTGGCTTCCTGTAGCGTTTAATGAGTTCCTGGATCCTGGATGAAGGTAGATTTGACCATTCCTGTTTACAAAACAATTCCAGTTCAGTTAAGTTTGATGGTCTCGAGCATGGACAGCCTCTTCACATCATCCCACAGATGCTCAATGATATTCAGGTCTGGGGACTGGGATGGCCATTCCAGAACATTGTAATTGTTCCTCTGCATGAATGCCTGAGTAGATTTGGAGCGGTGTTTTGGATCATTGTCTTGCTGAAATATCCATCCCCTGCGTAACTTCAACTTCGTCACTGATTCTTGCACATTATTGTCAAGAATCTGCTGATACTGAGTTGAATCCATGCGACCCTCAACTTTAACAAGATTCCCGGTGCCGGCATTGGCCACACAGCCCCAAAGCATGATGGAACCACCACCAAATTTTACTGTGGGTAGCAAGTGCTTTTCTTGGAATGCCGTGTTTTTTTGCCTCCATGCATAACGCCTTTTTGTAAGACCAAACAACTCAATCTTTGTTTCATCAGTCCACAGGATCTTCTTCCAAAATGTAACTGGCTTGTCCAAATGTGCCTTTGCATACCTCAGGCGACTCTGTTTGTGGCGTGCTTGCAGAAACTGCTTCTTTCGCATCACTCTCCCATACAGCTTCTCCTTGTGCAACGTGCGCTGTATTGTTGACCGATGCACATTGACACCATCTGCAGCAAGATGATGCTGCAGGTCTTTGGAGGTGGTCTGTGGATTGTCCTTGACTGTTCTCACCATTCTTCTTCTCTGCCTTTCTGATATTTTTCTTGGCCTGCCACTTCTGGGCTTAACAAGAACTGTACCTGTGTTCTTCCACTTCCTTACTATGTTCCTCACAGTGGAAACTGACAGGTTAAATCTCTGAGACAACTTTTTGTACCTTCCCCTGAACAACTATGTTGAATAATCTTTGTTTTCAGATCATTTGAGAGTTGTTTTGAGGAGCCCATGATGCCACTCTTCATAGGAGATTCAAATAGGAGAACAACTTGCAAGTGGCCACCTTAATTACCTTTTCTCGTGATTGGATGCACCTGCCTATGAAGTTCAAAGCTCAATGAGGTTACAAAACCAATTTAGTGCATTAGTAAGTCAGTAAAAAGGAGTGTTCAAATCAAGAAATTGATAAGGGTGCCCATACTTATGCACCGGTCAAATTTTGTTTAAATGCGGATTGCACATTTTCTGTTAGTAGAATAAACCTCATTTTAATCCAGAAATATTCCTCAGTCCATCAGTTATTAGATAAATGAAACTGAAATAGCAAAAACCCAAATTGTTATAAAGAAAAAAGGTTAACATTAATAGGGGTGCCCAAACTTTTTCATATGACTGTATTTTGGGTTTTGCTTTTAGTAGTAAAAATTACCAAACCCAAGATAGATGATGGTTTCATTTTTCCGGCGCTGGTTGAATAATACAGAGGTTAAATTAACATAATCCTGAAAGTCACTGGACACGATGTCTTCTGTCCAACTGTCGGGGAAGGACAGGTGACCACTAATACGATGGCCAACACAGCAGTTTCTATGGTGGTTGTCAGCGTTTTCTGGCCTCTGTAGCAGTTTCAGTGGTGGTTGTCAGCATTTTCTGGCCTCCGCGGCAGTTTCGATGGTGGTTGTCAGTGTTTTCTGGCCTCCGCGGCAGTTTCGATGGTGGTTGTCAGCGTTTTCTGGCCTCTGTGGCAGTTTCAGTGGTGGTTGTCAGTGTTTTCTGGCCTCCGGGGCAGTGTCGATGGTGGTTGTCAGTGTTTTCTGGCCTCCGGGGCAGTGTCGATGGTGGTTGTCAGCGTTTTCTGGCCTCCGGGGCAGTGTCGATGGTGGTTGTCAGTGTTTTCTGGCCTCCGGGGCAGTGTCGATGTTGGTTGTCAGCGTTTTCTGGCCTCCGCGGCAGTGTCGATGGTGGTTGTCAGTGTTTTCTAGCCTCCGGGGCAGTTTCGAGGGTGGTTGTCAGCGTTTTCTGGCCTCTGTGGCAGTTTCAGTGGTGGTTGTCAGCATTTTCTGGCCTCCGCGGCAGTTTCGATGGTGGTTGTCAGTGTTTTCTGGCCTCCGGGGCAGTGTCGATGGTGGTTGTCAGCGTTTTCTGGCCTCCGCGGCAGTTTCGATGGTGGTTGTCAGTGTTTTCTGGCCTCCTGGGCAGTGTCGATGGTGGTTGTCAGTGTTTTCTGGCCTCCGGGGCAGTGTCGATGGTAGTTGTCAGCGTTTTCTGGGAGTTCTGATGTGACCTCGCTGTTCTTCTCTCCATGTTTAGTGATGGCGGTGGGAACCCGCGCTGGACTGCTGCAGTTTGGAGAAATGGTGGAGTACATCACGGGGCGACCTGCTCTGGAGTCTTACGCTTTCTATGGCTGTTACTGCGGGCTCGGAGGACGCGGATGGCCGGTAGACGAGATTGACTGGTGAGTTGGCCGCACCGTGTAGGTTCATTAATCATCCTAGGCTGGGGATCAACGTAGCGGACAATCATCTAGTGATGTAAGACCGCAATGTCGTGCCAAATACATCACAAACAACGATGCAGAATGTGGTCGGAACAGCCCTGCTTGACTTCTACTCAATTTGCCACCATAGCCCCTTCACTTTCCACCATGTATATATCCATCATGGAGGAGAATGAATAGCCAGGAGTTGCTATTGAAACTGGGGCCTTGATGGAGGCTGCCATCTTGGTGCTTCCACAGTTTAGGATATTTGACCACCCTCTTGGTGTTCCCACAGTATGGGCTCTATAACTGCCATCTTGTTGCTCCCACAGTTGAAGCTCTTTGACAGCCATCTTGATGCTTCCACTGTCTGGACTCGCCATGGCATGTGGGACGTTCTGGACCCACCCTGGCAAGTCACATGGCGCCCGCCTCGTGTCCGCATCAAGTTACACTGAGCCCACCTCATGTCCGCATCAAGTTACACTGAGCCCACCTCATGTCCGCATCAAGTTACACTGAGCCCACCTCATGTCCGCATCAAGTTACACTGAGCCCACCTCATGTCCGCATCAAGTTACACTGCGCCCACCTCATGTCCGCATCAAGTTACACTGAGCCCATCTCATGTCCGCATCAAGTTACACTGAGCCCATCTCATGTCCGCATCAAGTTACACTGAGCCCATCTCATGTCCGCATCAAGTTACATTGAGCCCACCTCATATCCGCATCAAGTTACACTGCGCCCACCTCATGTCCGCATCAAGTTACACTGAGCCCACCTCATGTCCGCATCAAGTTACACTGCGCCCACCTCATGTCCGCATCAAGTTACACTGAGCCCTCCTCATGTCCGCATCAAGTTACACTGAGCCCACCTCATGTCCGCATCAAGTTACACAGCGCCCTCCACATGTCCGCATCAAGTTACACTGAGCCCACCTCATGTCCGCATCAAGTTACACTGAGCCCACCTCATATCCGCATCAAGTTACACTAAGCCCACCTCATATCCGCATCAAGTTACACTGCGCCCACCTCATGTCCGCATCAAGTTACACTGAGCCCACCTCATGTCCGCATCAAGTTACACTGCGCCCACCTCATGTCCGCATCAAGTTACAATGAGCCCACCTCATGTCCGCATCAAGTTACAATGAGCCCACCTCATGTCCGCATCAAGTTACACTGCGCCCACCTCATGTCCGCAT
Source organism: Anomaloglossus baeobatrachus (assembly GCF_048569485.1). Classification (NCBI taxonomy): domain Eukaryota; kingdom Metazoa; phylum Chordata; class Amphibia; order Anura; family Aromobatidae; genus Anomaloglossus; species Anomaloglossus baeobatrachus. The sequence continues at coordinate 8,369,585 of NC_134363.1, forward strand.
CAAGTTACACTGAGCCCACCTCATGTCCGCATCAAGTTACACTGAGCCCACCTCATGTCCGCATCAAGTTACACTGCGCCCACCTCATGTCCGCATCAAGTTACACTGCGCCCACCTCATGTCCGCATCAAGTTACACTGAGCCCACCTCATGTCCGCATCAAGTTACACTGCACCCTCCACATGTCCGCATCGTTACACTGAGCCCACCTCATGTCCGCATCAAGTTACACTGAGCCCACCTCATGTCCGCATCAAGTTACATATAACCATCAGTGTGGAATATTTTCCGCATCATGAAGTCAACACAGAACAAAGCCAGAGATCACATGTGGACATGTACTAAGTATCAATTATAGGATTAGATACACAGCTCAGCAGACAGTATCACACAGGATAGGATTAGATACACGGCTCAGCAGACAGTATCACACAGGAGAGGATTAGATACACAGCTCAGCAGACAGTATCACACAGGACAGGATTAGATACACGGCTCAGCAGACAGTATCACACAGGATAGGATTAGATACACAGCTCAGCAGACAGTATCACACACGAGAGGATTAGATACACGGCTCAGCAGACAGTATCACACAGGAGAGGATTAGATACACGGCTCAGCAGACAGTATCACACAGGAGAGGATTAGATACACAGCTCAGCAGACAGTATCACACAGGATAGATTAGATACATGGCTCAGCAGACAGTATCACTCAGGATAGGATTAGATACACAGCTCAGCAGACAGTATCACACAGGATAGATAAGATACACGGCTCAGCAGACAGTATCACACAGGAGAGGATTAGATACACAGCTCAGCAGACAGTATCACACAGGAGAGGATTAGATACACAGCTCAGCAGACAGTATCACTCAGGATAGGATTAGATACACAGCTCAGCAGACAGTATCACACAGGAGAGGATTAGATACACAGCGCAGCAGACAGCATCACACAGGAGAGGATTAGATATACAGCTCAGCAGACAGTATCACACAGGAGAGGATTAGATACACGGCTCAGCAGACAGTATTACACAGGATAGATAAGATACACGGCTCAGCAGACAGTATCACACAGGAGAGGATTAGATACAGCTCAGCAGACAGTATCACACAGGAGAGGATTAGATACACAGCTCAGCAGACAGTATCACACAGGAGAGGATTAGATACACAGCTCAGCAGACAGTATCACACAGGAGAGGATTAGATACACAGCTCAGCAGACAGTATCACTCAGGATAGGATTAGATACACAGCTCAGCAGACAGTATCACACAGGAGAGGATTAGATACACAGCGCAGCAGACAGCATCACACAGGAGAGGATTAGATATACAGCTCAGCAGACAGTATCACACAGGAGAGGATTAGATACACAGCTCAGCAGACAGTATCACTCAGGATAGGATTAGATACACAGCTCAGCAGACAGTATCACTCAGGAGAGGATTAGATACACAGCTCAGCAGACAGTATCACACAGGAGAGGATTAGATACAAAGCGCAGCAGACAGCATCACACAGGAGAGGATTAGATATACAGCTCAGCAGACAGTATCACACAGGAGAGGATTAGATATACTGCTCCCTATAGATGATTGTGTTTGCAGCTGGATTTCGTTCCTTTGTGTTAGTGACGCTCCTCGTTACTTGCAGGTGCTGTCAGAAACACGACTGCTGTTACGACGCTTTGTACAAGACAAAGTGCCTCCCGCTGAAACAGCCGTACATCTTCTCCTGCGTCGCTGGGAACGTGACATGTGGTAATTATGATCTCTCCTCCTGTCTGTCAGCTCAGTCCCCGCAGCGTAGACAGGACGCAGCTCAGTCCCCGCAGCGTAGACAGGACGCAGCTCAGTCCCCGCAGCGTAGACAGGACGCAGCTCAGTCCCCGCAGCGTAGACAGGACGCAGCTCAGTCCCCGCAGCGTAGACAGGACGCAGCTCAGTCCCCGCAGCGTAGACAGGAGGCAGCTCAGTCCCCGCAGCGTAGACAGGAGGCAGCTCAGTCCCCGCAGCGTAGACAGGAGGCAGCTCAGTCCCCGCAGCGTAGACAGGACGCAGCTCAGTCCCCGCAGCGTAGACAGGAGGCAGCTCAGTCCCCGCAGCGTAGACAGGACGCAGCTCAGTCCCCGCAGCGTAGACAGGACGCAGCTCGGGCACACTACAATCGCGCTCTGCCTATGTCTCGTCTACACTGTAACTCTAGTATGTTGTCGAAGAACCAGGAAGTTCAGGATGAACAGAGACCCCACTGACGCATTTTTTTTTTTTAATTTTAAATCACTGTCCGTGTATTATGGGAGGCCTATAATGCATGGAATAGCCAGCAACGTACATATATAGGTCTATGGGGAGATAATAGATTGTCAGCTCTGGGGTCCAGGCTTTCATGCAATACTATTTTCTCTGCTGCAGATGACAGCGATCTGGACGGATGTGCGAGACGGACCTGCGAGTGTGACCGGACGATCTCCCTCTGCTTCCAGGCATTCGACGATCGATATTCCAAGTGCAACAGCGATAATTTGCCAAGGAAGAACTGTAGAGGAGCGCAGCCGCCATGTTAGCGCCGCTCTACACTCCTATTATTAAAGAGCATCGTCAGACAGACACCCCTTTAAGGCTCAGAAACCATAAGTAAATTAGGCTTCAAGTGCAGTGGGGGCGTGTCAGGTGGTAGGGGCGGTCCAAATGCAGTGACACACCCCCAGTGCGCCTCCAGCCTGATTTGCATTTTACACTGGATTTCTCATGGTCGGCACACGGTCTGACACTGAGTTTCTCACCACCCGTCATCTTCCCCTTTCCGCTCGACTCCCGGCGTCACGCGCTTCGGTCCTTTCCACAGAAATAAAGAAATTCAGAACGTACAGTTATAAAGTGCAGTTTTTATATAAAACAAAAATAAAAAACAAACAAACCATGAGCTGCTAATGAAGAATCTAAAGAATTGCAGCTGCAGCTCTGGAGGCGACGGCAGCGCAGCTCCGGAGGTGACAGGAGCGCAGCTCTGGAGGCGATGGGAGCGCAGCTCCGGAGGCGACGGCAGCGCAGCACCGGCTGGGACAATCCGTCAACATCTTCTGTGGATTGTTTGGCTGATAACAGGGACCAAATTGCCGCATTTCAACTCAACAGAAAAGACAAGACAGAAGGCAGGTGAACCGACCCTTTAAGTGTGGGTTTTGCATAGATCAGTAAAACTTGGGGAAAATCCTTCAACTCTTGCAAGAAATAAAAAATAGAACTTTTCAGTGTAACCGCCAGCGCCCCCTACAGTCAGGGGATTCGTCCAGTGCCTGCTGGGACTTGTAGTCTCACGTTATTTAACCATAACCGGATTTATTGTGATCTCCCATCATGCACCATGAACGCTTCCAATCCCCTGGAGAGCAGAGACCAGGTACCGCGGGGGCGGAGTCTCGCTGGGCAGGGGTGTGGTCGCAGCTTGTATGGGAGGAGCCTATCAGATGTTGAGGGCGGAGAACGCCTTCACCACGGTCACCCCGGAGGCGTCGTCCTCCTCCTGCTGCCGGTTATTGTCCGCGTTATTGCTCCGCTGCTCCTGCACCTTCTGCCGGTGTCGCTCCTCCTGTCGCTTCTTCTTCTCCTGTCGCTGCTGATCTTTCCTCTGCTTATTGCTTACTACCTACAAAGTTCCAGCACCACAGATTTGGGGGAGGAAAAAAAAAAAAAAATCATTAGACATCAGATCCTAAAAGGGTTATTCTGCTCTTCTATCTTCAGGAGCACAGCGCTCTCCTCCTCCAATCATCCCAGGGGGGCGCAGGACGCCCCGGATGATTGACAGTTCCCATTAAGGGGTTAATTATGTGAGGTTGTGGTCTACCGCCTGAGATCTTAGCCATGACAGCATAGCCAGGCATATTCTTGTGGAAGTGGTGATACTTCTCCCACAAGAGATGTTACTCAGCTTTCCCAGGACCCTGAATGTCAAATCTGCCTGGCTATGCATTCATTGTTAAGATCTGTAGTGAGATCTGCTGTTCAGGAGTCTGGGAAAGCTGGGTGAGGACCCCTATAGATGCTGTAAGGACAGCACAGATGTGGGGACACCATTCCGGCCATTGTCAGTGACATAAGCGACAACTCTCAGGCCCCCGAGTACAGGGGACTATCCACAGAAGCCGTTTACCTTTTGGCTGCTGTTCTTCTTGTTCTGCCCCTGTGAGTCCTCCCTGGATTTGGGCTGCCGGCCCTGCGTCCTGTGCTCAGCGGGTTCCTTCTGCGGGACCTGAGGGTGCTTGGGTCTTCTTTGTGGGTCTAGTCCTTCACAGTCACCTGGCTCCCACGTCGCTGAGGAGTACGAGCAGTCACTTCCTTCAGCTACACCGTCCGCATCACCTTAGGAAAACATGGCCGTCAATAGGGTCCGCGGCGTCCGGTCAACAGTCGGGTCCGCGGCGTCCGGTCAACAGTCGGGTCCGCGGCGTCCGGTCAACAGTCGGGTCCGCGGCGTCCGGTCAACAGTCGGGTCCGCGGCGTCCGGTCAACAGTCGGGTCCGCGGCGTCCGGTCAACAGTCGGGTCCGCGGCGTCCGGTCAACAGTCGGGTCCGCGGCGTCCGGTCAACAGTCGGGTCCGCGGCGTCCGGTCAACAGTCGGGTCCGCGGCGTCCGGTCAACAGTCGGGTCCGCGGCGTCCGGTCAACAGTCGGGTCCGCGGCGTCCGGTCAACAGTCGGGTCCGCGGCGTCCGGTCAACAGTCGGGTCCGCGGCGTCCGGTCAACAGTCGGGTCCGCGGCGTCCGGTCAACAGTCGGGTCCGCGGCGTCCGGTCAACAGTCGGGTCCGCGGCGTCCGGTCAACAGTCGGGTCCGCGGCGTCCGGTCAACAGTCGGGTCCGCGGCGTCCGGTCAACAGTCGGGTCCGCGGCGTCCGGTCAACAGTCGGGTCTGGGATGCCCAATCTATAGGGGCGCACTCACCGATCTGCTTCAGCTCCTCGATCTGGAGGACGACCTGAATGGTGGACTCGATGTCGTAGCTCTCGGCCTCCAGACTCTGCAGGATGAGGCGGACGTCCTACAAGAAAACACCGCGCGCACGCGGTTACAGCAGACGTTCCAGACACCACGGTCGACTCAAAAGGTAAAAAATATGTCAGAACCCCCTCCCTGGTTCCCAGTGATCCGCCATTATGGAGTCCGCCGTAATCTCACCGCACAGCCGGTGGCGTTCCGCACTTTCTGCACCGCGTCCCCGCGCCCCTCTCCCTGCTCGATCGATACGTTGGTCTTCGTTTTTCCCTTACGATTGGAGACGTCTTTGGAAAGCATCTGCAGGAGGAGGAAACCACAATGAAGGAGGAGGAGAGGACAGCGACGTTCCATCCTCACAAAATGTGGATCCCCAAACCTTTCTTGTCGTGTAAAGCAACAGACCGTACTCACCCTGCCCAGGTCCAGCTCCAATTCTTGGAGTTTTGGCTACAGCGGTGATCTCACGATCACCACTGCAGACAATCACTGAGCTCAGCCGAGGTTAGACGGCATGAGTCACTGATCTCAGTGATTGTCTGCAGTGGTGACATTGCTGTAGACAATCACTGAGCTCGGCCGAGGTTAGACGACACGAACTGCCGAGCCCAGTTATTGGCAGCAGCAAAGTAATCCCTGCAGCCAAATCACTGAGCTCGGAGGGTGGGCGCTGGACCCAGGAGGATAAGAACCATCAGATTTGTAATTTTACATGACGGCAATGTTCCCTGGGGATACGATGTTGCCTCCGGGCTCGGTCACCTCCGTCTGTAGTTGGGCCGGGGCCTCTGTGTTGTCATGGACGGGCCGGACGCTGTCGTAGTGCTCTCCGTAGCGGTAGGCGATGTGCAGCTCCCGGGCGTTGGCCTTGTCGGACCCGCGGATCTGTGTGGAGAGAGCGGAGAATACTCTAAACACTGAGCCGCAAAGCAAGCGCCAGAGCCGGTACCTGCCCCACAGCAAGCGCCAAAGCCGGCACCGGCCCCACAGCAAGCGCCAGAGCCGGCACCGGCCACACAGCAAGCGCCAGAGCCGGCACCGGCCACACAGCAAGCGCCAGAGCCGGCACCGGCCACACAGCAAGCGCCAGAGCCGGCACCGGCCACACAGCAAGCGCCGGAGCCGGTACCTGCCACACAGCAAGCGCCAGAGCCGGCACCGGCCACACAGCAAGCGCCAGAGCCGGCACCGGCCACACAGCAAGCGCCAGAGCCGGCACCGGCCACACAGCAAGCGCCAGAGCCGGCACCGGCCACACAGCAAGCGCCAGAGCCGGCACCGGCCACACAGCAAGCCCCAGAGCCGGCACCGGCCACACAGCAAGCCCCAGAGCCGGCACCGGCCACACAGCAAGCGCCAGAGTCGGTACCTGCCACAGTGGGTTATTTAGCTGGTGGATCACCACATTCACTTGGTTGTTGCGTGCAAAAGATACAATCGCATCATTACCGGCAAATGTTCCCGGCTGCGCCAGATTCTGAACTAGAAGGAAAGGGAAAAAAGAAGACAAAGATTAAGAGGCCAGAACAATAAGACAGAAGAGGAGGAAGGAGACAAAGAAGGAGTAGAAAAAGAAGACGACGAATAAGGGCACTGAGAGGAGGAAGACAAAGAGGAGGAGGGAAAGGAGGAAAAAGAAAAAATGCGGAGCATTGAGAAAAGAAAAACAGACACAAGACGAAGAACAAGAGAATGTGAGGCACTGAGAAGACGAAGACAAAGAGGGGAAAAAAGAAGAAGAAGAAGAAGAAGAAGAAGAGATAAAGAAGAAGAAGAAGAAGGGATAAAGAAGAAGAAGAAGGGATAAAGAGGAAGAAGAAGAAGAAGGGATAAAGAAGAAGAAGAAGAAGGGATAAAGAAGAAGAAGAAGAAGAAGAAGAAGAAGAAGAAGGGATAAAGAAGAAGAAGAAGGGATAAAGAAGAAGAAGAAGGGATAAAGAAGAAGAAGAAGAAGAAGAGATAAAGAAGAAGAAGAAGAAGGGATAAAGAAGAAGAAGAAGGGATAAAGAGGAAGAAGAAGAAGAAGGGATAAAGAGGAAGAAGAAGAAGAAGGGATAAAGAAGAAGAAGAAGAAGAAGGGATAAAGAAGAAGAAGAAGAAGAAGGGATAAAGAGGAAGAAGAAGAAGAAGGGATAAAGAAGAAGAAGAAGAAGAAGGGATAAAGAAGAAGAAGAAGAAGAAGGGATAAAGAAGAAGAAGAAGAAGAAGGGATAAAGAAGAAGAAGAAGAAGAAGGGATAAAGAAGAAGAAGAAGAAGGGATAAAGAAGAAGAAGAAGAAGGGATAAAGAAGAAGAAGAAGAAGGGATAAAGAAGAAGAAGAAGAAGGGATAAAGAAGAAGGGATAAAGAAGAAGAAGAAGAAGAAGAAGAAGAAGAAGAAGAAGAAGAAGAAGAAGAAGAAGAAGAAGGGATAAAAAAGAAGAAGAAGAAGAAGAAGGGATAAAAAAGAAGAAGGGATAAAGAAGAAGAAGAAGGGATAAAGAAGAAGAAGAAGAAGGGATAAAGAAGAAGAAGAAGAAGGGATAAAGAAGAAGAAGAAGGGATAAAGAGGAAGAAGAAGAAGAAGGGATAAAGAAGAAGAAGAAGAAGGGATAAAGAAGAAGAAGAAGAAGGGATAAAGAAGAAGAAGAAGAAGAAGAAGAAGAAGAAGGGATAAAGAAGAAGAAGAAGGGATAAAGAAGAAGAAGAAGGGATAAAGAAGAAGAAGAAGAAGAAGAGATAAAGAAGAAGAAGAAGAAGAAGGGATAAAGAAGAAGAAGAAGAAGAAGAAGGGATAAAGAAGAAGAAGGGATAAAGAAGAAGAAGAAGGGATAAAGAGGAGGAAGAAGAAGAAGAAGGGATAAAGAAGAAGAAGAAGAAGGGATAAAGAAGAAGAAGAAGAAGAAGAAGAAGAAGAAGAAGAAGAAGAAGAAGGGATAAAGAAGAAGAAGAAGAAGAAGAGATAAAGAAGAAGAAGAAGAAGGGATAAAGAAGAAGAAGAAGAAGAAGGGATAAAGAAGAAGAAGAAGAAGGGATAAAGAAGAAGAAGAAGAAGGGATAAAGAAGAAGAAGAAGAAGAAGGGATAAAGAAGAAGAAGAAGAAGAAGGGATAAAGAAGAAGAAGAAGGGATAAAAAAGAAGAAGAAGAAGAAGAAGGGATAAAAAAGAAGAAGAAGGGATAAAAAAGAAGAAGAAGAAGAAGAAGAAGAAGAAGAAGAAGAAGAAGAAGAAGAAGGGATAAAAAAGAAGAAGAAGAAGAAGGGATAAAGAAGAAGAAGAAGAAGAAGAAGGGATAAAAAAGAAGAAGAGATAAAGAAGAAGAAGAAGAAGGGATAAAAAAGAAGAAGAGATAAAGAAGAAGAAGAAGAAGGGATAAAGAAGAAGAAGAAGAAGAAGAAGGGATAAAGAAGAAGAAGAAGAAGGGATAAAAAAGAAGAAGAGATAAAGAAGAAGAAGAAGAAGGGATAAAGAAGAAGAAGAAGAAGAAGAAGAAGAAGAAGAAGAAGAAGAAGGGATAAAAAAGAAGAAGAAGAAGAAGGGATAAAAAAGAAGAAGAAGAAGAAGAAGAAGAAGAAGAAGAAGAAGAAGAAGAAGAAGAAGAAGAAGAAGAAGAAGGGATAAAGAAGAAGAAGAAGGGATAAAGAAGAAGAAGAAGAAGGGATAAAGAAGAAGAAGAAGGGATAAAGAGGAAGAAGAAGAAGAAGGGATAAAGAAGAAGAAGAAGAAGGGATAAAGAAGAAGAAGAAGAAGGGATAAAGAAGAAGAAGAAGAAGAAGAAGAAGAAGAAGAAGAAGAAGGGATAAAGAAGAAGAAGAAGGGATAAAGAAGAAGAAGAAGGGATAAAGAAGAAGAAGAAGAAGAAGAGATAAAGAAGAAGAAGAAGAAGAAGGGATAAAAAAGAAGAAGAAGAAGAAGAGATAAAGAAGAAGAAGAAGAAGAAGGGATAAAAAAGAAGAAGAAGAAGAAGAAGAAGAAGAAGAAGAAGAAGAAGAAGAAGAAGAAGAAGAAGAAGAAGAAGAAGAAGAAGAAGAAGAAGAAGAAGGGATAAAAAAGAAGAAGAAGAAGAAGAAGAAGAAGAAGAAGAAGAAGGGATAAAAAAGAAGAAGAAGAAGAAGAAGAAGAAGAAGAAGAAGGGATAAAAAAGAAGAAGAAGAAGAAGAAGAAGAAGAAGAAGAAGAAGGGATAAAAAAGAAGAAGAAGAAGAAGAAGAAGAAGAAGAAGAAGAAGAAGAAGAAGAAGAAGAAGAAGAAGAAGAAGAAGAAGAAGAAGAAGGGATAAAAAAGAAGAAGAAGAAGAAGAAGAAGAAGAAGAAGGGATAAAAAAGAAGAAGAAGAAGAAGAAGAAGAAGAAGAAGGGATAAAAAAGAAGAAGAAGAAGAAGAAGAAGAAGGGATAAAAAAGAAGAAGAAGAAGAAGAAGAAGAAGAAGGGATAAAAAAGAAGAAGAAGAAGAAGAAGAAGAAGAAGAAGAAGAAGAAGGGATAAAAAAGAAGAAGAAGAAGAAGAAGAAGAAGGGATAAAAAAGAAGAAGAAGAAGAAGAAGAAGAAGAAGAAGAAGAAGGGATAAAAAAGAAGAAGAAGAAGAAGAAGGGATAGAAAAGAAGAAGAAGAAGAAGAAGGGATAGAAAAGAAGAAGAAGAAGAAGAAGAAGAAGAAGAAGAAGAAGAAGGGATAAAAAAGAAGAAGAAGAAGAAGAAGAAGAAGAAGAAGAAGAAGAAGAAGAAGAAGAAGAAGAAGGGATAAAAAGAAGAAGAAGAAGAAGAAGAAGAAGAAGGGATAAAAAAGAAGAAGAAGAAGAAGAAGAAGAAGAAGAAGGGATAAAGAAGAAGAAGAAGAAGAAGAAGAAGAAGAAGAAGAAGAAGAAGAAGAAGAAGAAGAAGAAGGGATAAAAAAAGAAGAAGAAGAGGGGAAAAAGAAGAAGAAGAGGGGAAAAAGAAGAAGAGGGGAAAAAGAAGAAGAAGAGGGGAAAAAGAAGAAGAGGGGAAAAAGAAGAAGAAGAGGGGAAAAAGAAGAAGAAGAGGGGAAAAAGAAGAAGAAGAGGGGAAAAAGAAGAAGAAGAGGGGATAAAAAAGAAGAAGAGGGGATAAAAAAGAAGAAGAAGAGGGGATAAAAAAGAAGAGGGGATAAAAAAGAAGAAGAGGGGATAAAAAAAGAAGAAGCGGGGATAAAAAAGAAGAAGAGGGGATAAAAAGAAGAAGAGGGGATAAAAAAGAAGAAGAGGGGATAAAAAAGAAGAAGAGGGGATAAAAAAGAAGAAGAGGGGATAAAAAGAAGAAGAGGGGATAAAAAGAAGAAGAGGGGATAAAAAGAAGAAGAGGGGATAAAAAGAAGAAGAGGGGATAAAAAGAAGAAGAGGGGATAAAAAGAAGAAGAAGAGGACTCAGGGCATCGCGAGGAGGAAGACAAAGAGGAGAAAAAAGGAAAAGGAAGACGAGGGCAAAGAGGAAGTCGAGGGCAAAGAGGAAGTCGAGGGCAAAGAGGAAGACGAGGGCAAAGAGGAAGACGAGGGCAAAGAGGAAGACGAGGGCAAAGAGGAAGACGAGGGCAAAGAGGAAGACGAGGGCAAAGAGGAAGACGAGGGCAAAGAGGAAGACGAGGGCAAAGAGGAAGACGAGGGCAAAGAGGAAGACGAGGGCAAAGAGGAAGACGAGGGCAAAGAGGAAGAAGAGGATTCAGGGCACTGAGAGGAGGAATAAAATGAGGAGGAATAGACAGAAAAAGAAGGAAGAAGAAAAAGAGAGGAGAAAGAAGGAGAGAATGCAGGACATAGAAGAAATAAAAAGACGGAAAAAAATAAATAAAAAAAGGAGGAGAAAGACAAAAAAAAGAGGAAGACGACAAATAAGAAAAAAGGAGGCAGCAAAAGAAAAAAAAAAAAAAGGGAGGAGGAAAAAGAAAAAGGAGAAAAAAAAAAAAAAGAAGAGAAGCAGAGGATGAGGTGGGGTGATGAGACGCAATGTTCGCTGTTCTCACCGTGTCTGTCAAATGGGACATCATCCTCTACAAAGGGCTCGAAGTCTCCGCGGTGCTTCACCATATAATCCACGGTCTCCTGCCGGTGCCTCAGGTGGTTGCGGGAATGTCCCTCCAGCTGATCCCCCAGAGCGTGGAACAGACAGTTCCTAGAACGAGAGAAGGAAAGACACAAGGTGGAGGGGAGAACTCATCAGCTGCAGGACACAGCGGGGGCTACACCTGGGGGTCTACATGTGATAAGACCGGAACATCCTCACAGCTGAGCTCTGGCTGCTGTCGGCAGGGGCAGATATGTTCCAAACATTGTTCTAATGAACTATGGTGATGTCCCTCTATGGCTCCAGACCCTGGGATTACTGGCCGCTCGGGCTCCAGGATTACTGGCCGCTCGGGCTCCGGGAGCTGGGATTACTGGCCGCTCGGGCCCCAGGCGTTGGGATTACTGGCCGCTCGGGCCCCAGGCGCTGGGATTACTGGCCGCTCGGGCCCCAGGCGCTGGGATTACTGGCCGCTCGGGCCCCAGGCGCTGCGATTACTGGCCGCTCGGGCCCCAGGCGCTGCGATTACTGGCCGCTCGGGCCCCAGGCGCTGCGATTACTGGCCGCTCGGGCCCCAGGCGCTGCGATTACTGGCCGCTCGGGCCCCAGGCGCTGCGATTACTGGCCGCTCGGGCCCCAGGCGCTGCGATTACTGGCCGCTCGGGCCCCAGGCGCTGCGATTACTGGCCGCTCGGGCCCCAGGCGCTGCGATTACTGGCCGCTCGGGCCCCAGGCGCTGCGATTACTGGCCGCTCGGGCCCCAGGCGCTGCGATTACTGGCCGCTCGGGCCCCAGGCGCTGCGATTACTGGCCGCTCGGGCCCCAGGCGCTGCGATTACTGGCCGCTCGGGCCCCAGGCGCTGCGATTACTGGCCGCTCGGGCCCCAGGCGCTGCGATTACTGGCCGCTCGGGCCCCAGGCGCTGGGATTACTGGACGCTCGGGCCCCAGGCGCTGGGATTACTGGACGCTCGGGCCCCAGGCGCTGCGATTACTGGACGCTCGGGCCCCAGGCGCTGCGATTACTGGCCGCTCGGGCCCCAGGCGCTGCGATTACTGGCCGCTCGGGCCCCAGGCGCTGCGATTACTGGCCGCTCGGGCCCCAGGCGCTGCGATTACTGGCCGCTCGGGCCCCAGGCGCTGCGATTACTGGCCGCTCGGGCCCCAGGCGCTGCGATTACTGGCCGCTCGGGCCCCAGGCGCTGCGATTACTGGCCGCTCGGGCCCCAGGCGCTGCGATTACTGGCCGCTCGGGCCCCAGGCGCTGCGATTACTGGCCGCTCGGGCCCCAGGCGCTGCGATTACTGGCCGCTCGGGCCCCAGGCGCTGCGATTACTGGCCGCTCGGGCCCCAGGCGCTGCGATTACTGGCCGCTCGGGCCCCAGGCGCTGGGATTACTGGTCGCTCGGGCCCCAGGCGCTGGGATTACTGGACGCTCGGGCCCCAGGCGCTGGGATTACTGGACGCTCGGGCCCCAGGCGCTGGGATTACTGGACGCTCGGGCCCCAGGCGCTGGGATTACTGGACGCTCGGGCCCCAGGCGCTGGGATTACTGGACGCTCGGGCTCCGGGAGCTGGAATTACTGGCCGCTCGGGCCCCGGGAGCTGGGATTACTGGCCGCTCGGGCCCCTGGCGCTGGGATTACTGGCCGCTCGGGCCCCAGGCGCTGGGATTACTGGCCACTAGGGCTCCAGGTGTTTCTAGCACTGGATGTCACGCCCCAGGTGCAGACAGTACAGGGCCAGTGTCAGTGTGTGGCTATGAGAGCACCAATATGGCGGCTCAGGCTTCAGGCGCTGTGACTGTGGTGTACCAAGATGGCGCCGGGAGCAGTAATATGCCGCCTCCGGTCCTCACCCGTCTCCCGGGACCTCCCGTAGCCGCAGGCCCAGCACTTGCAGCTGGTTGGCGAAGCTCAGGAATTCCTCCGGGTCCCCCGAGTCTCCGCTCCGGTTCCGCCGCTCTTTCACCAGAGCTCTCCGCGCCGCCCTTTCGTCCCTCTTCCGCTCCAGATCCGCCTTCTTCCCGGGCCGGGGGCGGACGCTCTGCTTCTTGGACATGACGATAACGGACAAACCTCAGAGGACCGGGAGCCACAACGGCGGCGGCGGCGGCGGAGACACTTCCGGCATAGACAGACCACGTGACAGTAAGACTGACCATAGAGAGGCGAGAGACCGGCCAGACACGCCCACACTGCCGCTCTACACTGAGCACAGTCCTCCCGACCACTGTCATAGGGGAGAAGAGATCACAGGAGAGACAGAGATCACAGGAGAGACAGAGATCACAGGAGAGACAGAGATCACAGGAGAGACAGAGATCACAGGGGACATATCACAGGGGAGACAGAGATCACAGGAGAGACAGAGATCACAGGAGAGACAGAGATCACAGGGGAGACAGAGATCACAGGGGAGACAGAGATCACAGGGGAGACGGAGATCACAGGGGAGACAGAGATCACAGGGGAGACAGAGATCACAGGGGAGACAGAGATCACAGCGGAGACAGAGATCACAGAGGAGACGGGGAGACAGAGATCACAGGGGAGACAGAGATCACAGGGGAGACAGAGAGCACAGAGAGACAGAGATCACAGCGAGACAGAGATCACAGCGGAGACAGAGATCACAGAGGAGACGGAGATCACAGGGGAGACAGAGATCACAGGGGAGACAGAGATCACAGGGGAGACAGAGAGCACAGGGGAGACAGAGAGCACAGGGGAGACAGAGAGCACAGGGGAGACAGAGATCACATGGGAGACAGAGATCACAGGGGAGACTGAGATCACAGGGGAGACAGAGATCACAGGGGAGACAGAGAGCACAGGGGAGACAGAGAGCACAGGGGAGACAGAGATCACAGGGGAGACTGAGATCACAGGGGAGACAGAGATCACAGGGCAGACAGAGATCACAGGGGAGACAGAGATCACAGAGAGACAGAGATCACAGCGAGACAGAGATCACAGCGGAGACAGAGATCACAGAGGAGACGGAGATCACAGGGGAGACAGAGATCACAGGGGAGACAGAGATCACAGGGGAGACAGAGAGCACAGGGGAGACAGAGAGCACAGGGGAGACAGAGAGCACAGGGGAGACAGAGAGCACAGGGGAGACAGAGATCACATGGGAGACAGAGATCACATGGGAGACAGAGAGCACAGGGGAGACAGAGATCACATGGGAGACAGAGATCACAGGGGAGACAGAGATCACAGAGAGACAGATATCACAGAGAGACAGAGATCACAGAGAGGCAAAGATCACAGAGAGGCAAAGATCACAGAGAGACAGAGATCACAGGAGACAGAGATCACAGGAGACAGAGATCACAGGAGACAGAGATCACAGGAGATAGAGATCACAGGAGACAGAGATCACGCGAGACAGAGATCACAGCGAGACAGAGATCACAGCGAGACAGAGATCACAGAGAGGCAAAGATCACAGAGAGACAGAGATCACAGGAGACAGAGATCACAGAGAGACAGAGATCACAGAGAGACAGAGATCACAGAGAGGCAAAGATCACAGAGAGACAGAGATCACAGGAGACAGAGATCACAGGAGACAGAGATCACAGGAGACAGAGATCACAGGAGACAGAGATCACAGGAGATAGAGATCACAGGAGACAGAGATCACACGAGACAGAGATCACAGCGAGACAGAGATCACAGAGAGACAGAGATCACAGAGAGACAGAGATCACAGGGGAGACAGAGATCACAGGGGAGACTGAGATCACAGGGGAGACAGAGATCACAGAGAGACAGAGATCACAGCGAGACAGAGATCACAGCGGAGACAGAGATCACAGGGGAGACAGAGATCACAGAGAGACAGATATCACAGAGAGACAGAGATCACAGAGAGGCAAAGATCACAGAGAGGCAAAGATCACAGAGAGACAGAGATCACAGGAGACAGAGATCACAGGAGACAGAGATCACAGGAGACAGAGATCACAGGAGACAGAGATCACAGGAGATAGAGATCACAGGAGACAGAGATCACGCGAGACAGAGATCACAGCGAGACAGAGATCACAGAGAGACAGAGATCACAGAGAGACAGAGATCACAGGGGAGACAGAGATCACAGAGAGACAGAGATCACAGAGAGGCAAAGATCACAGAGAGACAGAGATCACAGGAGACAGAGATCACAGAGAGACAGAGATCACAGAGAGACAGAGATCACAGAGAGGCAAAGATCACAGAGAGACAGAGATCACAGGAGACAGAGATCACAGGAGACAGAGATCACAGGAGACAGAGATCACAGGAGACAGAGATCACAGGAGATAGAGATCACAGGAGACAGAGATCACGCGAGACAGAGATCACAGCGAGACAGAGATCACAGAGAGACAGAGATCACAGAGAGACAGAGATCACAGGGGAGACAGAGATCACAGAGAGACAGAGATCACAGAGAGGCAAAGATCACAGAGAGACAGAGATCACAGGAGACAGAGATCACAGGAGACAGAGATCACAGGAGACAGAGATCACAGGAGACAGAGATCACAGGAGACAGAGATCACAGGAGATAGAGATCACAGGAGATAGAGATCACAAAAGAGACAGAGATAACTGAGGAGATATGGGTTACAGAGGATAATAATAATTAATAATTAATAATAAAATCAGGATCAGTAATGTATGTACATAGTGACTGCACCAGCAGAATAGTGAGTGCAGCTCTGGAGGATAATACAGGAGGTAACTCAGGATCAGTAATGTAATGTATGTACACAGTGACTGCACCAGCAGAATAGTGAGTGCAGCTCTGGAGTATAATACAGGAGGTAACTCAGGATCAGTAATGTATGTACACAGTGACTGCACCAGCAGAATAGTGAGTGCAGCTCTGGAGGATAATACAGGAGGTAACTCAGGATCAGTAATGTAATGTACACAGTGACTGCACCAGCAGAATAGTGAGTGCAGCTCTGGAGGATAATACAGGAGGTAACTCAGGATCAGTAATGTAATGTACACAGTGACTGCACCAGCAGAATAGTGAGTGCAGCTCTGGAGGATAATACAGGAGGTAACTCAGGATCAGTAATGTAATGTACACAGTGACTGCACCAGCAGAATAGTGAGTGCAGCTCTGGAGAATAATACAGGAGGTAACTCAGGATCAGTAATGTAATATATGTACACAGTGACTGCACCAGCAGAATAGTGAGTGCAGCTCTGGAGAATAATACAGGAGGTAACTCAGGATCAGTAATGTAATGTATGTACACAGTGACTGCACCAGCAGAATAGTGAGTGCAGCTCTGGGGTATAATACAGGAGGTAACTCAGGATCAGTAATGTAATGTATGTACACAGTGACTGCACCAGCAGAATAGTGAGTGCAGCTCTGGAGTATAATACAGGAGGTAACTCGGGATCAGTAATGTAATGTATGTACACAGTGACTGCACCAGCAGAATAGTGAGTGCAGCTCTGGAGTATAATACAAGAGGTAACTCAGGATCAGTAATGTATGTATGTACACAGTGACTGCACCAGCAGAATAGTGAGTGCAGCTCTGGAGTATATTACAAGAGGTAACTCAGGATCAGTAATGTAATGTATGTACACAGTGACTGCAGCAGCAGAATAGTCAGTGCAGCTCTGGAGGATAATACAGGAGGTAACTTGGGATCAGTAATGTAATGTATGTACACAGTGACTGCACCAGCAGAATAGTGAGTGCAGCTCTGGAGTATAATACAAGAGGTAACTCAGGATCTGTAATGTATGTACACAGTGACTGCACCAGCAGAATAGTGAGTGCAGCTCTGGAGTATATTACAAGAGGTAACTCAGGATCAGTAATGTAATGTATGTACACAGTGACTGCACCAGCAGAATAGTGAGTGCAGCTCTGGAGTATAATACAGGAGGTAACTCAGGATCAGTAATGTAATGTATGTACACAGTGACTGCACCAGCAGAATAGTGAGTGCAGCTCTGGAGTATAATACAGGAGGTAACTCGGGATCAGTAATGTAATGTATGTACACAGTGACTGCAGCAGCAGAATAGTGAGTGCAGCTCTGGAGGATAATACAGGAGGTAACTCCGGATCAGTACTTGGTTGGGCTCTGTTCACACCTGTGTTTTGCGCTCTTGTATAGGCTGTTGTACAGTAATCTGCTATTTTCTGCAGTAAACATTCATGCATTATAATAAGGTTCTCATACAGTGGATTTGGTGTCTCTTTAGATTATGGGATGGATTCGGGGTGATAAGCTGATGTGTGCACAGCCGGGGTCATCACTGGTTTGTGGAGTTTTCAGTAATCAGAAAGGATCAGTATTGTATGTGTGTGGGGGGGGTCATCTTAGCATTGTGGGGTCCGCGCTGCGGCTTCGGCATTCAGATGAATCAGTCATTGTGCAGTGCTGCTGTTTTGTCACTAGATGGCAGCATCAGTCCTTTGTGCAGTGCTGCTGTTTTGTCACTAGATGGCAGCATCAGTCCTTTGTGCAGTGCTGCTGTTTGCTCACTAGATGGCAGCATCAGTCCTTTGTGCAGTGCTGCTGTTTGCTCACTAGATGGCAGCATCAGTCCTTTGTGCAGTGCTGCTGTTTGCTCACTAGATGGCAGCATCAGTCCTTTGTGCAGTGCTGCTGTTTTGTCACTAGATGGCAGCATCAGTCCTTTGTGCAGTGCTGCTGTTTTGTCACTAGATGGCAGCATCAGTCCTTTGTGCAGTACTGCTGTTTGCTCACTAGATGGCAGCATCAGTCCTTTGTGCAGTGCTGCTGTTTGCTCACTAGATGGCAGCATCAGTCCTTTGTGCAGTGCTGCTGTTTGCTCACTAGATGGCAGCATCAGTCCTTTGTGCAGTGCTGCTGTTTTGTCACTAGATGGCAGCATCAGTCCTTTGTGCAGTGCTGCTGTTTTGTCACTAGATGGCAGCATCAGTCCTTTGTGCAGTGCTGCTGTTTTGTTACTAGATGGCAGCATCAGTCCTTTGTGCAGTACTGCTGTTTTGTCACTAGATGGCAGCATCAGTCCTTTGTGCAGTTCTGCTGTTTGCTCACTAGATGGCAGCATCAGTCCTTTGTGCAGTGCTGCTGTTTTGTCACTAGATGGCAGCATCAGTCCTTTCTGCAGTGCTGCTGTTTTGTCACTAGATGGCAGCATCAGTCCTTTGTGCAGTGCTGCTGTTTTGTCACTAGATGGCAGCATCAGTCCTTTGTGCAGTGCTGCTGTTTGCTCACTAGATGGCAGCATCAGTCCTTTGTGCAGTGCTGCTGTTTTGTCACTAGATGGCAGCATCAGTCCTTTGTGCAGTGCTGCTGTTTTGTCACTAGATGGCAGCATCAGTCCTTTGTGCAGTGCTGCTGTTTTGTCATTAGATGGCAGCATCAGTCCTTTGTGCAGTGCTGCTGTTTTGTCACTAGATGGCAGCATCAGTCCTTTCTGCAGTGCTGCTGTTTTGTCACTAGATGGCAGCATCAGTCCTTTGTGCAGTGCTGCTGTTTTGTCACTAGATGGCAGCATCAGTCCTTTGTGCAGTGCTGCTGTTTGCTCACTAGATGGCAGCATCAGTCCTTTGTGCAGTGCTGCTGTTTTGTCACTAGATGGCAGCATCAGTCCTTTGTGCAGTGCTGCTGTTTTGTCACTAGATGGCAGCATCAGTCCTTTGTGCAGTGCTGCTGTTTTGTCACTAGATGGCAGCATCAGTCCTTTGTGCAGTGCTGCCGTTTTGTCACTAGATGGCAGCATCAGTCCTTTGTGCAGTGCTGCTGTTTGCTCACTAGATGGCAGCATCAGTCCTTTGTGCAGTGCTGCTGTTTTGTCACTAGATGGCAGCATCAGTCCTTTGTGCAGTGCTGCTGTTTTGTCACTAGATGGCAGCATCAGTCCTTTGTGCAGTGCTGCTGTTTGCTCACTAGATGGCAGCATCAGTCCTTTGTGCAGTGCTGCTGTTTGCTCACTAGATGGCAGCATCAGTCCTTTGTGCAGTGCTGCTGTTTGCTCACTAGATGGCAGCATCAGTCCTTTGTGCAGTGCTGCTGTTTTGTCACTAGATGGCAGCATCAGTCCTTTGTGCAGTGCTGCTGTTTTGTCACTAGATGGCAGCATCAGTCCTTTGTGCAGTACTGCTGTTTGCTCACTAGATGGCAGCATCAGTCCTTTGTGCAGTGCTGCTGTTTGCTCACTAGATGGCAGCATCAGTCCTTTGTGCAGTGCTGCTGTTTGCTCACTAGATGGCAGCATCAGTCCTTTGTGCAGTGCTGCTGTTTTGTCACTAGATGGCAGCATCAGTCCTTTGTGCAGTGCTGCTGTTTTGTCACTAGATGGCAGCATCAGTCCTTTGTGCAGTGCTGCTGTTTTGTTACTAGATGGCAGCATCAGTCCTTTGTGCAGTACTGCTGTTTTGTCACTAGATGGCAGCATCAGTCCTTTGTGCAGTTCTGCTGTTTGCTCACTAGATGGCAGCATCAGTCCTTTGTGCAGTGCTGCTGTTTTGTCACTAGATGGCAGCATCAGTCCTTTCTGCAGTGCTGCTGTTTTGTCACTAGATGGCAGCATCAGTCCTTTGTGCAGTGCTGCTGTTTTGTCACTAGATGGCAGCATCAGTCCTTTGTGCAGTGCTGCTGTTTGCTCACTAGATGGCAGCATCAGTCCTTTGTGCAGTGCTGCTGTTTTGTCACTAGATGGCAGCATCAGTCCTTTGTGCAGTGCTGCTGTTTTGTCACTAGATGGCAGCATCAGTCCTTTGTGCAGTGCTGCTGTTTTGTCATTAGATGGCAGCATCAGTCCTTTGTGCAGTGCTGCTGTTTTGTCACTAGATGGCAGCATCAGTCCTTTCTGCAGTGCTGCTGTTTTGTCACTAGATGGCAGCATCAGTCCTTTGTGCAGTGCTGCTGTTTTGTCACTAGATGGCAGCATCAGTCCTTTGTGCAGTGCTGCTGTTTGCTCACTAGATGGCAGCATCAGTCCTTTGTGCAGTGCTGCTGTTTTGTCACTAGATGGCAGCATCAGTCCTTTGTGCAGTGCTGCTGTTTTGTCACTAGATGGCAGCATCAGTCCTTTGTGCAGTGCTGCTGTTTTGTCACTAGATGGCAGCATCAGTCCTTTGTGCAGTGCTGCCGTTTTGTCACTAGATGGCAGCATCAGTCCTTTGTGCAGTGCTGCTGTTTTGTCACTAGATGGCAGCATCAGTCCTTTGTGCAGTGCTGCTGTTTGCTCACTAGATGGCAGCATCAGTCCTTTGTACAGTGCTGCTGTTTTGTCACTAGATGGCAGCATCAGTCCTTGTGCAGTGCTGCTGTTTTGTCACTAGATGGCAGCATCAGTCCTTTGTGCAGTGCTGCTGTTTTGTCACTAGATGGCAGCATCAGTCCTTTGTGCAGTGCTGCTGTTTTGTCACTAGATGGCAGCATCAGTCCTTTGTGCAGTGCTGCTGTTTTGTCACTAGATGGCAGCATCAGTCCTTTGTGCAGTGCTGCCGTTTTGTCACTAGATGGCAGCATCAGTCCTTTGTGCAGTGCTGCTGTTTTGTCACTAGATGGCAGCATCAGTCCTTTGTGCAGTGCTGCTGTTTGCTCACTAGATGGCAGCATCAGTCCTTTGTGCAGTGCTGCTGTTTTGTCACTAGATGGCAGCATCAGTCCTTGTGCAGTGCTGCTGTTTTGTCACTAGATGGCAGCATCAGTCCTTTGTGCAGTGCTGCTGTTTTGTCACTAGATGGCAGCATCAGTCCTTTGTGCAGTGCTGCTGTTTTGTCACTAGATGGCAGCATCAGTCCTTTGTGCAGTGCTGCTGTTTGCTCACTAGATGGCAGCATCAGTCCTTTGTGCAGTGCTGCTGTTTTGTCACTAGATGGCAGCATCAGTCCTTTGTGCAGTGCTGCTGTTTTGTCACTAGATGGCAGCAGCGGTCCACACTGGGGAAATAAGCCAGAGCCTGACCCTGCAGGTGCTGCTCCTCTACACACCCTGAGCCCCACACTGATACATTGTAACAAAATGTGGACATCCCCTTTAAGCAGCCACCACATCATTAATCAGGGGTCCTGTAATAAGCAATAATTGACATTTGCTGGTGTTAACCCCTCGGGCTGCGCACATTCTGTCACCTAGAAACTGAATTATGTCCGCTCGTTTCCTCTGTGGCTGGTGTCATTAGGGAGGACGGCCATTGTGTCTGCAGAGATACCTGCGCCAACCTAGAGGCCCCTCACGACCTCTCCACCCTGCTGACGCTGCCCCCATTACTGCACGTGCCCCCAATACTGGACCCCAGACAAAATAATGTCAGGACGGCCGTCACCCCCCAATAATGAGCCCCACAGACCCTGCCCCTGGATAATACTGACAGGTAGTGCCCTCCAAATAATAGTGCCGCACACAGTAATGATGACCCTGATAATCCCCCTACTAAAGGTGGGCATAAAGTGGGTGTTATACGGAATAAACTCCCATTTCTACCCCCAAATCAGTAATATTAACGTGCTGCAGTGTAAAGCATGGGGGTGAATAGATTGCCAGCCGGCTCTTCAAAAACGACCTGGACGCCATTGTATAATATGGCTAAACTGGAGTCATTGATGTATTAGTGTCCTAGTAGAGTGCAGCTGCAGTGTAAAGCATGGGGGTGAATAGAGTGCCAGCCGGCTCTTCAAAAACGACCTGGACACCATTATATAATATGGCTAAACTGGAGTCATTGATTTATTAGTGGAGCGCAGCTGCAGTGTAAAGCAGGGAGGTTTTTAAACTGCTTTTCTTTATAAACCGTATTAACGGCAGATAATGGTGGAATAACACACAAACCCCACACGTCGGGGGTCCGGGGCGAGCGCGGTCCGCGGCTGCACATTGCTCCGCACTATTATTAATAAGGGACTTTGCTCGTCATTTATTGCTCTGTTTTCCTATTAATATTTTGCTTTCTCAGCAGACGGCGCGGTGTTAATAGCGGAGGTCATCGCTCTACAGGAATCAGGCGGGGGGGCGTCCGACTACCGCACCCCCCGCCCGATCCCCCTCTGCGCTGGATAATAAAAAGTTCTGCTTCTTTTCCTTATATTTTGTGTTTTCCGCCATTTTCAAGATCTCTGCTTGCTGTCAGTGAAATTCAAATAACGCTTTATCATTGTCAGCCGGTGGTGTAACGTGAAGCTCATGGACCCCAATGTGAAGCTCCAGCGGGGCCCCAATAATTGCAACATTGCTCTTTTTCTATAGGCTCTACGGGACCCCCGAGGCTCCGGGGCCCTGGTGCTGTCGCACCCCCTGCACCCCCTGATGGCAGCGCGTCCTGGATTTTGCAGCTGCTTCATATAAAGCATTGTGTCCTGTAGTTCTCCAACAGATTGGGGGTCTCTGTCCCATTTGGGGTCTCCCCTGGTTATGCTGGCGGTTTGCTGATGGCCCCCTCTGGTATATGTCCCCCATCTCTCCTGGTATTCATCGTTATACATGCAGAGGCCTCGGCACCTGTATGGCTTAGAAGGTGGAATATAAAGGGGGGCTTTGACATATTGGGGCTGGGGTGCGGAGCCGCTGCATCCTGGGATGTCGGAATGTGTCACCTTCTTGCACCTTTGTACTTGGTGTCTGCACCGAGCGGATGAACCCGTCTAATCTCAGGGCGAGACCTTCATTTTATCATATAGTGTAGATAGCGGAGAGGGGCCGTCCCCGGGGGCTGCTCCATCCAGGTCCTCTCCGGAGCTGAGCTCTGAGGGCTGGAGGACTGAGCACCGGGGACCCGCCACCCACTGATACGCCAATATGGAGTCCGCGGGTATGATGGACAGTCACACTGGAATAATAGGAATTCTCTAAATCTAGTTGTGAAATGTCTTTACCGGGGCGCTCAGGGGTGGTCCCCGCACCAGGGCTGGGGATATCAGGGGGGTCCGGAGTTGCCCTTTAAGTCCCATATTGTATGGGGTGACAGAGAGGCAGGGACCATCACCCCTGCTCTGCCCTTGTTACTGCCCAGTCATGACCATGCAAGTGATATAGGACCCTCGTAGAGAGAGAGACCCCATTTATATTGCTATCGAGAGGCCACCAGACCCATTGTCTGTCATGGTTGCACCGCTGCCTATGGCACCACAATGGCGGCCGTCAGTGAACATTGCCCTGTGTAGGACCTGATGGTGTTTCAGAAATCCCCGAGTGGAGGTGAGGCCACCAGGCCCAGTGCCTCTCTTCTTGGTGCACCGCTGCCTATGGTACCACAATGGCGGCCGTCAGTTAACATTGCCCAGTGTAGGACATGATGGTGTTTCGGAAAGCTGCAGGTCGAGGAGAGACCACCAGCCCCAGTGCCTCTCTTCTTTGTGCACCACTGCTGATGGCACCACAATGGCGGCCGAACATCGCCTGGTGTAGGACATGATGGCGTCTCGGAAAAGTCACTGCATGGAGGAGAACCCCCTTATATGTTGCTGTTGAGAGACCACCAGGCCCACTGCCTCTCTTCTTGGTGCACTGATACCTACAGGCACCACAATGGCAGCCGTCAGTGAACATCGCCCTGTGTAGGACATGATGGCGTCTCGGAAATCACTGCATGGAGAAGAGACCACCAGGCCCACTGTCTCTCTTCTTGGTGTACTGATACCTACAGACACTACAATGGCGGCCATCAGAGAACATTGCCCAGTGTAGGACATGATGACGTTTCGGAAATCTCCAGGTGGAGGAGAGACCACCAGGCCCAGTGCCTCTCTTCTTGGTGCACCACTGCCTTTGGGCACTGCAATGGTGGCCGTCAGTGAACATCGCCCTGTGCAGAACATGATGGCGTCTCAGAAATTACCGAGTAGGGGAGAGATCCCATTTATGTTGCTACCAAGAGGCCACCAGGCTCAGTGCCTCTTTTATCGGTGCACCGCTGCCAATAGCACCACAGTGGCAGCCGTCAGTCAGCATCGCCCTGTGTAGGACATGATGACCTCTCCGGGTGGAGGAGAGACCACCAGGCCTTGTGCCTCTCTTCTTGGTGCACTACTGCCTATGGCACCACAATGGCGGACGAACATCACCTGGTATAGGACATGATGATGTCATAGAATTTACCGGTTTGAGAAGAGACCACCAGGCCCATTGTCTCTGTACTTTGTGCATTGCTACATTTGGCAACACAATGGCGGCCATCAGTGAACATCGCCCTGTGTAGGACATGATGGGGTCTCGGAAATCTCCAGGTTGAGAAGAGACGACCAGGCCCATTGCCTCTTTTATTGGTGCACTGCTGCCGATGGCACCACAATGGCGGCCGAACATCGCCCGGTGTAGGATATGATGGTGTCTGAGAAATCACCACGTGGAGGAGAGGCCACCAGGCCCAGTGCCTCTCTTCTTGGTGCACTGCTACCAATGGAACCACAATGGTGGCTGTTGGTGAACATTGCCCTGTGCAGGACATGATGGCGTCTCGGAAATCTCCAGGTGGAGACCACCAGGCCCAGTGCCTCCCTTCTTGGTGCACCACAATGTTGGCCATCAGTGATCATCGCAAAAGTGTAGGACATGATGGCATCTCGGAAATCTCCTGGTGGAGGAGAGACCACTAGGCCCAGTGCCTCTCTTCTTGGTGCACCACTGCCGATGACAGCACAATGGCGGCCATCAGAGAACATTGCCCTGTGCAGGACATGATGGTGTCACGGAAATTACTGGGTTGAGGAGAAACCACAAGGCCCAGTGCCTCTCTTCTTGGTGCACCACAGTAATGGCGGCCGTCAGTGAACATCGCCCTGTGTAGGACATGATGGCGTCTCGGAAATCATCGTGTGGAGGAGAGACCACCAGGCCCAGTGCCTCTCTTCTTGGTGCATCACAGTAATGGCGGCCATCAGTGCACATCGCCCTGTGTAGGACATGATGGCGTCTCGGAAATCATCGTGTGGAGGAGAGACCACCAGGCCCAGTGCCTCTCTTCTTGGTGCACCACAGTAATGGCGGCCATCTGTAAACATTGCCCTGTGTAGGATATGATGGCGTCTCGGAAATCTCCAGGTGGAGTAGAGACCACCAGGCCCAGTGCCTCTCTTCTTGGTGCACCACAGTAATGGCGGCCATCAGTGCTTATCGCCCTGTGTAGGACATGATGGTGTCTCGGAAATCACCGTGTGGAGGAGAGACCAGCAGGCCCAGTGCCTCTCTTCTTGGTGCACCACAGTAATGGCGGCCATCAGTGCACATCGCCCTGTGTAGGATATGATGGCGTCTCGGAAATCTCCAGGTGGAGGAGAGACCACCAGGCCCAGTGCCTCTCTTCTTGGTGCACCACAGTAATGGCGGCCATCATTGAACATCGCCCTGTGTAGAACATGATAGTGTCTCGGAAATCACCGGGTAGAGTAGAGACCACCAGGCCCAGTGCCTCCCTTCTTGGTGCACCACAATGGCGGCCATCAGTGCACATCGCCCTGTGTAGGATATGATGGCGTCTCGGAAATCACTGTGTGGAGGAGAGACCACCAGGCCCAGTGCCTCTCTTCTAGGTGCACCACAGTAATGTCGGCCATCAGTGCCCATCGCCCTGTGTAGGACATGATGGTGTCTCGGAAATCACTGTGTGGAGGAGAGACCACCAGGCCCAGTGCCTCTCTTCTAGGTGCACCACAGTAATGGCGGCCATCAGTGCCCATCGCCCTGTGTAGGACATGATGGCGTCTCGGAAATCTCCAGGTGGAGTAGAGACCACCAGGCCCAGTGCCTCTCTTCTTGGTGCACCACAGTAATGGCGGCCATCAGTGCCCATCGCCCTGTGTAGGACATGATGGTGTCTCGGAAATCACCGTGTGGAGGAGAGACCACCAGGCCCAGTGCCTCTCTTCTTGGTGCACCACAGTAATGGCGGCTGTGAGGTAAATCCGGAGATATGACGATAAATCATGACATTCAAGTCATGTCAGGAAGCCCTCTCCTGGTGTCACTACCCCCTTCCCTTCACACAACTGGTTTAGCAACAAATCCATGGCCATGTCCTGTGATATGGAAATTAGGTGGCTTTAGGACAATGGATACAGGATGACTCCCTGCCGTCACCCTGTAGTAGGAGCTGCTAGCTAGTTAGCAAGGCTATGGAAATAGCCAGACAGAACGACTCCAGTAAAAAATGGTTCATATCTCGCAAGCCATATTTCCGATAAATATGGCAACCATAAAAATGGTGTCTCCGCATGTGGACGATGCCGGCACACCCTTTTTATGGGAGCAGGACATTGGGAAATGCCCCAGGCGTGATATCAACCAATGGGGAACTGGCAGACAGGTCATGAGTCCCCTCGTTCTGTAGCTAAATTCATAACTGTCACGATGAGAGCATTGGCGTCCGCCTACGACGCTCCCAGGCAAAGTTATAGCCAAAATCCCCTTTGCTGGATAATTCTGATCCATGCAGGGGGAGTGGCAGTGCTTCCCTGTGAGGTCACTAAGGTAGGAGGGGACCTGGATCTGCCCAGGTTGATAACCCTACTTCGGCCATTTTCCAGCGTTCTTCTGCTCGGGGGCCTGGTTGGGAAAGACCTGTGAGGGGGTTCCTGGAAACCTGGTCTACAGCGCCCCCCTGTGGCCAGACACACAAGGTAACTGATGTAATTGTATACCTGTTTGTAACCCATGCTTTATCTGTAACTGTACTCTGACATATGTATATTCTGTAGATTCCCTATTGTATATATTGTAGTTTCTAGTGTGCTTTAGGCGATTAAATTATATAATTAATCTTGGGCTGTTCTGTTATCTCGATCTTGAATCCCACGTCTGTGTGTTCGGCTAATAGTTACCGTAAATCGGTTGGTGGCAGCGAGTTGTGCCAAGGATTATTGTGGGGAGGCCAGTGAGATCCGGGAAGATATTATATATTCCGCCCGCGGAGGTCGGGGGAATATATACCCTACTCTCACCGGGGACCCTTCAATAATCGGCATAAGTAGTATAGCGGCCTCCTTGCTTATTGTCGGGCAATTCCATAATTGGCCTGACTATAAGAGGGGCGCTAGAGAGCGCGTCACGTGCTCTGTCTGTCGGTCGGGAGGTATAAAGGAGGGTTGACTCCTGCTTGTTACCCCCCGATTGTGACGTACTGGTAGCCAGCGCGGGGGATTTCGGAGTGACCCCCCCGGTGGTTTGTGACATATTGGTGGCATAGCGGTGGGATCGAGATAATAGTGTGTGTGAGTGTGAGACCCATACTCCCAGACACTAAAGACTGCCTGCAGCAGCTGTGGCTGCTGGGGTCTTCAGACTAGCTCAACACTAGAGTGTCAGAGTGCAGATACTGTAAGGTGTGTGGAGGCATCAGGTGTCAGTTCTGTGTCAGTGACCAAAAGTCTGCAAGAATGGCTGATGGCACCAGGAGCAGAGCTATGCAACTGGCCAATGCTAAGGCAGGAGCCGAAGAGAGGGAGGACGGTGCTGTGGACAGCAATGAGGAGGTTGCCCACGAGTCCTCCAGGAGCTCGACGCCAGAAAACCGTTCTGCCGAGGACATTGCACAACCGGGCACTGCTGGACAAGATGAGGAGGAGCTCGCCCAAGGTTCCTCAACGAGCCAGATGCCAGCCCTCCGCTCTGCAATGGACAGTGAAGCACCAGGCTCCGCAGCGGGCCGCAGATCACCACGTGCCATTCCACCGAGCCTGGGAGGCTCGGATAGCCTTCTTCAAATGGCTATGGCCCTTCTCCAGGCTGGAGACCGGGATACCTACGAGATACTCATGGCAGAGCGCAGGGCAGAGCGGCAGGCAGCGCGTGAAGAGCGCCAGGCAGAGCGTGACTACCAGCTGCAGCTAGCTCAGCTCCGGCCCTCATCAGCCACACGTGACCTTCAAGACACCAAACTTCCAAAGGTCCGTGTTGAGGACTTCCCAGTGCTGGAGAAGGATGGAGACTTGGACTCTTTCTTGACTGCTTTTGAGCGGACTTGCTTGCAGCACCATCTGAACAAGGACCAGTGGGCCAAATACCTGACCCCCCGTTTAAGGGGTAAGGCCCTGGATATCCTTGGGGACTTGCCTGCTGAGGCAGATCAGGGCTACGACACCATCAAGCGGGCCCTGATCCAACAGTACAACCTCACCCCGGAGTCCTACCGCAAGAAGTTCCGGAGCCTACAGAAGGGACCAAAGGACTCCTGGGCTGACCACCGGCGGGCACTTGCCCGAGCTGCCGACCACTGGACCCAAGGCCTGCAGCTTTCCACCGGACCGGAGATCCTGGACTTGTTCATCACGGAGCAACTCTTGTGGAACTGCCCTGAGGATCTCCGCCAGTTCATCCGAGACCAGAAGCCAAAGGGATCCACGGCTACAGCTGCCCTGGCAGATGACTACACCAACAATCGGGCTCCTGAAGCCAGGAGAGCAGCCACCAGCAGCACCTGGAGAGGGGGTAAGATGAACTCTGCGACTGCCCCACCTGCCCCTAGACTGCAGGGGGTGTCCCCCTCAACTCCCCTCTCCAGGCCCGTGGCAGAACCAAGACGGTGCCACCAGTGCAACCTACCTGGACACTTCAAGGCCATGTGCCCTCAGCGTCCCAAGGCCCCGGCTCCGTCCCCGTCCCAAGGGCCGCCCAAGGTGTATTGTGTGGGTGGGGGTGGTGGTAGGTCCCAGCACAGCTTCCAACCTGTCACCGTCGGCCAGTCTGTGACCATAGGACTGCGAGACAGCGCCTCGGAAGTGACTCTGGTGCGGCCTGAGATGGTGTCCCCCCAAGACTTGATCCCTGGAAAAACCCTCGCTGTCTCCGGGATTGGAGGCATTGACCCGGCGCTGCCTGTTGCTGACATTTATGTGGACTGGGGCGCAGGGCGAGGGGTGAGGGAGGTGGGGGTAACTGATCGGATCCCTGCAAACGTGCTACTTGGGACAGATTTGGGGCAAATAACCTCCCAGTTTGGCCCCGCCCCAAAGGCTGAACCTTCAGCCAGTGCTGACATGACTCCTGACAATGTTAATGTGTTATCTATGAATGATGTAAGGGAGGAGGGAGTGAACTCTGATATTTCTGCTTGCACAGACACCATAGACACACACACAGCTGCAGCTGTGACAGGGGAGGGGGTCAGAGAAAGGTGTGACAATGCCTCTACAAGTAACCAGCCTGTGAGCTGGGATCTGTTGCCCTCTGCAGGGATAAGCAGAGAGCAGGGTGCTGCAGGGGGAGGACCAGTGTGTGGGGTGGGGGCTACCACAGCAAATGTGGGGTCCCCAGAGATTTCACACCGGGGTTCTGTTGCTGCAGGAGGGGAACAGGCAGGTGAGATTGGGGCCGGTCCAGGAGCGGAAGTGCTCCCAGGTAAGATCTCGGTGCAGGGTTCCCCCACAACCGGGGTGTCAGGAAGCCAGGTAGGTCTGCCTGAACCGGCGACTTGGTCAGGAACGGAGGAGGAGCAGGCACGACCCACGGTCGCAGCGGCTGTGGCCGCTGTCACCCGCAGTGGGAGTGCTGGAAGCCAAGGGGCCTCCCGGAGGTCCGATAGCTCTTCCCCTTCTGACCAAGTGGCAGCCGAGTCAGGTGGAGGCCAGGACACAGGTCCCGGGGTACTGACCGAAGATGTGACAGTCTCGTCGATTCTGGCCACATCTGGTCAGGGGTTTCAGGCAGCGTTAGAAGCTGACGACAGCCTGAAAGCTCTAAAGGAGCAGGCGGCACAGCCTCCCTCGGACTCGGACCCGGAGCGAGTGGTCTGGGACCAAGGACGGCTGTACCAGGCCACGGTCCAGCAGGGTTCACCGGAGGCGTGGCCCAGGGACCGACAGTTGGTGGTACCCTATCCGTTCCGGACGGAGTTGTTGCGGATCGCACATGAGATTCCGATGGCCGGACACCTAGGGATCGCTAAGACCAAGGCCAGGTTAAACCAGCATTTCTACTGGCCAAAAATGGGGGCCGATGTGGCTGCCTACTGCCGTTCGTGTGAAACCTGTCAGAGAGTGGGGAAGGCGGGGCCACACCCCAAAGCCCCACTAGTATCTCTGCCAATCATCGATGAGCCTTTCAGGAGGGTGGCTGTGGATCTGGTCGGCCCGCTGGCCATCCCCAGCAGCTCCGGGAAACGCTTCATACTGACGGTAGTGGACTATGCCACCCGGTACCCAGAAGCAGTGGCCTTGTCGTCCATTCGGGCTGACAAGGTGGCCACCGCATTGCTGGAGATTTTCTCCCGAGTGGGTTTTCCCCAGGAAATGCTCACCGACCGGGGGACCCAATTCATGTCCCAGCTGATGGAGGCCCTCTGTAAGCAAGTCCAGGTGCGACATCTGGTGGCCAGCCCGTACCATCCACAGACTAATGGCCTGTGCGAGCGGTTCAATGGCACCTTAAAGCAGATGCTTAAGATGTTGGTCGACTCCCATGGGCGTGACTGGGAGCGGTATCTCCCACACCTGTTATTTGCTTACCGGGAGGTTCCACAGGCCTCAACAGGATTCTCACCGTTTGAGCTCCTGTACGGGCGACGTGTGCGGGGCCCCCTGGCTCTGGTGAAAGAGGCTTGGGAAGGGGATTTGGCCACCCCTGGAGTGTCGGTTATCGAGTATGTCATGCGCTTCCGGGACAAAATGCAGGCCTTGACGCAACTGGTACACGACAATATGGCTCAAGCCCAGGCTGATCA
Organism: Anomaloglossus baeobatrachus; assembly: GCF_048569485.1. Taxonomy (NCBI): domain Eukaryota; kingdom Metazoa; phylum Chordata; class Amphibia; order Anura; family Aromobatidae; genus Anomaloglossus; species Anomaloglossus baeobatrachus. The sequence goes on from NC_134363.1 coordinate 8,400,211, forward strand.
GAAGCGTTGGTACGACCAGAACGCTTGTGAGAGGACCTACCAAGTGGGTCAAGAGGTGTGGGTACTGGTCCCCGTACCACAGGACAAGCTTCAGGCAGCCTGGGAAGGCCCATACCTCGTGTACCAGCAGCTCAACCCTGTGACGTACCTGGTCACCCTGGACCCTGCCCGTGGAAGGCGGAAGCCCTTCCATGTGAACATGATGAAGGCACATCATGAGCGGGAGGCATGTGCACTCCCTGTGTGCAACCTGCCCGAGGAGGGAGAAGCGGAAACCCTCTTGGATATGCTAGCCCAGGTTAGGGCAGGCGGATCCATTGAGGATGTGGAGGTTGGCCACCAGCTCTTGGAGGACCAACGGTCCCAGCTGTGGGCCACCCTACACCCCTTCCGGGGGTTGTTTACCAACCAGCCCGGAAGGACTGACTTGGCTGTCCATCACGTGGACACTGGGGATCACCCCCCGATCCGGCGTTCAGCATATCGGGTCTCCCTGGAGGTGCAGCAACACATGCGCCAGGAGATTGACGAGATGCTGAAGCTGGGGGTGATCCAGGCATCCAACAGCGCTTGGGCCTCGCCTGTAGTCCTCGTCCCTAAGAAGGACCGAACCACTCGGTTCTGCGTGGACTACAGGGGGCTCAATGCGGTCACGGTCGCCGATGCGTACCCAATGCCACGCATCGATGACCTGCTCGATCAGTTGGCCGGGGCTCAGTACCTGACCATCATGGACCTGAGCCGGGGATATTGGCAGATCCCCCTGACTCGCAAGGCCAGGGAACGCTCTGCCTTTATTACCCCATTTGGACTGTACGAGTCCACGGTGATGCCATTCGGGATGAGGAATGCCCCTGCCACTTTCCAGCGGATGGTCAACACCCTGCTCAAGGGACTTGAAGGGTACGCGGCCGCGTACCTGGATGACATTGCCGTCTTCAGTCCCACCTGGGAGGACCACCTAGAGCATCTAGCACAGGTGCTCAGGCGGATCCACCGGGCAGGTTTGACCATCAAGCCGGGAAAGTGTCAGCTGGCCATGAGCGAGGTCCAGTACCTCGGTCACCGGGTAGGTGGGGGAACGCTGAAGCCCGAGCCTGAGAAAGTGGAGGCCATCGCATCCTGGCCCACCCCCAGGACCAAGAAGCAGGTGATGTCCTTCTTGGGGACCGCTGGGTACTATAGGAGGTTTGTTCCATGCTATAGTAGCCTGGCAAAGCCCTTGACGGACCTCACCAAGAAGAAGCTGCCCTCTGCAGTCGATTGGACAGTGGACTGCGAGACAGCCTTCCGGGCCCTAAAGGACGCCCTGTCCAGCCCGCCCGTGCTACAGGCAGCCGACTTCACGCGGCCGTTTGTAGTACAGACCGACGCCAGTGACTTCGGCCTCGGTGCGGTGCTCAGCCAGGTGGACTCTGCGAGCCAAGAGCACCCAGTCTTGTACCTGAGCAGGAAGCTGTTACCAAGGGAAGTGGCCTATTCTACAATGGAGAAGGAGTGCCTGGCCATAGTGTGGGCCCTGCAGCGTCTGCAACCCTATCTATACGGGCGCCACTTCATCGTGGAGACGGACCACAATCCCCTCAGCTGGTTGCACACCGTCTCTGGGACGAATGGGCGATTGTTGCGATGGAGCCTTGCGCTCCAGCAATACAACTTCACCATTCGCCACAAAAGGGGCCGTGACCACGGTAACGCAGACGGGCTGTCCCGACAAGGAGAGGTCGCGGACGGGCGCACGGGGGAACACCGGAGTGTGCTGCCCCCTAGCGCCCTCAAAAGGGGGGAGGTGTGAGGTAAATCCGGAGATATGACGATAAATCATGACATTCAAGTCATGTCAGGAAGCCCTCTCCTGGTGTCACTACCCCCTTCCCTTCACACAACTGGTTTAGCAACAAATCCATGGCCATGTCCTGTGATATGGAAATTAGGTGGCTTTAGGACAATGGATACAGGATGACTCCCTGCCGTCACCCTGTAGTAGGAGCTGCTAGCTAGTTAGCAAGGCTATGGAAATAGCCAGACAGAACGACTCCAGTAAAAAATGGTTCATATCTCGCAAGCCATATTTCCGATAAATATGGCAACCATAAAAATGGTGTCTCCGCATGTGGACGATGCCGGCACACCCTTTTTATGGGAGCAGGACATTGGGAAATGCCCCAGGCGTGATATCAACCAATGGGGAACTGGCAGACAGGTCATGAGTCCCCTCGTTCTGTAGCTAAATTCATAACTGTCACGATGAGAGCATTGGCGTCCGCCTACGACGCTCCCAGGCAAAGTTATAGCCAAAATCCCCTTTGCTGGATAATTCTGATCCATGCAGGGGGAGTGGCAGTGCTTCCCTGTGAGGTCACTAAGGTAGGAGGGGACCTGGATCTGCCCAGGTTGATAACCCTACTTCGGCCATTTTCCAGCGTTCTTCTGCTCGGGGGCCTGGTTGGGAAAGACCTGTGAGGGGGTTCCTGGAAACCTGGTCTACAGCGCCCCCCTGTGGCCAGACACACAAGGTAACTGATGTAATTGTATACCTGTTTGTAACCCATGCTTTATCTGTAACTGTACTCTGACATATGTATATTCTGTAGATTCCCTATTGTATATATTGTAGTTTCTAGTGTGCTTTAGGCGATTAAATTATATAATTAATCCTGGGCTGTTCTGTTATCTCGATCTTGAATCCCACGTCTGTGTGTTCGGCTAATAGTTACCGTAAATCGGTTGGTGGCAGCGAGTTGTGCCAAGGATTATTGTGGGGAGGCCAGTGAGATCCGGGAAGATATTATATATTCCGCCCGCGGAGGTCGGGGGAATATATACCCTACTCTCACCGGGGACCCTTCAATAATCGGCATAAGTAGTATAGCGGCCTCCTTGCTTATTGTCGGGCAATTCCATAATTGGCCTGACTATAAGAGGGGCGCTAGAGAGCGCGTCACGTGCTCTGTCTGTCGGTCGGGAGGTATAAAGGAGGGTTGACTCCTGCTTGTTACCCCCCGATTGTGACGTACTGGTAGCCAGCGCGGGGGATTTCGGAGTGACCCCCCCGGTGGTTTGTGACAGCGGCCATCATTGAACATCGCCCTGTGTAGAACATGATAGTGTCTCGGAAATCACCGGGTAGAGTAGAGACCACCAGGCCCAGTGCCTCCCTTCTTGGTGCACCACAATGGCGGCCATCAGTGCACATCGCCCTGTGTAGGATATGATGGCGTCTCGGAAATCTCCAGGTGGAGTAGAGACCACCAGGCCCAGTGCCTCTCTTCTTGGTGCACCACAGTAATGTCGGCCATCAGTGCCCATCGCCCTGTGTAGGACATGATGGTGTCTCGGAAATCACTGTGTGGAGGAGAGACCACCAGGCCCAGTGCCTCTCTTCTAGGTGCACCACAGTAATGGCGGCCATCAGTGCCCATCGCCCTGTGTAGGACATGATGGTGTCTCGGAAATCACTGTGTGGAGGAGAGACCACCAGGCCCAGTGCCTCTCTTCTAGGTGCACCACAGTAATGGCGGCCATCAGTGCCCATCGCCCTGTGTAGGACATGATGGCGTCTCGGAAATCTCCAGGTGGAGTAGAGACCACCAGGCCCAGTGCCTCCCTTCTTGGTGCACCACAATGGCGGCCATCAGTGCCCATCGCCCTGTGTAGGACATGATGGCGTCCCTGACCGTGCCGTGCGGGGAGCTGCTGTGATTGCGATCGGTGCCAGCTGTTTCCTGCGGCGGGGACGTGCTGCCATGGCGGGGAGCAGAGGCTTTACCATCAGCCATAAAACCTATTGAGCGCTGGGTTAATGTGTAAGCGCTGGGGCTGATAAGGGTCGGATGTTTCTGCGCTGGGAGCTTAGCTGCCTGTATTCCTCACAAGGAGAGCTGAGATACGGACGCCCCCTCCGGACCCGGCATGGAGGACTCTGTGGACCGCCATCCTAGCGGCACTGAGATGAGTGGGACCTCAGAAGGACGGCCATCTCCTGGTGCACCACCGAGCCCAGAATCGGAGACGGACCAGCAGGAATCTCTCCATGACTCGGCCCCAGCATCACCCCCCGGTGGGGTCTCGTGCCTCACGGACATGGACTGCCCGGTGTGTTTCAGCAGATACGATGTCTATCGGCTTCCCAAGGAGCTGTCCTGCAAACACAACTTCTGCGCCGCCTGCCTGAAACTGCTGACCTGCAATGAGCTGGGCGCCTGGCGGGTCATTTGCCCCATCTGTCGGGCACCTACTCCGGTTTTTGGAGGACTTGTGTGCACTTTGCCAAACCAGGAGTCCATGATGAGCCGGTTGGAGAACCCTAAGCCCAAGGTTGAGCCATCTGGGTCCCCGGAGTTGGCCGTGAGCCTGGACCACCATGGCCGTTGTGACCTGAGTGATGATGAACCTCATGGGAACCTTCGGATGGCGGCGCGGAGGCTCGTCATACTGCTGCTGATTCTGCTCATCCTGCTCATTATCATCCTGCACTTTCTTTACACCGGGATCATGAAGTGGGTTCTGGGGTTCACCCTCGGGGTGGTCATGATCATCACCGTCCTGCTCTGCATCAACCCCTACTGCAAGGTGAGGCTGTCCTCCCGGGCGGAGAGTCGGCAGAAGGACAACGAGGTGGTGTCTACGGTGTGATTCATGGACGGAAATGCGTGGGTAAAAAACGCATGAAGATACAGAGATGGGATATTATGCATCAGGTTGTGCACGGACCGAAACGTGTGGGAGTAGATACAAGATATGATGTGCCTTGGGTTCATTCACGGACTGGAACCTGTGGGTGTAGATACTGCGGATTATATAGAATGAGTAATGCGAAGACTGAAACGTGGAGTAGACACAAGAGATGATAGTCATCGGGTTCATGCACAGACTGAAACACATGGCTGTAAATACAGGGGAGGATATACACTGGACAATGCAGAGACTGAAATGCGTGAGTGTAGATACATGGGAGGATATACACCGGGCAATGCAGAGACTGAAATGCGTGAGTGTAGATACATGGGAGGATATACACTGGGCAATGCAGACTGAAATGCGTGAGTGTAAATACATGGGAGGATATACACTGGGCAATGCAGACTGAAATGCGTGAGTGTAAATACATGGGAGGATATACACTGGGCAATGCAGACTGAAATGCGTGAGTGTACATACATGGGAGGATATCCACTGGGCAATGCAGAGACTGAAATGCGTGAGTGTAGATACATGGGAGGATATACACTGGGCAATGCAGAGACTGAAATGCGTGAGTGTAGATACATGGGAGGATATACACCGGGCAATGCAGAGACTGAAATGCGTGAGTGTAGATACATGGGAGGATATACACTGGGCAATGCAGACTGAAATGCGTGAGTGTACATACATGGGAGGATATCCACTGGGCAATGCAGAGACTGAAATGCGTGAGTGTAGATACATGGGAGGATATACACTGGGCAATGCAGAGACTGAAATGCGTGAGTGAAGATACATGGGAGGATATCCACTGGGCAATGCAGAGACTGAAATGCGTGAGTGTAGATACATGGGAGGATATCCACTGGACAATGCAGAGACTGAAATGCGTGAGTGTAGATACATGGGAGGATATACACTGGACAATGCAGAGAGTGAAATGCGTGAGTGTAGATCCATATAATGATAATGGGCAATGCAGAGGCTGAAATGCGTGAGTGTAGATACATGGGAGGATATACACTGGACAATGCAGAGACTGAAATGCGTGAGTGTAGATACATGGGAGGATATACACTGGACAATGCAGAGAGTGAAATGCGTGAGTGTAGATCCATATAATGATAATGGGCAATGCAGAGGCTGAAATGCGTGAGTGTAGATACATGGGAGGATATACACTGGACAATGCAGAGACTGAAATGCGTGAGTGTAGATACATGGGAGGATATACACTGGGCAATGCAGAGACTGAAATGCGTGAGTGTAGATACATGGGAGGATATACACTGGGCAATGCAGAGACTGAAATGCGTGAGTGTAGCTACATGGGAGGATATACACTGGGCAATGCAGAGACTGAAATGCGTGAGTGTAGATACATGGCAGGATATACACTGGACAATGCAGAGAGTCAAATGCGTGAGTGTAGATCCATATAATGATAATGGGCAATGCAGAGGCTGAAATGCGTGAGTGTAGATACATGGGAGGATATCCACTGGACAATGCAGAGACTGAAATGCGTGAGTGTAGATACATGGGAGGATATACACTGGGCAATGCAGAGACTGAAATGCGTGAGTGTAGATACATGGGAGGATATACACTGGACAATGCAGAGACTGAAATGCGTGAGTGTAGATCCATATAATGATAATGGGCAATGCAGAGGCTGAAATGCGTGAGTGTAGATACATGGGAGGATATACACTGGACAATGCAGAGACTGAAATGCGTGAGTGTAGATACATGGGAGGATATACACTGGGCAATGCAGAGACTGAAATGCGTGAGTGTAGATACATGGGAGGATATACACTGGGCAATGCAGAGACTGAAATGCGTGAGTGTAGATACATGGGAGGATATACACTGGGCAATGCAGAGACTGAAATGCTTGAGTGTAGATACATGGGAGGATATACACTGGGCAATGCAGAGACTGAAATGCGTGAGTGTAGATACATGGGAGGATATGCACTGGGCAATGCAGAGACTGAAATGTGTGAGTGTAGATACATGGGAGGATATACACTGGGCAATGCAGAGACTGAAATGCGTGAGTGTAGATACATGGGAGGATATACACTGGGCAATGCAGAGACTGAAATGCGTGAGTGTAGATACATGGGAGGATATACACTGGACAATGCAGAGACTGAAATGCGTGAGTGTAGATACATGGGAGGATATACACTGGACAATGCAGAGACTGAAATGTGTGAGTGTAGATACATGGGAGGATATCCACTGGGCAATGCAGAGACTGAAATGCGTGAGTGTAGATACATGGGAGGATATCCACTGGGCAATGCAGAGACTGAAATGCGTGAGTGTAGATACATGGGAGGATATGCACTGGGCAATGCAGAGACTGAAATGCGTGAGTGTAGATACATGGGAGGATATGCATTGGGCAATGCAGAGACTGAAATGCGTGAGTGTAGATACATGGGAGGATATACACTGGACAATGCAGAGACTGAAATGTGTGAGTGTAGATACATGGGAGGATATCCACTGGGCAATGCAGAGACTGAAATGCGTGAGTGTAGATACATGGGAGGATATACACTGGGCAATGCAGAGACTGAAATGCGTGAGTGTAGATACATGGGAGGATATACACTGGGCAATGCAGAGACTGAAATGCGTGAGTGTAAATGCATGGGAGGATATACACTGGGCAATGCAGACTGAAATGCGTGAGTGTAAATACATGGGAGGATATACACTGGGCAATGCAGAGACTGAAATGCGTGAGTGTAGATACATGGGATGAGATGCATGCACAGACTGAAATGCGTGAGTGTAGATACATGGGATGCGATGGATGCACAGACTGAAATGTGTGAGCTGTACGATGTGTCTCGCTAGATTACAAGAGGTCTCTATAGGCAAAATATGTCTTTTTTATATAATTTACCTGCTGTAACCATAGTAACCAGTGACCCTTTTATGCTGCGGAACCGTTTGTTACTTTTTTTTTGTATTTTGGTGTTTTTATTTGTATTCAATAAAAGAGAGTTCATCCGAAGAAAGAAGGAGATCTGCGGATGTTGTTTTCTATATATTTCCTTTTGGGTACACAGCTCCGATGCAGAATAATGTGTCTCCATGGTAACAGGCCACCAGCTTTGTGTAAATCCTGAAGCCACGTGTCGCCTGCTGTTTGGTGGATGCGGCGGATGTGTCCAGGGGGGGGCGGCGCGCGCCTCCATGGATGGGGAGTGGGCAAACAAGCGCTTGTGCCTCCACGAGACGCGCCACGGACGCAGCGTGGGCAAACGAAGACTGGCAGAGAGCAAGAAGATGGAGGTCGGCGCTCAGTGTTGGGGCACTGGTATCATATAGGGCAGGGGACGGACAGGGGCCAAGGTGCCACCCTAAGGCCAGGAGCACAGGAGGGACTCGTCTTCCTCCAGCAATTCCATAAAGAAGGAATTGTGGGGGTTTCGAGCCGCCGCACCCCGGCCCACTCAAGATGGAGCCCATTCTCCAGAGTACTGGGACCCCCAACGTGCAGTAATTTGGGGAGGGGATCGCTTAATACTTTCAAAATCAGATCCTCAAAGTATCTCTTCTACATCACAATTCTGCAGCTTCAGAGCTGAAATCTCCCAGAATTCTTTGCTTGTTTAGAACTTGCTTTGGGGGATTTGGGGGATCTGGAGGCCGGCGGATCTATTGTATAGGGGTGGTCTTACAGAAGATATTGGGGGAAAAGAAGGCTCATGTCAGAGGGGCCCGGCAGCAGCTTCTCCCCAGTCAGGACACGTGCACACTTCATCTACAGGAGCGTCCATGTGTATGGAGGTCTACGAGGAACCGCTGTGGCCAGATTTCTGCTCCCTACATCTGCTAACCCCGCCCTGACATGTGATGTAAACACCGGATGTATGCGCCTGTGACAGCAGCAACCGGAGCTGCGCTCGAATCGCTGCTGCTCCACCCCTCGAATGCCGCTGTCAATCAGTGCGTCACGCAATACCATTCCGGTATCCGTCACCCCCACAATGTGACTGCAGGGTGCAGATAGGGCGTAATGGCAGCCATTATTCTTTTACACTTCAGTACAGAAGTAACTGGGGCCTCATGTGTGAGAATCGCCTCACAGTAAGACCAGTCTAGTTGCCTATAGCCACTGCAGAAGTAACTGGGGGCCTCATTTATGGACATTGCCTCACGGTAAGATCATTCTGGTTGCCTATAGCAACTGCAGAAGAACTGGGGCCTCATTTATGAACATTGCCTCACAGTAAGATCGTTCAGGTCACCTATAGAAACTGAGGAAGTAACTGGGGCCTCATTTATAAACATTGCCTCACAGTAAGATTGGTCTGGTTGCCTATAACCACTACAGAAGTAACTGGGGCCTCATTTATGAAAATTGCCTCACAGTAAGATTGTTCAGGTCACCCATACAAACTGCGGAAGTAACTGGGGTCTCATTTATGAAAATTGCCTCACAGTAAGATTGTTCAGGTCACCCATAGAAAGTGCAGAAAGTAACTGGGGTCTCATTTATGAGAATAGCCTCCCAATAAGATCGCTCTGGTTGCCTATAGCAACTGCAGCAGAACTGGGGCCTCATTTATGAACATTGCCTCACAATAAGATCGTAAGATCGTTCAGGTCACCCATAGAAATTGCGAAAGTAACTGGGACCTCATTTATAAACATTGTCTCACAGTAAGATCAGTCTGGTTGCCTATAGCCACTGTGGAAGTAACTGGGGCCTCATTTATGAAGATTGCCTCACAGTAAGATTGTTCTGGTTGCCTATAGTAACTACAGAAGTAACGGAGCCTCACTTTTGAGGATTGCCTCACAGTAAGATCGATTTGGTTGCCTATAGCAACTGCGGAAGGAACTGGGGCCTCATTTGAGGATTGCCTCACAGTAAGATCGCTCTGGTTGGCTATAGCAACTGCAGAAGGAACTGGGGCCTCATTTATGAACATTGCCTCACAGTAAGACCGGGCTGGTTGCCTATAGCCACTGTGGAAGTAACTGGGGCCTCATTTATGAAGATTACCTCACAGTAAGATCGCTCTGGTTGGCTATAGCAACTGCAGAAGTAACTGGGGCCTCATTTATGAACATTGCCTCACAGTAAGACCGGGCTGGTTGCCTATAGCCACTGCAGAAGAAACTTGGGCCTCATTTATGAACATTGCCTCACAGTAAGACCGGGCTGGTTGCCTATAGCCACTGCAGAACAAAGTTGGGCCTCATTTATGAACATTGCCTCACAGTAAGATCGATCTGGTTGGCTATAGCCACTGCAGAAGAAAGATGGGGCCTCATTTATGAAGATTACCTCACAGGAAGATCGTTCTGTTGCCTGTAGCAACCAGAGTGCAGCTTACAGCATTGAAGCTGCTGGGGTAAAGTGAAAGCTGATCTGTGATTGGTTGCTATGGGCAACTAGACCAGTCTGACTGTGAGGCGTCTTCATTTTTGAGATGTGACATTCTCTGCCTTCTCGTGTACAGCAGCCATCACTCTCTAGTTGTCAGGGTCACCCAGCTTTCCCAGGATCAGATATACAGTATAGGAGTCTCCGGGCTGCCATACTGCAGGACCTGATGATGTAAGAGGTTTATTATGCCATCAACAGCAGGAGCAGATGCCACCTGGGGGACAACAGATGCCAGCACCAGGCCGGAAGTCACCCGTCTCCATAGCAACCCTGCCCGGGACTCAAAGTCCGCCTGCCAGCTCAGTGCGCAATGTGCGTATCATCCAATCTCCGCCCCGGCATGACGTACGTACCGGCCTATTCTACAAACCAGCGTGACCTACGCAATCAGCGTTTTACGTCACAGCCGTGGGTAGTTAATCTACGCCAACTGCGTAAACTCGATATTCGCAGAGTTTTACGCTAATTTCTTACATGAGGCCTGGCTGAGGTGAGAGAGGACGCCGGGGCCGGCACTGAGGGGCTCAGGTGAGAATGCTGGGGGCAGTAGTGCCTGAGTGTACAGGAAGGGACGGTGTGTGGTGGTGGGTGGAGAGAAGTCGTGTATATGGCAGCCTGGTATTACAGGGCAGGGTCCTCCACCAGCTGGAACTACAAGGCCCAGCATGCCCAGGTCTGCCAACCTGTATTTGCTGAACTACAAGTCCCAGGGTGCCCTGTCCCCTCACATCTTGCTGGGACTTGTAGTTCTTCAGTCTTTGGTTGCACTTTGCAGGGCGCGTTGTTTACCCCCCAGATACCCCATTGGGATTGCACCACATATTGCTGCTGTCTGTGATTAACAGGCACTTAAGGGGTTACACAGCCATCAGAGTGCAGTAATAGAGCAGTGCTGCAGTGTAAAGCAGTGTGGAGGCTGCAGCCTCTGTCCTCGTGGTCACTTTCACTGTTCTTCATTGTTCTTTAGTTGCAGGTGAGCGGACGGCGCTGGCGTGATGCAGGACGGGTCGGATGGCAGCGCTGCGGTCCCGCTGGGGCGGTCGCTGAGTGAACCCTCGCGTTTCGCCTACGCCGGGCTGTGCGGACTGTCGCTGGCTCAGCTCTTCCCAGAGAAAGGACAGAGGTAATGGCCGGGTGGTCTCCGGGGCGTCTCCTCGTCCAGCGGTCCTGGTGGTCAGTGTGCGCTGTTTTCCCCGGGGCGGCTCCTCGTCCAGCGGTCCTGGTGGTCAGTGTGTGCTGTTTTCCCTGGGGCGGCTCCCTGTCCAGCGGTCCCGGTGGTCAGTGTGCGCTGTGTTTCCCGGGGCGTCTCCTCGTCCAGCGGTCCTGGTGGTCAGTGTGTGCTGTTTTCCCCGGGGCGGCTCCTCGTCCAGCGGTCCTGGTGGTCAGTGTGTGCTGTTTTCCCCGGGGCGGCTCCCTGTCCAGCGGTCCTGGTGGTCAGTGTGCGCTGTTTTCCACAGGGCGGCTCCCCGTCCAGCGGTCCTAGTGGTCAGTGTGCGCTGTTTTCCACAGGGCGGCTCCCCGTCCTGCGGTCCTGGTGGTCAGTGTGCGCTGTTTTCCCCTGGGCGGCTCCTCATCCAAGGGTCCTGGCGGTCAGTGTGTGCTGTTTTCCCCGGGGCGGCTCCCTGTCCAGCGGTCCTGGTGGTCAGTGTGCGCTGTTTTCCCCTGGGCGGCTCCTCATCCAAGGGTCCTGGCGGTCAGTGTGTGCTGTTTTCCCCGGGGCGGCTCCCTGTCCAGCGGTCCCGGTGGTCAGTGTGCGCTGTGTTTCCCGGGGCGTCTCCTCGTCCAGCGGTCCTGGTGGTCAGTGTGTGCTGTTTTCCACAGGGCGGCTCCCCGTCCAGCGGTCCTGGTGGTCAGTGTGCGCTGTTTTCCACAGGGCGGCTCCCCGTCCAGCGGTCCTGGTGGTCAGTGTGTGCTGTTTTCCCCGGGGCGGCTCCTCGTCCAGCGGTCCTGGTAGTCAGTGTGTGCTGTTTTCCCCGAGGCGGCTTCCCGTCCAGCGGTCCTGGTGGTCAGTGTGCGCTGTTTTCCACAGGGCGGCTCCCTGTCCAGCGGTCCTGGTGGTCAGTGTGCGCTGTTTTCCACAGGGCGGCTCCCCGTCCAGCGGTCCTGGTGGTCAGTGTGCGCTGTTTTCCACAGGGCGGCTCCCCGTCCAGCGGTCCTGGTGGTCAGTGTGCGCTGTTTTCCCCTTGTACAGGGAGTTCTGCAGGACGTTGGTGGAGGATCTGGTGCAATGGCTGGACCTCAGCCCGTCCGTCATTCCCGCCATGGAGGCGTTCGCCAGCGGTCTGGGCGGAGAAGGGACCGACACCTTCACTCACGTCCTCCTGCAAGATTCGGTCATGAGGAGCAACCCGGCCATAATCACTCAGGTAAGGAGCGGCGCTGGTCCCCGGATCCCGCCACATGGAAACGCTGCGGGCGCTCCAAGACTGATATTGACATCTCCAGCGATGGCGGCGGCTGGGTGTGTAGTGCCCGTCCTCCGGTCCTGTCACTCGGCTCCTCTTCACCGTTTACATCCGGCCGCCGCTGGTATCCCCTGATTGGTGAGGGTCCCGGGCGTCCTCAACAGCCCCATTATTAAAAAAAAAAAAACTGCAACTTTCAATTATATTTCTTGTTCCAATTTCCCATCTATTTTAAAATCTCTGCTTGCTGTCAGGGAATAGAAACATTCCCCAAACAGCCAGAGATTGGAAACTTGTCCGGAAAACGGCTTGTAAAGGCCCCATACACATTAGTTATATATCAACCCGACCTGTGTCCTAGGAACAGAGGATTCAGGAATAGGAGGATGGAAGGGTCTGGTGAAGGGGTCTGGAGGAGGAGGACGGATGGGTGTAGAGGAGGGGTCTGGAGGAGGAGGACGGATGGGTGTAGAGGAGGGGTCTGGAGGTGGGGGACAGAGGCATCGGGAGGAGGATGGTTGTCTGGAAGAGGAGGGCAGAGGGGTCTGGTGGGGAGGTTCTCGAGTTGGGGACTGAGGGATCTTGAGGAGGAGGACGGAGGGCTCTGGTGCAGGGTCTGGAGGAAGACTGAGGGGTCTGAAGGAGGACGGAGAGCTCTGGTGAAGGGGTCTGGAGGAGGAGGACGGACAGGTGTAGGGGAGGGATCTGGAGGTGGGGGACAGAGGCATCGGAAGGAGGAGTTTGGAGGAAGAGGATGGTTGTCTGGTGGGGGGGTCTGGAAGAGGAGGACAGAGGGGTCTGGTGGGGAGGTTCTTGAGTTGGGGACTGAGGGGTCTTGAGGAGGAGGATGGAGGGCTCTGGTGCAGGGTCTGGAGGAGGACGGAGGAGTCTGGAGGAGGAGGACTGAGGGGTCTGCTGGGGGAATTCTTGAGTTGGGGGGATGGAGGAGTCTGGAGGAGCAGAGCGGATGGTTCTGAAGGAAGCGAACGGAGCAGTGTAGAGGAGCAGGATGGTTGTCTGGTGGGGGGTCTGGTGGGGGAGGTTCACGAGTGGGGGACTGAGGGGTCTGGTAAGGGTCTGGTGGGGGGTCTGATAGGGGTCTGGAGGAGGACGGAGGGGTCTGGTGGGGGGTCTGGAGGAGGACGGAGGGGTCTGGTGGGGGAGGTTCACGAGTGGGAGACTGAGGGGTCTGGAGGAGGACGGAGGGGTCTGGTGGGGGGTCTGGTAGGGGTCTGGAGGAGGACGGAGGGGTCTGGTGGGGGGTCTGGAGGAAGACGGAGGGGTCTGGTGGAGGGTCTGGTGGGGGAGGTTCACGAGTGGGGGACTGAGGGGTCTGGAGGAGGACGGAGGGGTCTGGTGGGGGGTCTGGTAGGGGTCTGGAGGAAGACGGAGGGGTCTGGTGGGGGGTCTGGAGGAAGACGGAGGGGTCTGGTGGAGGGTCTGGAGGAGGCCGGAGGGGTCTGGAGGAAGACGGAGGGGTCTGGTGGAGGGTCTGGAGGAGACCTGAGGGGTCTGGAGGAGGACGGAGGGGTCTGGAGGAGCACGGAGGGGTCTGGAGGAGGACAAAGGGGTCTGGTGGGGGTTCTTGAGGTGGGGACTGAGGGGTCTGGAGGAGGAGGATGGAGGGTTCTGACAGAAGCAGATGGAGGGGTCTGGAGGTGTGGACGGGGGGGTGCAGGAGGAGGAGGGAGGGGTCTGGAGGTGTGGACGGGGGGGTGCAGGAGGAGGAGGGAGGGGTCTGGAGGTGTGGACGGGGGGGTGCAGGAGGAGGAGGGAGGGGTCTGGAGGTGTGGACGGGGGGGGTGCAGGAGGAGGAGGGAGGGGTCTGGAGGTGTGGATGGGGGGGTGCAGGAGGAGGACGGAGGGGTCTGGAGGAGGAGGCTGTGTCACACATTGGCTTTGGTTGTGTTCACCTCTGGATTGGACAAGTCGTCATTATCCCTGCGGTTGAAGCCCGTGCAGGGCCAGACCTCGCCGGTCACCACATGGTATAATACTATCACTGTTTGCTGTGCTTTGTCTCTGACACTTCCCGCCATGACACTCTTCCCGCCTGTATACAGCTACACTTCTAGCATTCTGCTGTGTGCACAGGACCCTGCGGCCCCATACACAGCAGTGACCAGGACCCTGCGGCCCCATACACAGCAGTGACAAGGACCCTGCGGCCCCATACACAGCAGTGACCAGGACCCTGCGGCCCCATACACAGCAGTGACAAGGACCCTGCGGCCCCATACACAGCAGTGACCAGGACCCTGCGGCCCCATACACAGCAGTGACCAGGACCCTGCGGCCCCATACACAGCAGTGACCAGGACCCTGCGGCCCCATACACGGCAGTGACCAGGACCCTGCGGCCCCATACACGGCAGTGACCAGGACCCTGCGGCCCCATACACGGCAGTGACCAGGACCCTGCGGCCCCATACACGGCAGTGACCAGGACCCTGCGGCCCCATACACGGCAGTGACCAGGACCCTGCGGCCCCATACACGGCAGTGACCAGGACCCTGCGGCCCCATACACGGCAGTGACCAGGACCCTGCGGCCCCATACACGGCAGTGACCAGGACCCTGCGGCCCCATACACGGCAGTGACCAGGACCCTGCGGCCCCATACACGGCAGTGACCAGGACCCTGCGGCCCCATACACGGCAGTGACCAGGACCCTGCGGCCCCATACACGGCAGTGACCAGCCCCATGTGGCTCCATACACAGCAGTGACCAGCCCCGGTGATTTTGGCAGCCTCGGCCGCCCTGCTCTGGTGTTGCCCGTTCCCTGCCGCAGTGATGGCCGCCATTGACGCCTGGTTTCTCTATTTCAGGACCTGGTGTCGTTCTGTCTGCGGGACGGTGAGTTCTGGACGTTTCCTCTATTTCTGTACATTGTCGGTGACACCGGCTGCCCCGGAGGAGACTGTGATTTATTGAGTTGTTTGGTCTCGGAGGTGATCAGATCAGAAGGGACGTCTGGGTGGCTGCGGACCGCCGATTGCCGGGTCTGTATTGCGCACACTGTCAGGATTTCCCGCCTGGGTGGACGGTCACATGACCACGTTTGTGATTTGCATACAAGCCTTCTACATGCCGACTAGACTTCTGCGCTGCTCTCACAGGTAAGACTAGTCGGCATGTGAGTGATCCTGATACCGTCCACCCGCACAGGGACATCGTGACCGCCTGTGCAGCAGCCACTCCGCCGGGCGCCCGGATACATCTGCCGACCCCATAATCAACTGCGATAAATCCGGACGACCCGTCTAATGCAGATCTTGTGTTATTCAGAATCCTTCCTCCGGTGATAGAGTCGGTGCTCCCAGCTCTGCGCTCGCTGTCCGTCCCTCGGCTTGTGACCCGTCTCTCTGTGTGTACAGGGTACTATGACGCCCGGAGCCGAGTGCTAATATCCCACGTGTCCTGGCTGCTGCGCGTCCCCCCAGAGACGGTGGAGCAGAGCGAGGAGTCCATGATGCAGAGCCTGAAGAAGTACACGGAGGAGCCGTCAGAGTAAGCAACGCTGCATGGGGGGGAGAAGGAGCCGGTCACTGCAGGGGGGACGGGGGGGAGGGACAGCGGGGTGTGTAGGAGGGGGGCAGCGGGGTGTGTAGGAGGGGGGCAGCGGGGTGTGTAGGAGGGGGGCAGCGGGGTGTGTAGGAGGGGGGCAGCGGGGTGTGTAGGAGGGGGGCAGCGGGGTGTGTAGGAGGGGGGCAGCGGGGTGTGTAGGAGGGGGCAGCGGGGTGTGTAGGAGGGGGCAGCGGGGTGTTTAGGAGGGGGGCAGCGGGGTGTGTAGGGGGGGACAGAGGGGTGTGTAGGAGGGGGGCAGCGGGGTGTGTAGGTGGGGGACAGCGGGGTGTGTGGGTGGGGGACAGCGGGGTGTGTGGGTGGGGGACAGCGGGTTGTGTAGGTGGGGGACAGCGGGGTGTGAAGGTGGGGGAAAGCGGGGTGTGCAAGGGAGGGGGGACAGAGGAATCTAGTGGGGGGGGAATAAAGGGGTGTGTAGGGGGATAGGGGATGTGGAGGGGGGAAAAAGGGGTCTGAAGAGGGACAGAGGAGTGTTGAGAGGACACCGGGGTGTGTATAGGGACAGGGGGTTCTGCAGGGGGACAGCAGGGTGTGTTGTGGGACAGAGGGTTCTCGAGGGGGAACAGAGGGTTCTGGAAGATGGACAGGGGGGGGTGTGTAGAAGGATAGAGGATACTGGAGGGGTTTTGGTGTTGGGTTGAGCATGGATTAATTAAAAACAATAAATGAAGGCAGACTCCCCGTCCAGTGACCCCGCAGATCCAGCGCGGGCCGCCCCAGAGGTCTCCATTGGTTCTGTGAGGGGGATCTGCCCCTTTGGGAAGTCCCTGGTGGTCGTTGTGCTCTCCTGCGATGCTGGGACTATGGGGGCAGACGTTGCTTCCGCAGCCGGCAGAGACCTCCAGAGCGGCTGCGCTGGAGGGGAGTGAACCCTCATTTATCATTGTTAATCAATCCACACCTAAAAAAAAAAAAAAAAAATAAATAATTAATTGCCGACCCATTTTCAATGCATTTTTTAAGACATTTTGGTAATTTTCCCCATGTCACTATAGGTAAATAGAACATGCGCCGCTCTCACACTGAACACTGCGGCTTCTATAGATTCTATCTTCCTGTGTCAGGAAATTCCCAACAAATAACCCACAAATCACAACCCCCACCCCCCACCCCAATGCGGCAAAAATCCTGGAGAACGGGAGGAAAATAAAAAACATAAACATAAAATTGGACTTGTCCTTAAGGGGTTAAATAAATTGTCGGAGATTCTAGAAATAGAGGAATGTGTCCAGGCCCCGCGGAGCCGGCTCTGCCGAGTGTCTGCTGTTTTTGCCATTAGGGACTGGAACTATTGATCGCAGTGATTAATTATGTCAGCGGCGGCGAAATAAATCACAGAGATACATTACTGCCCGCCACCCCCCAATAATAAGGGGCCGCCACCGCTTCATCATATGTGATATACTGCGCCTCTATGTGTACAATAACCATGTCTTTACTCACTGTGCCGCCAAACCAGGAGCCGCCGCCAAGGTACGTAATAATTATATCATCTGTCTCCTATGTCTGTGACCAACTCCAATCACTAATGAAAACTCTTCTAACCCAGTCACTGCCATACAAGCAGTATTATAGTAGTTATATTCCTCTACATAGGGGCAGTATTATAGTAGTTATATTCTTGTATATAGGGGGCAGTATTATAGTAGTTATATTCTTGTACATAGGGGGCAGTATTATAGTAGTTATATTCTTGTATATAGGAGCAGTATTATAGTAGTTATATTCTTGTATATAGGAGCAGTATTATAGTAGTTATATTCTTGTATATAGGGGGCAGTATTATAGTAGTTATATTCCTCTACATAGGGGCAGTATTATAGTAGTTATATTCTTGTATATAGGAGCAGTATTATAGTAGTTATATTCTTGTATATAGGAGCAGTATTATAGTAGTTATATTCTTGTATATAGGGGGCAGTATTATAGTAGTTATATTCCTCTACATAGGGGGCAGTATTATAGTAGTTATATTCTTGTATATAGGGGCAGTATTATAGTAGTTATATTCTTGTGCATAGGAGCAGTATTATAGTAGTTATATTCTTGTACATAGGAGCAGTATTATAGTAGTTATATTCTTGTACATAAGGGCAGTATTATAGTAGTTATATTCTTGTACATAAGGGCAGTATTATAGTAGTTATATTCTTGTATACAGGGGCAGTATTATAGTAGTTATATTCTTGTACATAGGGGGCAGTATTATAGTAGTTATATTCTTGTATATAGGAGCAGTATTATGGTAGTTATATTCTTGTATATAGGAGCAGTATTATAGTAGTTATATTCTTGTATATAGGGGGCAGTATTATAGTAGTTATATTCCTCTACATAGGGGCAGTATTATAGTAGTTATATTCTTGTATATAGGAGCAGTATTATAGTAGTTATATTCTTGTATATAGGAGCAGTATTATAGTAGTTATATTCTTGTATATAGGGGCAGTATTATAGTAGTTATATTCTTGTACATAGGGGGCAGTATTATAGTAGTTATATTCTTGTACATAGGGGGCAGTATTATAGTAGTTATATTCTTGTATATAGGGGCAGTATTATAGTAGTTATATTCTTGTACATAGGGGCAGTATTATAGTAGTTATATTCTTGTACACAGGGGCAGTATTATAGTAGTTATATTCTTGTACATAGGGGGCAGTATTATAGTAGTTATATTCTTGTACATAGGGGAAGTATTATAGTAGTTATATTCCTGTACATAGGGGCAGTATTATAGTAGTTATATTCTTGTACATAGGGGGCAGTATTATAGTAGTTATATACTTGTACATAGGGGGCAGTATTATAGTAGTTATATTCTTGTATATAGGAGCAGTATTATAGTAGTTATATTCTTGTACATAGGGGGCAGTATTATAGTAGATATATTCTTGTATATAGGGGCAGTATTATAGTAGTTATATTCTTGTATATAGGAGCAGTATTATAGTAGTTATATTCTTGTACATAGGAGCAGTATTATAGTAGTTATATTCTTGTACATAAGGGCAGTATTATAGTAGTTATATTCTTGTACATAGGGGCAGTATTATAGTAGTTATATTCTTGTATACAGGGGCAGTATTATAGTAGTTATATTCTTGTACATAGGGGGCAGTATTATAGTAGTTATATTCTTGTATATAGGAGCAGTATTATAGTAGTTATATTCTTGTATATAGGAGCAGTATTATAGTAGTTATATTCTTGTATATAGGGGGCAGTATTATAGTAGTTATATTCCTCTACATAGGGGCAGTATTATAGTAGTTATATTCTTGTATATAGGAGCAGTATTATAGTAGTTATATTCTTGTATATAGGAGCAGTATTATAGTAGTTATATTCTTGTATATAGGGGCAGTATTATAGTAGTTATATTCTTGTACATAGGGGGCAGTATTATAGTAGTTATATTCTTGTACATAGGGGGCAGTATTATAGTAGTTATATTCTTGTATATAGGGGCAGTATTATAGTAGTTATATTCTTGTACATAGGGGCAGTATTATAGTAGTTATATTCTTGTATACAGGGGCAGTATTATAGTAGTTATATTCTTGTACATATGGGGCAGTATTATAGTAGTTATATTCTTGTACATAGGGGGCAGTATTATAGTAGTTATATTCTTGTACATAGGGGAAGTATTATAGTAGTTATATTCCTGTACATAGGGGCAGTATTATAGTAGTTATATTCTTGTACATAGGGGGCAGTATTATAGTAGTTATATACTTGTACATAGGGGGCAGTATTATAGTAGTTATATTCTTGTATATAGGAGCAGTATTATAGTAGTTATATTCTTGTACATAGGGGGCAGTATTATAGTAGATATATTCTTGTATATAGGGGCAGTATTATAGTAGTTATATTCTTGTATATAGGAGCAGTATTATAGTAGTTATATTCTTGTATATAGGAGCAGTATTATAGTAGTTATATTCTTGTACATAGGGGCAGTATTATAGTAGTTATATTCTTGTACATAGAGGGCAGTATTATAGTAGATATATTCTTGTACATAGGGGGCAGTATTATAGTAGATATATTCTTGTATATAGGAGCAGTATTATAGTAGTTATATTCTTGTACATAGGGGCAGTATTATAGTAGTTATATTCTTGTACATAGGAGCAGTATTATAGTAGTTATATTGTATATAGGAGCAGTATTATAGTAGTTATATTCTTGTATATAGGAGCAGTATTATAGTAGTTATATTCTTGTACATAGGAGCAGTATTATAGTAGTTATATTCTTGTACATAGGGGGCAGTATTATAGTAGTTATATTCTTGTATATAGGGGCAGTATTATAGTAGTTATATTCTTGTATATAGGGGACAGTATTATAGTAGTTATATTCTTGTATATAGGGGGAAGTATTATAGTAGTTATATTCTTGTACATAGGGGGCAGTATTATAGTAGTTATATTCTTGTATATAGGGGCAGTATTATAGTAGTTATATTCTTGTACATAGGGGGCAGTATTATAGTAGTTATATTCTTATATATAGGGGCAGTATTATAGTAGTTATATTCTTGTACATAGGGGCAGTATTATAGTAGTTATATTCCTGTACATAGGGGGCAGTATTATAGTAGATATATTCTTGTACATAGGGGGCAGTATTATAGTAGATATATTCTTGTATATAGGGGCAGTATTATAGTAGTTATATTCTTGTATATAGGAGCAGTATTATAGTAGTTATATTCTTGTATATAGGAGCAGTATTATAGTAGTTATATTCTTGTATATAGGAGCAGTATTATAGTAGTTATATTCTTGTACATAGGGGGCAGTATTATAGTAGTTATATTCTTGTATATAGGAGCAGTATTATAGTAGTTATATTCTTGTACATAGGGGGCAGTATTATAGTAGATATATTCTTGTATATAGGGGCAGTATTATAGTAGTTATATTCTTGTATATAGGAGCAGTATTATAGTAGTTATATTCTTGTACATAGGGGCAGTATTATAGTAGTTATATTCTTGTACATAGAGGGCAGTATTATAGTAGATATATTCTTGTACATAGGGGGCAGTATTATAGTAGATATATTCTTGTATATAGGAGCAGTATTATAGTAGTTATATTCTTGTACATAGGGGCAGTATTATAGTAGTTATATTCTTGTACATAGGAGCAGTATTATAGTAGTTATATTCTTGTACATAGGGGCAGTATTATAGTAGTTATATTCTTGTATATAGGAGCAGTATTATAGTAGTTATATTCTTGTATATAGGGGCAGTATTATAGTAGTTATATTCTTGTATATAGGGGCAGTATTATAGTAGTTATATTATTGTACATAGGAGCAGTATTATAGTAGTTATATTCTTGTACATAGGGGGCAGTATTATAGTAGTTATATTCTTGTACATAGGGGGCAGTATTATAGTAGTTATATTCTTGTATATAGGGGCAGTATTATAGTAGTTATATTCTTGTACATAGGGGCAGTATTATAGTAGTTATATTCTTGTATACAGGGGCAGTATTATAGTAGTTATATTCTTGTACATAGGGGGCAGTATTATAGTAGTTATATTCTTGTACATAGGGGAAGTATTATAGTAGTTATATTCCTGTACATAGGGGCAGTATTATAGTAGTTATATTCTTGTACATAGGGGGCAGTATTATAGTAGTTATATACTTGTACATAGGGGGCAGTATTATAGTAGTTATATTCTTGTATATAGGAGCAGTATTATAGTAGTTATATTCTTGTACATAGGGGGCAGTATTATAGTAGATATATTCTTGTATATAGGGGCAGTATTATAGTAGTTATATTCTTGTATATAGGAGCAGTATTATAGTAGTTATATTCTTGTATATAGGAGCAGTATTATAGTAGTTATATTCTTGTACATAGGGGCAGTATTATAGTAGTTATATTCTTGTACATAGAGGGCAGTATTATAGTAGATATATTCTTGTACATAGGGGGCAGTATTATAGTAGATATATTCTTGTATATAGGAGCAGTATTATAGTAGTTATATTCTTGTACATAGGGGCAGTATTATAGTAGTTATATTCTTGTACATAGGAGCAGTATTATAGTAGTTATATTGTATATAGGAGCAGTATTATAGTAGTTATATTCTTGTATATAGGAGCAGTATTATAGTAGTTATATTCTTGTACATAGGAGCAGTATTATAGTAGTTATATTCTTGTACATAGGGGGCAGTATTATAGTAGTTATATTCTTGTATATAGGGGCAGTATTATAGTAGTTATATTCTTGTATATAGGGGACAGTATTATAGTAGTTATATTCTTGTATATAGGGGGAAGTATTATAGTAGTTATATTCTTGTACATAGGGGGCAGTATTATAGTAGTTATATTCTTGTATATAGGGGCAGTATTATAGTAGTTATATTCTTGTACATAGGGGGCAGTATTATAGTAGTTATATTCTTATATATAGGGGCAGTATTATAGTAGTTATATTCTTGTACATAGGGGCAGTATTATAGTAGTTATATTCCTGTACATAGGGGGCAGTATTATAGTAGATATATTCTTGTACATAGGGGGCAGTATTATAGTAGATATATTCTTGTATATAGGGGCAGTATTATAGTAGTTATATTCTTGTATATAGGAGCAGTATTATAGTAGTTATATTCTTGTATATAGGAGCAGTATTATAGTAGTTATATTCTTGTATATAGGAGCAGTATTATAGTAGTTATATTCTTGTACATAGGGGGCAGTATTATAGTAGTTATATTCTTGTATATAGGAGCAGTATTATAGTAGTTATATTCTTGTACATAGGGGGCAGTATTATAGTAGATATATTCTTGTATATAGGGGCAGTATTATAGTAGTTATATTCTTGTATATAGGAGCAGTATTATAGTAGTTATATTCTTGTACATAGGGGCAGTATTATAGTAGTTATATTCTTGTACATAGAGGGCAGTATTATAGTAGATATATTCTTGTACATAGGGGGCAGTATTATAGTAGATATATTCTTGTATATAGGAGCAGTATTATAGTAGTTATATTCTTGTACATAGGGGCAGTATTATAGTAGTTATATTCTTGTACATAGGAGCAGTATTATAGTAGTTATATTCTTGTACATAGGGGCAGTATTATAGTAGTTATATTCTTGTATATAGGAGCAGTATTATAGTAGTTATATTCTTGTATATAGGGGCAGTATTATAGTAGTTATATTCTTGTATATAGGGGCAGTATTATAGTAGTTATATTATTGTACATAGGAGCAGTATTATAGTAGTTATATTCTTGTACATAGGGGGCAGTATTATAGTAGTTATATTCTTGTACATAGGGGGCAGTATTATAGTAGTTATATTCTTGTATATAGGGGCAGTATTATAGTAGTTATATTCTTGTACATAGGAGCAGTATTATAGTAGTTACATTCTTGTACATAGGGGCAGTATTATAGTAGTTACATTCTTGTACATAGGGGCAGTATTATAGTAGTTATATTCCTGTATATTGGAGCAGTATTATAGTAGTTATATTCTTGTACATAGGGGGCAGTATTATAGTAGTTATATTCCTGTATATAGGAGCAGTATTATAGTAGTCATATTCTTGTACATAGGAGCAGTATTATTGTAGTTATATTCTTGTACATAAGGAGCAGTATTATAGTAGTTATAATCTTGTATATAGGGGGCAGTATTATAGTAGTTATATTCCTGTACATAGGAGCAGTATTATAGTAGTTATATTCTTGTACATAGGGGGCAGTATTATAGTAGTTATATTCTTGTATATAGGAGCAGTATTATAGTAGTTATATTCTTGTATATAGGGGCAGTATTATAGTAGTTATATTCTTGTACATAGGAGCAGTATTATAGTAGTTATATCCTTGTATATAGGAGCAGTATTATAGTAGTTATATTCTTGTATATAGGAGCAGTATTATAGTAGTTATATTCTTGTATATAGGGGCAGTATTATAGTAGTTATATTATTGTACATAGGAGCAGTATTATAGTAGTTATATTCTTGTACATAGGGGGCAGTATTATAGTAGTTATATTCTTGTACATAGGGGGCAGTATTATAGTAGTTATATTCTTGTATATAGGGGCAGTATTATAGTAGTTATATTCTTGTACATAGGAGCAGTATTATAGTAGTTACATTCTTGTACATAGGGGCAGTATTATAGTAGTTACATTCTTGTACATAGGGGCAGTATTATAGTAGTTATATTCCTGTATATTGGAGCAGTATTATAGTAGTTATATTCTTGTACATAGGGGGCAGTATTATAGTAGTTATATTCCTGTATATAGGAGCAGTATTATAGTAGTCATATTCTTGTACATAGGAGCAGTATTATTGTAGTTATATTCTTGTACATAAGGAGCAGTATTATAGTAGTTATAATCTTGTATATAGGGGGCAGTATTATAGTAGTTATATTCCTGTACATAGGGGCAGTATTATTGTAGTTATATTCTTGTATATAGGGGCAGTATTATAGTATTTATATTCTTGTACATACGGGGCAGTATTATAGTGGTTATATTCTTGTATATAGGAGCAGTATTATTGTAGTTATATTCTTGTACATAGGGGGCAGTATTATAGTAGATATATTCTTGTACATAGGAGCAGTATTATAGTAGTTACATTCTTGTACATAGGGGCAGTATTATAGTAGTTACATTCTTGTACATAGGGGCAGTATTATAGTAGTTATATTCCTGTATATAGGAGCAGTATTATAGTAGTCATATTCTTGTACATAGGAGCAGTATTATTGTAGTTATATTCTTGTACATAAGGAGCAGTATTATAGTAGTTATATTCTTGTACATAGGGGGCAGTATTATAGTAGTTATATTCTTGTATATAGGGGGCAGTATTATAGTAGTTATATTCTTGTATATAGGGGGCAGTATTATAGTAGTTATATTCCTGTACATAGGGGCAGTATTATTGTAGTTATATTCTTGTATATAGGGGCACTATTATAGTAGTTATATTCTTGTAAATAGGGGGCAGTATTATAGTGGTTATATTCTTGTATGTAGGAGCAGTATTATTGTAGTTATATTCTTGTACATAGGGGGCAGTATTATAGTAGATATATTCTTGTACATAGGAGCAGTATTATAGTAGTTATATTCTTGTATATAGGGGCAGTATTATAGTAGTTATATTCTTGTATATAGGAGCAGTATTATAGTAGTTATATTCTTGTACATAGGGGGCAGTATTATAGTAGTTATATTCTTGTACATAGGGGGCAGTATTATAGTAGTTATATTCTTGTACATAGGGGCAGTATTATACTAGTTATATTCTTGTACATAGGAGCAGTATTATAGTAGTTATATTCTTGTACATAGGGGGCAGTATTATAGTAGTTATATTCTTGTATATAGGGGGCAGTATTATAGTAGTTATATTCTTGTATATAGGGGCAGTATTATAGTAGTTATTTTCTTGTATATAGGGAGCAGTATTATAGTAGTTATATTCCTGTACATAGGGACAGTATTATAGTAGTTATATTCTTGTACATAGGGGCAGTATTATAGTAGTTATATTCTTGTATATAGGGGGCAGTATTATAGTAGTTATATTCTTGTACATAGGGGGCAGTATTATAGTAGTTATATTCTTGTACATAGGGGCAGTATTATAGTAGTTATATTCTTGTACATAGGGGCAGTATTATAGTAGTTATATTCTTGTACATAGGGGCAGTATTATAGTAGTTATATTCTTGTATATAGGGGCAGTATTATAGTAGTTATATTCTTGTACATAGGAGCAGTATTATTGTAGTTATATTCTTGTACATAGGTGCAGTATTATAGTATTCTTTGCTCCTTTGTGTTTTTTCCCTAGTGTGTGGAGTTATTCTTAGCTGTCTTTGCTCCTCGGTGTTATTCTTCGCTGTCTTTGCTCCTCGGTGTTATTCTTCGCTGTCTTTGCTCCTCGGTGTTATTCTTCGCTGTCTTTTCTCCTCGGTGTTATTCTTCGCTGTCTTTGCTCCTCGGTGTTGTTCTTCGCTGTCTTTGCTCCTCGGTGTTATTCTTCGCTGACCTTGCTCTTCGGTGTTGTTCTTCGCTGTCTTTGCTCCTCGGTGTTATTCTTCGCTGACCTTGCTCCTCGGTGTTATTCTTCGCTCTCTTTGCTCCTCGGTGTTATTCTTCGCTGTCTTTGCTCCTCGGTGTTATTTTTCGCTGTCTTTGCTCCTCGGTGTTATTCTTCGCTGTCTTTGCTCCTCGGTGTTATTCTTCGCTCTCTTTGCTCCTTGGTGTTATTCTTCGCTGTCTTTGCTCCTTGGTGTTATTCTTCGCTGTCTTTGCTCCTTGGTGTTATTCTTCGCTGTCTTTGCTCCTCGGTGTTATTCTTCGCTGTCTTTGCTCCTCGGTGTTGTTCTTCGCTGTCTTTGCTCCTCGGTGTTATTCTTCGCTGACCTTGCTCTTCGGTGTTGTTCTTCGCTGTCTTTGCTCCTCGGTGTTATTCTTCGCTGTCTTTGCTCTTCGGTGTTATTTTTCGCTCTCTTTGCTCCTCGGTTTCATTTTTCGCTGTCTTTGCTCCTCGGTGTTATTCTTCGCTGACCTTGCTCTTCGGTGTTGTTCTTCGCTGTCTTTGCTCCTCGGTGTTATTCTTCGCTGTCTTTGCTCCTCGGTGTTATTCTTCGCTGTCTTTACTCCTCGGTGTTATTCTTCGCTCTCTTTGCTCCTCGGTGTTATTCTTCGCTGTCTTTGCTCCTTGGTGTTATTCTTCGCTGTCTTTGCTCCTCGGAGTTATTTTTCGCTGTCTTTGCTCCTTGGTGTTATTCTTCGCTGTCTTTGCTCCTCGGTGTTATTCTTCGCCCTCTTTGCTCCTTGGTGTTATTCTTCGCCCTCTTTGCTCCTCGATGTTATTCTTCGCTGTCTTTGCTCCTCGGTGCTATTCTTCGCTGTCTTTGCTCCTCGGTGTTGTTGTTCGCTGTCTTTGCTCCTCGGTTTTATTCTTCGCTGTCTTTGCTCCTCGGTGTTATTCTTCGCTGTCTTTGCTCCTCGGTGTTATTCTTCGCTGTCTTTGCTCCTCGGTGTTATTCTTCGTTGTCTTTGCTCCTCGGTGTTATTCTTCGCTGTCTTGGTTCCTCGGTGTTATTCTTCGCTGTCTTTGCTCCTCGGTGTTATTCTTCACTCCTCGGCATTATTCTTCGCTGTCTTTGCTCCTCGGTGTTATTCTTCGCTGTCTTTGTTCCTCGGTGTTATTCTTCGCTGTCTTTGCTCCTCGGTGTTATTCTTCGCTGTCTTTACTCCTCGGTGTTATTCTTCGCTCTCTTTGCTCCTCGGTGTTATTCTTCGCTGTCTTTGCTCCTTGGTGTTATTCTTCGCTGTCTTTGTTCCTCGGTGTTATTCTTCGTTGTCTTTGCTCCTCGGTGTTATTCTTCGCTGTCTTTGCTCCTCGGTGTTATTCTTCGCTGTCTTTGCTCCTCGGTGTTATTGTTCGCTGTCTTTGCTCCTCTGTGTTGTTCTTCGCTGTCTTTGCTCCTCGGTGTTGTTCTTCGCTGTCTTTGCTCCTCGGTGTTATTCTTCGCTGTCTTTACTCCTCGGTGTTATTCTTCGCTGTCTTTGTTCCTCGGTGTTATTCTTTGCTGTCTTTGTTCTTCGGTGTTATTCTTCACTGTCTTTGCTCCTCGGTGTTATTCTTCGCTGTCCTTGCTCTTTGGTGTCATTCTTCGCTGTCTTTGCTCCTCGGTGTTATTCTTCGCTCTCTTTGCTCCTTGGTGTTATTCTTCGCTGTCTTTGCTCCTTGGTGTTATTCTTCGCTGTCTTTGCTCCTCGGTGTTATTCTTCGCTGTCTTTGCTCCTCGGTGTTGTTCTTCGCTGTCTTTGCTCCTCGGTGTTATTCTTCGCTGACCTTGCTCTTCGGTGTTGTTCTTTGCTGTCTTTGCTCCTCGGTGTTATTCTTCGCTGACCTTGCTCCTCGGTGTTATTCTTCGCTCTCTTTGCTCCTCGGTGTTATTCTTCGCTGTCTTTGCTCCTCAGTGTTATTTTTCGCTGTCTTTGCTCCTCGGTGTTATTCTTCGCTGTCTTTGCTCCTCGGTGTTATTCTTCGCTCTCTTTGCTCCTTGGTGTTATTCTTCGCTGTCTTTGCTCCTCGGTGTTGTTCTTCGCTGTCTTTGCTCCTCGGTGTTATTCTTCGCTGTCTTTGCTCCTTGGTGTTATTCTTCGCTGTCTTTGCTCCTTGGTTTTATTCTTCGCTGTCTTTGCTCCTCGGTGTTATTCTTCGCTGTCTTTGCTCCTCGGTGTTATTCTTCGCTGACCTTCCTCTTCGGTGTTATTCTTCGCTCTCTTTGCTCCTCGGTGTTATTCTTCGCTGTCTTTGCTCTTCGGTGTTATTTTTCGCTCTCTTTGCTCCTCGGTTTCATTTTTCGCTGTCTTTGCTCCTCGGTGTTATTCTTCGCTGACCTTGCTCTTCGGAGTTATTTTTCGCTGTCTTTGCTCCTTGGTGTTATTCTTCGCTGTCTTTGCTCCTCGGTGTTATTCTTCGCTCTCTTTGCTTCTTGGTGTTATTCTTCGCCCTCTTTGCTCCTCGATGTTATTCTTCGCTGTCTTTGCTCCTCGGTGTTATTCTTCGCTGTCTTTGCTCCTCGGTGTTGTTGTTCGCTGTCTTTGCTCCTCGGTTTTATTCTTCGCTGTCTTTGCTCCTCGGTGTTATTCTTCGCTGTCTTTGCTCCTCGGTGTTATTCTTCGCTGTCTTTGCTCCTCGGTGTTATTCTTCGTTGTCTTTGCTCCTCGGTGTTATTCTTCGCTGTCTTGGTTCCTCGGTGTTATTCTTCGCTGTCTTTGCTCCTTGGTGTTATTCTTCGCTGTCTTTACTCCTCGGTGTTATTCTTCGCTCTCTTTGCTCCTCGGTGTTATTCTTCACTGTCTTTGCTCCTTGGTGTTATTCTTCGCTGTCTTTGTTCCTCGGTGTTATTCTTCGTTGTCTTTGCTCCTCGGTGTTTTTCTTCGCTGTCTTGGTTCCTCGGTGTTATTCTTCGCTGTCTTTGCTCCTCGGTGTTATTCTTCACTCCTCGGCATTATTCTTCGCTGTCTTTGCTCCTCGGTGTTATTCTTCGCTGTCTTTGCTCCTCGGTGTTATTGTTCGCTGTCTTTGCTCCTCGGTGTTGTTCTTCGCTGTCTTTGCTCCTCGGTGTTGTTCTTCGCTGTCTTTGCTCCTCGGTGTTATTCTTCGCTGTCTTTACTCCTCGGTGTTATTCTTTGCTGTCTTTGCTCTTCGGTGTTATTCTTCACTGTCTTTGCTCCTCGGTGTTATTCTTCGCTGTCCTTGCTCCTTGGTGTCATTCTTCGCTGTCTTTGCTCCTCGGTGTTATTCTTCGCTCTCTTTGGTGTTATTCTTCGCTCTCTTTGCTCCTCGGTGTTATTCTTCGCTCTCTTTGCTCCTTGATGTTATTCTTCGCTCTCTTTGCTCCTCGGTGTTATTCTTCGCTGTCTTTGCTCCTCGGTGTTATTCTTTGCTCTCTTTGCTCCTTGGTGTTATTCTTCGCTCTCTTTGCTCCTCGGTGTTATTCTTCGCTCTCTTTGCTCCTTGATGTTATTCTTCGCTCTCTTTGCTCCTCGGTGTTATTCTTCGCTGTCTTTGCTCCTCGGTGTTATTCTTCGTTGTCTTTGCTTGGTGTTATTCTTCGCTCTCTTTGGTGTTATTCTTCGCTCTCTTTGCTCCTCGGTGTTATTCTTCGCTCTCTTTGCTCCTCGGTGTTATTCTTCGCTCTCTTTGCTCCTCGGTGTTATTCTTCACTGTCTTTGCTCCTCGGTGTTGTTCTTCGCTGTCTTTGCTCCTCGGTGTTGTTCTTCGCTGTCTTTGCTCCTCGGTGTTATTCTTCGCTGTCTTTGCTCCTCGGTGTTGTTCTTCGCTTTCTTTGTTCCTCGGTGTTATTCTTCGCTGTCTTTGTTCCTCGGTGTTATTCTTCGCTGTCTTTGCTCCTCGGTGTTATTCTTCGCTGTCTTTGCTCCTTGGTGTTATTCTTCGCTGTCTTTGTTCCTCGGTGTTATTCTTCGCTGTCTTTGCTCCTCGGTGTTATTCTTCGCTGTCTTTGCTCCTTGGTGTTGTTCTTCGCTGTCTTTGCTCCTCGGTGTTATTCTTCGCTCTCTTTGCTCCTCGGTGTTATTCTTCGCTCTCTTTGGTGTTATTCTTCGCTGTCTTTGCTCCTCGGTGTTATTCTTCGCTGTCTTTGTTCCTCAGTGTTATTCTTCGCTCTCTTTGCTCCTCGGTGTTATTCTTCGCTCTCTTTGCTCCTCGGTGTTATTCTTCGCTGTCTTTGCTCCTCGGTGTTATTCTTTGCTCTCTTTGCTCCTTGGTGTTATTCTTCGCTCTCTTTGCTCCTCGGTGTTATTCTTCGCTCTCTTTGCTCCTTGATGTTATTCTTCGCTCTCTTTGCTCCTCGGTGTTATTCTTCGCTGTCTTTGCTCCTCGGTGTTATTCTTCGTTGTCTTTGCTTGGTGTTATTCTTCGTTGTCTTTGCTTGGTGTTATTCTTCGCTCTCTTTGGTGTTATTCTTCGCTCTGTTTGCTCCTCGGTGTTATTCTTCGCTCTCTTTGCTCCTCGGTGTTATTCTTCGCTGTCTTTGCTCCTCGGTGTTGTTCTTCGCTGTCTTTGCTCCTCGGTGTTGTTCTTCGCTGTCTTTGCTCCTCGGTGTTATTCTTCGCTGTCTTTGCTCCTCGGTGTTGTTCTTCGCTGTCTTTGCTCCTCGTTGTTATTCTTCGCTGTCTTTGTTCCTCGGTGTTATTCTTCGCTGTCTTTGCTCCTCGGTGTTATTCTTCGCTGTCTTTGCTCCTTGGTGTTATTCTTCGCTGTCTTTGTTCCTCGGTGTTATTCTTCGCTGTCTTTGCTCCTCGGTGTTGTTCTTCGCTGTCTTTGCTCCTTGGTGTTATTCTTCGCTGTCTTTGCTCCTCGGTGTTGTTCTTCGCTGTCTTTGCTCCTCGGTGTTATTCTTCGCTGTCTTTGTTCCTTGGTGTTGTTCTTCGCTGTCTTTGCTCCTCGGTGTTATTCTTCGCTCTCTTTGCTCCTCGGTGTTATTCTTCACTCTCTTTGGTGTTATTCTTCGCTGTCTTTGCTCCTCGGTGTTATTCTTCGCTGTCTTTGTTCCTCAGTGTTATTCTTCGCTCTCTTTGCTCCTCGGTGTTATTCTTCGCTGTCTTTGCTCCTCGGTGTTATTCTTCGCTGTCTTTGCTCCTCGGTGTTATTCTTTGCTCTCTTTGCTCCTTGGTGTTATTCTTCGCTCTCTTTGCTCCTCGGTGTTATTCTTCGCTCTCTTTGCTCCTTGATGTTATTCTTCGCTCTCTTTGCTCCTCGGTGTTATTCTTCGCTGTCTTTGCTCCTCGGTGTTATTCTTCGTTGTCTTTGCTTGGTGTTATTCTTCGCTCTCTTTGGTGTTATTCTTCACTCTCTTTGCTCCTCGGTGTTATTCTTCGCTCTCTTTGCTCCTCGGTGTTGTTCTTCGCTGTCTTTGCTCCTCGGTGTTGTTCTTCGCTGTCTTTGTTCCTCGGTGTTATTCTTCGCTCTCTTTGCTCCTCGGTGTTATTCTTCGCTGTCTTTGCTCCTCGGTGTTATTCTTCGCTGTCTTTGCTCCTCGGTGTTATTCTTCGTTGTCTTTGCTTGGTGTTATTCTTCGCTCTCTTTGGTGTTATTCTTCACTCTCTTTGCTCCTCGGTGTTATTCTTCGCTCTCTTTGCTCCTCGGTGTTGTTCTTCGCTGTCTTTGCTCCTCGGTGTTATTCTTCGCTCTCTTTGCTCCTCGGTGTTGTTCTTCGCTGTCTTTGCTCCTCGGTGTTGTTCTTCGCTGTCTTTGTTCCTCGGTGTTATTCTTCGCTCTGTTTGCTCCTCGGTGTTATTCTTCGCTGTCTTTGCTCCTTGGTGTTATTCTTCGCTGTCTTTGTTCCTCGGTGTTATTCTTCGCTGTTTTTGCTCCTCGGTGTTGTTCTTCGCTGTCTTTGCTCCTCGGTGTTATTCTTCGCTCTCTTTGCTCCTCGGTGTTGTTCTTCGCTGTCTTTGCTCCTCGGTGTTATTCTTCGCTGTCTTTGCTCCTCGGTGTTATTCTTCTCTGTCTTTGCTCCTCGGTGTTATTCTTCGCTCTCTTTGCTCCTCGGTGTTGTTCTTCGCTCTCTTTGCTCCTCGGTGTTATTCTTCGCTGTCTTTGCTCCTCGGTGTTATTCTTCGCTGTCTTTGCTCCTCGGTGTTATTCTTCGCCCTCTTTGCTCCTCGGTGTTATTCTTCGCTGTCTTTGCTCCTCGGTGTTATTCTTCGCCCTCTTTGCTCCTCGGTGTTATTCTTCGCCCTCTTTGCTCCTCGGTGTTATTCTTCGCCCTCTTTGCTCCTCGGTGTTATTCTTCGCCCTCTTTGCTCCTCGGTGTTATTCTTCGCTGTCTTTGCTCCTCGGTGTTGTTCTTCGCTGTCTTTGCTCCTCGGTGTTATTCTTCGCTCTCTTTGCTCCTTGGTGTTATTCTTCGCCCTCTTTGCTCCTCGGTGTTATTCTTCGCTGTCTTTGCTCCTCGGTGTTATTCTTCGCTGTCTTTGTTCCTCGGTGTTATTCTTCGCTGTCTTTGCTCCTCGGTGTTATTCTTCACTGTGTTTTCTCTTCGGTGTTATTCTTCGCTGTGTTTTCTCCTCGGTGTTATTCTTCGCTGTGTTTTCTCCTCGGTGTTATTCTTCGCTGTCTTTGCTCCTTGGTGTTATTCTTCGCTGTTTTTGCTCCTCGGTGTTATTCTTCGCTGTGTTTTCTCTTCGGTGCTTGTCTCTGTTTCCTTTCTTACATTGCTGCAGCTTTTCTCTGTATAATGTTGGGGTTTGTTCCCACTCCCCCAGATTCCTCCCCTTGATTTGTTCCCGCTCCCCCGGATTTCTCCTCTTCCCACCCCAGTACATTAGTGTCTGGTTTCTCGCCTCCTGATGGCGTTGGAGGATTTTGCGCTGATCCCCGTCCTCCTCTTGTGCTGCTCCTCGGCTCCCGGCTGCTCCCCTGTATAGATGGCGTCACGCGGTCCCTGCCTGTAATTATTTTGCTTGTTTTCTCTGTTCTTATCCCCGGCTTCGTTTGCTGATTGTGTAGGTCAGGACCTCCCCCGTCATAATTGCAGCCATTATTAATCGCCTGCATGACGCTGTGTGCCGGTATTTACACTGGGTCTGTGCCAGGATCACCCGCGGAACTCGTCTCCGGCAGGGACCTGGTTAAACCACTGGATCAGGGACAATATGGCCGCCCCTTCAGCAGCTCCTTATGTCGGTGTTGTGTTTCAGGTCGGAGCAGGCGTCTCGTAGGAAGAAGGAAAGTCGTAAGAAGATGAAGCGATACCTGCTGATCGGCCTGGCCACTGTGGGCGGGGGGACGGTTATAGGTGAGGGTCTCGGTCCTCCGCGCGGTTGGCCCGTGGCGCGGGTACCTGTCTCACCTGTTCTTCTTACGGCAGGTCTGACGGGAGGACTGGCAGCGCCGCTGGTGGCCGCTGGAGCCGCCACAATCATCGGCAGCGCGGGAGCGGCGGTTCTGGGGTCCACCGCCGGCATCGCTATCATGGCGTCTCTCTTCGGAGCAGCGGGGGCCGGACTCACAGGTTAGGGGGGGGTCAGGGTTATGGCATCCCCTGATATACATAACACGTCTGATATAAAAACATGGCGTCTCCCCTGCTCAGGGTATAAGATGAAGAAACGTGTCGGAGCCATCGAGGAGTTTGAGTTTTTGCCTCTGACGGGCGGACGTCAGCTCCACATCTGCATCGCCATCACCGGGTGGCTCTCCACCGGAAAATACGGTGAGGGGTATTATTCCTCCTGCCGCCGCAGTGTCGGGGGGGAGAGGGGTCGTCATATAAAGACTTCATATCATCTGCAGGAAGTTTCGCCGCCCCGTGGCAGAGTCTACTGCACTCCACCGAACAGTACTGCCTGGCCTGGGAGTCCAAGTACCTGATGGAGCTCGGAAACACCCTGGATACCCTACTGAACGGCCTGGTCAATATCGTGGCACAGGAGGCCTTGAAATACACCATCTTGTCAGGTATTATACTCCAGAGCAGCACTCACTATTCTGCTGGTGCAGTCACTGTGTACATACATTACTGATCCTGAGTTACCTCCTGTATTATACTCCAGAGCTGCACTCACTATTCTGCTGGTGCAGTCACTGTGTACATACATTACTGATCCTGAGTTACCTCCTGTATTATACTCCAGAGCTGCACTCACTATTCTGCTGGTGCAGTCACTGTGTACATACATTACTGATCCTCAGTTACCTCCTGTATTATACTCCAGAGCTGCACTCACTATTCTGCTGGTGCAGTCACTGTGTACATACATTACTGATCCTCAGTTACCTCCTGTATTATACTCCAGAGCTGCACTCATTATTCTGCTGGTGCAGTCACTGTGTACATACATTACATTACTGATCCTGAATTACCTCCTGTATTATACTCCAGAGCTGCACTCACTATTCTGCTGGTGCAGTCACTGTCTACATACATTACATTACTGATCCTGAATTACCTCCTGTATTATACTCCAGAGCTGCACTCACTATTCTGCTGGTGCAGTCACTGTGTACATACATTACATCACTGATCCTGAGTTACCTCCTGTATTATACTCCAGAGCTGCACTCACTATTCTGCTGGTGCAGTCACTGTGTACATACATTACATTACTGATCCTGAATTACCTCCTGTATTATACTCCAGAGCTGCACTCATTATTCTGCTGGTGCAGTCACTGTGTACATACATTACATTACTGATCCTGAGTTACCTCCTGTATTATACTCCAGAGCTGCGCTCACTCTTCTTCATTGCTCTCTCCAGGCATTGTGACTGCGCTGACGTGGCCGGCCTCGCTCATCACCGTGGCCAGTGTGATTGATAACCCGTGGGGCGTGTGTCTGAGTCGATCGGCGGAGGTGGGGAAGCATCTGGCGCATCTTCTGCTCAGGAGGCAGCAGGTAATGAGGGAGGAGATCGGGTCTCGTGCTCCGGGGGGGAGAGGAGTCGGGGGCGTCCGTCATGGTGGATGATTGGAATGTGGGGTGACGGATGTGACTGTGCCCTTTTCCTGCTCGCGGTGTCTTTCCTATACTCAGTCGGACATGTCCGCGCTCTTCCTTGTCTTGCTGTCTCTTTCTTTCTGTCACTTATGTGCTGCTGTCTTGTGATGGTGGAAACAGGATAGCGGAAAGGGTTAACCCGCGCTGCTGCGGAGATGATACAGGGGACGGCTCCGCAGGTTAATTCTGCCTGATTTTTATTTTTCAACGCATTTCAGAGTCTGACTCCTTCATCAGGAGAAAAAACACTGATGTACAACAAGACCTGATACACAGGGCTCCCGTACACACCCGCGCAGGGAACAGACGGTCGCCTGCTGCTTCCCCAGAACATACAAATACACAAAGCCAGTGACAAATCTGTGCAATGCTAGATTGTACAGTGTGAGAGTGAACATGAGGTGCGAGACTGCAGCTCCTCAGAGGACGGCCTGCGGTCTCTGCCTTCTGCCTGCTGTCTCTGCCTCCGGCCTGCTGTCTCTGCCTCCGGCCTGCGGTCTCTGCCTGCGGTCTCTGCCTCCGGCCTGCTGTCTCTGCCTCCGGCCTGCTGTCTCTGCCTCCGGCCTGCGGTCTCTGCCTGCGGCCTGCGGTCTCTGCCTGCGGCCTGCGGTCTCTGCCTCCGGCCTGCGGTCTCTGCCTCCGGCCTGCGGTCTCTGCCTCCGGCCTGCGGTCTCTGCCTCCGGCCTGCGGTCTCTGCCTCCGGCCTGCGGGCTCTGCCTCCGGCCTGCGGTCTCGGCCTGCGGTCTCTGCCTCCGGCCTGCGGTCTATGCCTGCGGTCTCTGCCTCCGGCCTGCGGTCTCTGCCTCCGGCCTGTGGTCTCGGCCTGCGGTCTCTGCCTCCGGCCTGCTCCTCGCTGTTTACTTTTCTCAGACATAATCCGTAGTTATCGGCCAGTTCTCTCCTCCAGCACAAGTACATGGCGCTGAGCCGACCGTGCTGCAGATTGCAATGGGAGAGGGGAAAATCCCACTTCAAAGCGGCTCTTTCCCCTCCAGACCCCTCTCTCCAGACATCAGAGGGGTTAGAGGGGAAGAGAGGAGTGTGGCCGTGTATTTCACTGAACACCTGGATGAGGGTCCATCCTCCCTTTCCTCCCTTTTATCCTCCCTTTTATCCTCCCTTTCCTCCCTTTTATCCTCCCTTTGCTCCCTTTTATCCTCCCTTTCCTCCCTTTTATCCTCCCTTTCCTCCCTTTTATCCTCCCTTTCCTCCCTTTTTATCCTCGATTCCTCCCTTTTATCCTCCCTTTCCTCCCTTTTATCCTCCCTTTCCTTCCTTTTATCCTCCCTTTCCTCCCTTTTATCCTCCCTTTCCTTCCTTTTATCGTCCCTTTTATCCTCCCTTTCCTCCCTTTTAACCTCCCTTTCCTCCCTTTTATCCTCCCTTTCCTCCCTTTTATCCTCCCTTTCCTCCCTTTTATCCTCCCTTTTATCCTCCATTTCCTCCCTTTTATCCTCCCTTTCCTCCCTTTTATCCTCCCTTTCCTCCCTTTTATCCTCCCTTTCCTCCCTCTATTCCTTTTTTTCTTCCCTTTTTTAAGTTCCTCCTTTCACCTTACTTGTTTCCCTTGCTTCCTCCCTTCCTTCTTTTCTTCTCTTGCTTCCTTCCTGTTTTTCACTTGTCTGTTGTCCATTTTCCCTCTTTCTTTGTGTCTCTTTCCTCCTGTCTTACCGCCCCCTCACTTGCCTTTTCCTTTTTCCTTCTGCCTCTCTCCCTTTCTCTGTCTCCATGTCTCACCTCCTTTGTGTGGTGTGTGTGTGTGTGTGGGGGGTGCGGTGGGGGGGGCGGTGTATGTGGGGGTCTCGGTGTTATCCCCCCGCCCCGGTGGTGCTGGCATCGTGCACTCTGCGGTGCAGCGCTCTGTATGTGCAGATACATGTGGGCCGGTGTGATGAATCACTGTATGTATGTGGGGGTCTCGCGGGGGGGGGCTCCTCCAGCGTCTTGCACGCGCATAATTCCATTTCTTCCTAGCGCTCTCGTTAGTGACCATCTGTTTTCAGAGCAGAAATCAGATAATTGCAGCACTGAGTGCGGATTAAGCTCACAGATTAATTAGGGGCAGATATGCAGAGCGGCGGCGCAGCACGTCTCCGCTATTCACCGTGCAGACACTTGCTCAGGCACAGCGATATGGGGGGCAGCATAGCCGGCAACGAGTGTGGTTGGACATGGGGGGGGCAGCATAGCCGGCAACGAATGTGATTGGACATGGGGGGGCAGCATAGCCGGCAACGAGTGTGATTGGACATGGGGGGGGCAGCATAGCCGGCAACGAATGTGATTGGACATGGGGGGGCAGCATAGCCGGCAACGAATGTGATTGGACATGGGGGGGGCAGCATAGCCGGCAACGAATGTGATTGGACATGGGGGGGCAGCATAGCCGGCAACGAGTGTGATTGGACATGGGGGGGCAGCATAGCCGGCAACGAGTGTGATTGAACATGGGGGGGCAGCATAGCCGGCAACGAATGTGATTGGACATGGGGGGGCAGCATAGCCGGCAACGAATGTGATTGGACATGGGGGGCAGCATAGCCGGCAACGAATGTGATTGGACATGGGGGGGCAGCATAGCCGGCAACGAGTGTGATTGGCTCCAGGCTGTTACATTTTACCTGCACTGATACATTGTAACAAAACGAGAGTGATGTGGCTGGGGATGTGTTTTGCTCACAGACCATTGTAACAAAGCTTCAGCTGTGAGAAGTAACAGCTGGTTATTAAAGGGGTGCTCGTATAGAGACTGTGATCTGAGCTGCAGTACTGAGAATGGCCACTACATGGTGTATGTGATCTGACAGAAGCGGCCGTCTGTAGCTCCGGCCTGGACAACCCCTTTAATGACCGGCTATAAAAGGCTTTCATTAGGGCACTCCGCCATAAGGTCTTCATAGATGATGGGAGTAGTTGTCCCGCACGGTCACACCTTGGTGTTCTTCTTCCAGGGGCGGCGGCCGGTCACGCTCATCGGCTTCAGTTTGGGGGCTCGCGTCATTTACTTCTGTCTACAAGAGCTGGCGCAGGAAGCAGGTAAACACCGCCGACGTCCGGGGCTATGGAGTCAGCTGCTATGTTACTGGGAGAACTGGTGCCCACCAATATGGCTGAATATAAGGGGATTGGGATTGTAACCCCCTCCCCACTGTAATATCACTTTCCTATGGCGTTAAGAGCAGGATTATGTCCCCCAACAGGTGCAGAGGGGATCATCGAGGACGTGGTGCTGCTGGGAGCCCCCGTAGAGGGCGACGTGAAGAAATGGAGACCACTGACACGCATCGTAGCAGGCCGGATCATCAATGGTTACTGCAGGTGACCCTGTCATATCCCCCTCCCCCACACCCTATAGTATATATACAGTGTGTGTGTGTGTGTGTGTGTGTGTGTAATATATCTGTTCTGTATTCCTCGCCCTCTGACTGAATCATTTCTTCTTTGCAAAAGAATGAATAATAAATGCCCTTATTATAGAAACCCAAGAATAGAGAGCGAAGAATGCGAGAGCGATGTCACACAATCCTGGCCTGAAAACAATGATGACTGCCTGGTGGGAGTGATAGTCTGCTAGATCCACAATCATAAGGCGTCTGTATGGGGTTGGTGAGCTCCCTCTAGTGGTGGCTGTATAAATCTGTATGTAGTGAGCTCCCTCTAGTGGTGGCTGTATAAATCTGTATGTAGTGAGCTCCCTCTAGTGGTGGCTGTATAAATCTGTATGTAGTGAGCTCCCTCTAGTGGTGGCTGTATAATTCTGTATGTAGTGAGCTCCCTCTAGTGGTGGCTGTATAATTCTGTATGCAGTGAGCTCCCCCTAGTGGTGACTGTATAAATCTGTATGTGGTGAGCTCCCTCTAGTGGTGGCTGTATAATTCTGTATGTACTGAGCTCCCTCTAGTGGTGGCTGTATAAATCTGTATGTAGTGAGCTCCCCCTAGTGGTGGCTGTATAAATCTGTATGTAGTGAGCTCCCTCTAGTGGTGGCTGTATAAATCTGTATGTAGTGAGCTCCCTCTAGTGGAGGCTGTATAAATCTGTATGTAGTGAGCTCCCTCTAATGGTGACTGTATAAATCTGTATGTAGTGAGCTCCCTCTAGTGGTGGCTGTATAAATCTGTATGTAGTGAGCTCCCTCTAGTGGAGGCTGTATAAATCTGTATGTAGTGAGCTCCCTCTAGTGGTGGCTGTATAAATCTGTATGTAGTGAGCTCCCTCTAGTGGTGGCTGTATAAATCTGTATGTAGTGAGCTCCCCATAGTGGTGGATTTATAAATCTGTATGTAGTGAACTCCTCCTAGTGGTGGATGTATAAATCTGTATGTAGTGAGCTCCCTCTAGTGGTGGCTGTATAAATCTGTATGTAGTGAGCTCCCTCTAGTGGAGGCTGTATAAATCTGTATGTAGTGAGCTCCCTCTAGTGGTGGCTGTATAAATCTGTATGTAGTGAGCTCCCTCTAGTGGTGGCTGTATAAATCTGTATGTAGTGAGCTTCCTCTAGTGGTGACTGTATAAATCTGTATGTAGTGAGCTTCCTCTAGTGGTGGCTGTATAAATCTGTATGTAGTGAGCTCCCTCTAGTGGTGGCTGTATAAATCTGTATGTAGTGAGCTCCCTCTAGTGGTGGCTGTATAAATCTGTATGTAGTGAGCTCCCTCTAGTGGTGGCTGTATAAATCTGTATGTAGTGAGCTCCCCCTAGTGGTGGCTGTATATATCTGTATGTAGTGAGCTCCCTCTAGTGGAGGCTGTATAAATCTGTATGTAGTGAGCTCCCTCTAGTGGTGGCTGTATAAATCTGTATGTAGTGAGCTCCCTCTAGTGGTGGCTGTATAAATCTGTATGTAGTGAGCTCCCTCTTGTGGTGGATGTATAAATCTGTATGTAGTGAGCTCCCTCTAGTGGTGGCTGTATAAATCTGTATGTAGTGAGCTCCCTCTAGTGGTGGCTGTATAAATCTGTATGTAGTGAGCTCCCTCTAGTGGTGGCTGTATAAATCTGTATGTAGTGAGCTCCCTCCAGTGGTGACTGTATAAATCTGTATGTAGTGAGCTCCCTCTAGTGGTGACTGTATAAATCTGTATGTAGTGAGCTTCCTCTAGTGGTGGCTGTATAAATCTGTATGTAGTGAGCTCCCTCTAGTGGTGACTGTATAAATCTGTATGTAGTAAGCTCCCTCTAGTGGTGACTGTATATATCTGTATGTAGTGAGCTCCCTCTAGTGGTGACTGTATAAATCTGTATGTAGTGAGCTCCCTCTAGTGGTGACTGTATAAATCTGTATGTAGTGAGCTCCTCCTAGTGGTGGCTGTATAAATCTGTATGTAGTGAGCTCCCCCTAGTGGTGGCTGTATAAATCTGTATGTAGTGAGCTCCCCCTAGTGGTGACTGTATAAATCTGTATAGAGTGAGCTCCCTCTAGTAGTGGCTGTATAAATCTGTATGTAGTGATCTCCCTCTAGTAGTGGCTGTATAAATCTGTATGCAGTGAGCTCCCCCTAGTGGTGACTGTATAAATCTGTATGTAGTGAGCTACCCCTAGTGGAGGCTGTATAAATCTGTATGTAGTGAGCTTCCTCTAGTGGTGGCTGTATAAATCTGTATGTAGTGAGCTCCCCCTAGTGGTGGCTGTATATATCTGTATGTAGTGAGCTCCCTCTAGTGGTGACTGTATAAATCTGTAAGTAGTGAGCTCCCTCTAGTGATGGCTGTATAAATCTGTATGTAGTGAGCTCCCCCTAGTGGTGGCTGTATATATCTGTATGTAGTGAGCTCCCCCTAGTGGTGGCTGTATATATCTGTATGTAGTGAGCTCCCTCTAGTGGTGGCTGTA
Source organism: Anomaloglossus baeobatrachus (assembly GCF_048569485.1). Lineage (NCBI taxonomy): Eukaryota > Metazoa > Chordata > Amphibia > Anura > Aromobatidae > Anomaloglossus > Anomaloglossus baeobatrachus. Next base: position 8,441,253 of record NC_134363.1, read on the forward strand.
TAAATCTGTATGTAGTGAGCTCCCTCTAGTGGTGACTGTATAAATCTGTATGTAGTGAGCTCCCTCTAGTGGTGGCTGTATAAATCTGTATGTAGTGAGCTCCCTCTAGTGGTGGCTGTATAAATCTGTATGTAGTGAGCTCCCTCTAGTGGTGGCTGTATAAATCTGTATGTAGTGAGCTCCCTCTAGTGGAGGCTGTATAAATCTGTATGTAGTGAGCTCCCTCTAGTGGTGGCTGTATAAATCTGTATGTAGTGAGCTCCCTCTAGTGGAGGCTGTATAAATCTGTATGTAGTGAGCTCCCTCTAGTGGAGGCTGTATAAATCTGTATGTAGTGAGCTTCCTCTAGTGGTGGCTGTATAAATCTGTATGGAGTGAGCTCCCTCTAGTGGTGACTGTATAATCTGTATGTAGTGAGCTTCCTCTAGTGGTGACTGTATAAATCTGTATGTAGTGAGCTCCCTCTAGTGGTGGCTGTATATATCTGTATGTAGTGAGCTCCCTCTAGTGGTGACTGTATAAATCTGTATGTAGTGAGCTTCCTCTAGTGGTGACTGTATAAATCTGTATGGAGTGAGCTCCCTCTAGTGGTGGCTGTATAATCTGTATGTAGTGAGCTTCCTCTAGTGGTGACTGTATAAATCTGTATGGAGTGAGCTCCCTCTAGTGGTGACTGTATAAATCTGTATGTAGTGAGCTTCCTCTAGTGGTGACTGTATAAATCTGTATGTAGTGAGCTTCCTCTAGTGGTGACTGTATAAATCTGTATATAGTGAGCTCCCTCTAGTGGTGGCTGTATAATCTGTATGTAGTGAGCTCCCTCTAGTGGTGGCTGTATAAATCTGTATGTAGTGAGCTCCCTCTAGTGGAGGCTGTATAAATCTGTATGTAGTGAGCTCCCTCTAGTGGTGGCTGTATAAATCTGTATGTAGTGAGCTCCCTCTAGTGGAGGCTGTATAAATCTGTATGTAGTGAGCTCCCTCTAGTGGAGGCTGTATAAATCTGTATGTAGTGAGCTTCCTCTAGTGGTGGCTGTATAAATCTGTATGGAGTGAGCTCCCTCTAGTGGTGACTGTATAATCTGTATGTAGTGAGCTTCCTCTAGTGGTGACTGTATAAATCTGTATGTAGTGAGCTCCCTCTAGTGGTGGCTGTATATATCTGTATGTAGTGAGCTCCCTCTAGTGGTGACTGTATAAATCTGTATGTAGTGAGCTTCCTCTAGTGGTGACTGTATGGAGTGAGCTCCCTCTAGTGGTGGCTGTATAATCTGTATGTAGTGAGCTTCCTCTAGTGGTGACTGTATAAATCTGTATGGAGTGAGCTCCCTCTAGTGGTGACTGTATAAATCTGTATGTAGTGAGCTTCCTCTAGTGGTGACTGTATAAATCTGTATGTAGTGAGCTTCCTCTAGTGGTGACTGTATAAATCTGTATATAGTGAGCTCCCTCTAGTGGTGGCTGTATAATCTGTATGTAGTGAGCTCCCTCTAGTGGTGGCTGTATAAATCTGTATGTAGTGAGCTCCCTCTAGTGGTGACTGTATAAATCTGCATGTAGTGAGCTCCCTCTAGTGGTGGCTGTATAAATCTGTATGTAGTGAGCTCCCTCTAGTGGTGACTGTATAAATCTGCATGTAGTGAGCTCCCTCTAGTGGTGACTGTATAAATCTGTATGTAGTGAGCTCCCTCTAGTGGTGGATGTATAAATCTGTATGTAGTGAGCTTCCTCTAGTGGTGACTGTATAAATCTGTATGTAGTGAGCTCCCTCTAGTGGTGGATGTATAAATCTGTATGTAGTGAGCTCTCTCTAGTGGTGACTGTATAAATCTGTATGTAGTGAGCTCCCTCTAGTGGTGTCTCTGTATAAATCTGTATGTAGTGAGCTCCCTCTAGTGGTGGCTGTATAAATCTGTATGTAGTGAGCTCCCTCTAGTGGTGGCTGTATAAATCTGTATGTAGTGAGCTCCCTCTAGTGGTGGCTGTATAAATCTGTATGTAGTGAGCTTCCTCTAGTGGTGGCTGTATAAATCTGTATGTAGTGAGCTCCCCCTAGTGGTGGCTGTATATATCTGTATGTAGTGAGCTCCCTCTAGTGGTGGCTGTATAAATCTGTATGTAGTGAGCTCCCTCTAGTGATGGCTGTATAAATCTGTATGTAGTGAGCTCCCCCTAGTGGTGACTGTATAAATCTGTATGTAGTGAGCTCCCTCTAGTGGTGACTGTATAATCTGTATGTAGTGAGCTCCCTCCAGTGGTGGCTGTATAAATCTGTATGTAGTGAGCTCCCCCTAGTGGTGGCTGTATAAATCTGTATGTAGTGAGCTTCCTCTAGTGGTGGCTGTATAAATCTGTATGTAGTGAGCTCCCTCTAGTGGTAACTGTATAAATCTGTATGTAGTGAGTTCCCCCTAGTGGTGTCTGTATAAATCTGTATGTAGTGAGCTCCCCCTAGTGGTGGTTGCATACATCTGTATGTAGTGAGTTCCCCCTAGTGGTGACTGTATAAATCTGTATGTAGTGAGCTCCCTCTAGTGGTGGCTGTATAAATCTGTATGTAGTGAGCTCCCTCTAGTGGTGGCTGTATAAATCTGTATGTAGTGATCTCCCTCTAGTGGTGGCTGTATAAATCTGTATGTAGTGAGCTCCCTCTAATGGTGACTGTATAAATCTGTATGTAGTGAGCTCCCTCTAGTGATGGCTGTATAAATCTGTATGTAGTGAGCTCCCTCTAGTGGTGACTGTATAAATCTGTATGTAGTGAGCTCCCTCTAGTGGTGGCTGTATAAATCTGTATGTAGTGAGCTCCCTCTAGTGGTGGCTGTATAAATCTGTATGTAGTGAGCTCCCTCTAGTGGTGGCTGTATAAATCTGTATGTAGTGAGCTCCCTCTAGTGGTGGCTGTATAAATCTGTATGTAGTGAGCTCCCTCTAGTGGTGGCTGTATAACTCTGTATGTAGTGAGCTCCTCCTAGTGGTGGCTGTATAAATCTGTATGTAGTGAGCTCCCTCTAGTGGTGGCTGTATAAATCTGTATGTAGTGAGCTCCCCCTAGTGGTGGCTGTATAAATCTGTATGTAGTGAGCTCCCTCTAGTGGTGGCTGTATAAATCTGTATGTAGTGAGCTCCCCCTAGTGGTGGCTGTATAACTCTGTATGTAGCGAGCTCCCCCTAGTGGTGACTGTATAAATCTGTATGTAGTGAGCTCCCCCTAGTGGTGGCTGTATAACTCTGTATGTAGCGAGCTCCCCCTAGTGGTGACTGTATAAATCTGTATGTAGTGCGCTCCCTCTAGTGGTGGCTGTATAAATCTGTATGTAGCGAGCTCCCCCTAGTGGTGACTGTATAAATCTGTATGCAGTGAGCTCCCTCTAGTGGTGGCTGTATAAATCTGTATGTAGCGAGCTCCCCCTAGTGGTGACTGTATAAATCTGTTTGTAGTGCGCTCCCCCTAGTGGTGACTGTATAAATCTGTATGTAGTGCACTCCCTCTAGTGGTGGCTGTATAAATCTGTATGTAGCGAGCTCCCCCTAGTGGTGACTGTATAAATCTGTATGCAGTGAGCTCCCTCTAGTGGTGGATGTATAAATCTGTATGTAGTGAGCTCCCCCTAGTGGTGACTGTATAAATCTGTACAGTGCCTACAAGTAGTCTTCAACCCCCTGCAGATTTAGCAGGTTTGATAAGATGCAAATAAGTTAGAGCCTGCAAACTTCAAACAAGAGCAGGATTTAGTAACAGATGCATAAATCTTACAAACCAACAAGTTTTGTTGCTCAGTTAAATTTTAATAAATTTTCAACATAAAAGTGTGGGTCAATTATTATTCAACCCCTAGGTTTAATATTTTGTGGAATAACCCTTGTTTGCAATTACAGCTAATAATCGTCTTTTATAAGACCTGATCAGGCCGGCACAGGTCTCTGGAGTTATCTTGGCCCACTCCTCCATGCAGATCTTCTCCAAGTTATCTAGGTTTTTTGGGTGTCTCATGTGGACTTTAATCTTGAGCTCCTTCCACAAGTTTTCAATTGGGTTAAGGTCAGGAGACTGACTAGGCCACTGCAACACCTTGATTGTTTCCCTCTTGAACCAGGCCTTGGTTTTCTTGGCTGTGTGCTTTGGGTCGTTGTCTTGCTGGAAGATGAAATGACGACCCATCTTAAGATCCTTGATGGAGGAGCGGAGGTTCTTGGCCAAAATCTCCAGGTAGGCCGTGCTATCCATCTTCCCATGGATGCGGACCAGATGGCCAGGCCCCTTGGCTGAGAAACAGCCCCACAGCATGATGCTGCCACCACCATGCTTGACTGTAGGGATGGTATTCTTGGGGTCGTATGCAGTGCCATCCAGTCTCCAAACGTCACGTGTGTGGTTGGCACCAAAGATCTCGATCTTGGTCTCATCAGACCAGAGAACCTTGAACCAGTCTGTCTCAGAGTCCTCCAAGTGATCATGAGCAAACTGTAGACGAGCCTTGACATGACGCTTTGAAAGTAAAGGCACCTTACGGGCTCGTCTGGAATGGAGACCATTGCGGTGGAGTACGTTACTTATGGTATTGACTGAAACCAATGTCCCCACTGCCATGAGACCTTCCCGGAGCTCCTTCCTTGTTGTCCTTGGGTTAGCCTTGACTCTTCGGACAAGCCTGGCCTCGGCACGGGTGGAAACTTTCAAAGGCTGTCCAGGACGTGGAAGCCTAACAGTAGTTCCATAAGCCTTCCACTTCCGGATGATGCTCCCAACAGTGGAGACAGGTAGGCCCAACTCCTTGGAAAGGGTTTTGTACCCCTTGCCAGCCTGGTGACCCTCCACAATCTTGTCTCTGATGGCCTTGGAATGCTCCTTTGTCTTTCCCATGTTGACCAAGTATGAGTGCTGTTCACAAGTTTGGGGAGGGTCTTAATTAGTCAGAAAAGGCTGGAAAAAGAGATAATTAATCCAAACATGTGAAGCTCATTGTTCTTTGTGCCTGAAATACTTCTTAATACTTTAGGGGAACCAAACAGAATTCTGGTGGTTTGAGGGGTTGAATAATAAATGACCTCTGAATAAACTTTTCTCAATTTAAAAAAAATATAAAAAAATAAATAACATTCTTTTTGCTGCATTTCACACTTCCAGGCTGATCTACAGTCCAAATGTCACAATGCCAAGTTATTCTGAATGTGTAAACCTGCTAAATCTGCAGGGGGTTGAAGACTACTTGTAGGCACTGTATGTAGTGAGCTCCCCCTAGTGGTGGCTGGATTGTAGGTACATGTTTAGTCTTCTGTGTTCTTCTTGTGGCAGAGGAGACTGGCTGCTCAGCTTCGTGTACCGCAGCTCTTCGGTGAAGCTCAGCGTGGCCGGATTGCAGCCCGTGGACCTGGATGACCGCAGAATGGTTAACGTGGACCTGTCTTCTGTGGTAAGTGCCGCACTGTGGATATGATCCTGGGCATAGCTCCCCAGGCGGCACAGTACGGGGTCTCCTGTAAGAAGTCAGCGGGGGCCGGTGTGCGCTATAATACAGAGGGGCGCTAATCCGCCAGTCTGTTTGTGATGCACCCGCACATCACTGACAGGATAGTGCCGTAATCCGCCTCCCCGGGGATCAGATACAAGAGCAGGCGCCGCTTCTCCCGCTCCTCCCGCTTCTCCCCCTCCTCCTGCTTCTCCCCCTCCTCCCGCTTCTCCCCCTCCTCCCCCTTCTCCCGCTCATCTCCCCTCCTCCTGCTCCTCTCCCCTCCTCCCACCCCTCACCCCTCCTTCCCCTTCTCCCGCTTCTCTCTCTCCTCTCCGCTCCTCACCCCTCCTCCCGCTCCTCTCCCCTCCTCCTGCTTCTCCTGCTCCTCTCCCCTTCTCCCTCTTCTCCCCCTCCTCCCGCTTCTCCCGCTCCTCTCCCCTCCTCCTGCTTCTCCTGCTCCTCTCCCCTTCTCCCTCTTCTCCCGCTCCTCTCCCTCTTCTCCCGCTCCTCTCCCCTCCTCCCTCTTCTCCCCCTCCTCCCGCTTCTCCCACTCCTCTCCCCTCCTCCCGCTTCTCCCGCTCCTCTCCCCTCCTCCCTTTTCTCCCCCTCCTCCCGCTTCTCCCTCTCCTCTCCCCTCCTCCCTCTTCTCCCCCTCCTCCCGCTTCTCCCACTCCTCTCCCCTCCTCCCCCTTCTCCCGCTTCTCTCCCCTCCTCTCCCGCTTCTCCCGCTCCTCTCCCCTCCTCTCCCGCTCCTCTCCCCTCCTCCCCCTTCTCCCGCTCCTCTCCCCTCCTCCCCCTTCTCCCGCTCCTCTCCCCTCCTCCCCCTCCTCCCGCTTCTCCCACTCCTCTCCCCTCCTCCCGCTTCTCCCTCTCCTCTCCCCTCCTCCCTCTTCTCCCCCTCCTCCCGCTTCTCCCACTCCTCTCCCCTCCTCCCCCTTCTCCCGCTTCTCTCCCCTCCTCTCCCGCTTCTCCCGCTCCTCTCCCCTCCTCTCCCGCTCCTCTCCCCTCCTCCCCCTTCTCCCGCTCCTCTCCCCTCCTCCCCCTTCTCCCGCTCCTCACCCCTCCTCCACTTTGTGCCACTTTTCCTGGAATCGCAGTCAGATGTAATTATTTGTAAATCCGCTCTCATGTGCGGAGGGTCCTGATAAATCCAGCACAAGAGGCGAGAGACGAGCGCGGCGGCTGCAGAGCGGCCCCTTCTCTCCGCTCCTAATCCCCGGAGATAACACAATCCGCTCTGCCACATCGCTGCTGCCGCGGGAAGACAAAGCCCCGGGAGGCGTAAGAGCTGGAGTCAAGTGGTAAAGTGTAATCTGCTCCTGGGAAAGCTGGGTGCCACCAAAACCCGCGGGGCCGCTCCTGATGATCCAATCTGCAGAAGGAAACTTTAATGTATTTGTGTCATCGTCAGCACCGCGACAAACTCGGCCCCTCTACATCTGCACTCGGCTCTGCTACATCTGCACTCGGCTATGCTACATCTGCACTCGGCTATGCTACATCTGCACTCGGCTATGCTACATCTGCACTCGGCTCTGCTACATCTGCGCTCGGCTCCTCTACATCTGCGCTCGGCTCCTTTACATCTGCGCTCTGCTCCTCTACATCTGCGCTCTGCTCCTCTACATCTGCGCTCGGCTCCTCTACATCTGCACTCGGCTCCTCTACATCTGCACTCGGCTCTGCTACATCTGCGCTCTGCTCCTCTACATCTGCACTCGGCTCCTCTACATCTGCACTCGGCTCTGCTACATCTGCGCTCTGCTCCTCTACATCTGCACTCGGCTCCTCTACATCTGCACTCGGCTCCTCTACATCTGCACTCGGCTCCTCTACATCTGCGCTCGGCTATGCTACATCTGCACTCGGCTCTGCTACATCTGCACTCGGCTCTGCTACATCTGCACTCGGCTCCTCTACATCTGCGCTCGGCTCCTCTACATCTGCACTCGGCTCCTCTACATCTGCGCTCGGCTATGCTACATCTGCACTCGGCTATGCTACATCTGCACTCGGCTCTGCTACATCTGCACTCGGCTCCTCTACATCTGCGCTCTGCTCCTCTACATCTGCACTCGGCTCCTCTACATCTGCGCTCTGCTACTCTACATCTGCACTCGGCTCTGCTACATCTGCGCTCGGCTCCTCTACATCTGCGCTCTGCTCCTCTACATCTGCGCTCTGCTCCTCTACATCTGCACTCGGCTCCTCTACATCTGCGCTCGGCTCCTCTACATCTGCGCTCGGCTCCTCTACATCTGCGCTCGGCTCCTCTACATCTGCACTCGGCTCCTCTACATCTGCGCTCTGCTCCTCTACATCTGCCCTCGGCTCTGCTACATCTGCACTCGGTCCCTCTACATCTGCACTCTGCTCCTCTACATCTGTGCTCTGCTCCTCTACATCTGCGCTCGGCTCCCCTACATCTGCGCTCGGCTCCCCTACATCTGCACTCGGCCCCGCTACATCTGCGCTCGGCCCCGCTACATCTGCGCTCGGCCCCGCTACATCTGCGCTCGGCCCCGCTACATCTGCGCTCGGCCCCGCTACATCTGCGCTCGGCCCTGCTACATCTGCGCTCGGCCCTGCTACATCTGCGCTCGGCCCTGCTACATCTGCGCTCGGCTCCTCTACATCTGCGCTCGGCTCCTCTACATCTGCGCTCGGCTCCTCTACATCTGCGCTCTGCTCCTCTACATCTGCGCTCTGCTCCTCTACATCTGCGCTCGGCTCTGCTACATCTGCGCTCGGCCGTGCTACATCTGCGCTCGGCCGTGCTACATCTGCGCTCGGCTCCTCTACATCTGCGCTCGGCTCCTCTACATCTGCGCTCGGCTCCTCTACATCTGCGCTCGGCTCCTCTACATCTGCGCTCGGCTCTGCTACATCTGTGCTCTGCTCCTCTACATCTGCACTCGGCTCCGCTACATCTGCGCTCGGCTCCCCTACATCTGCGCTCGGCTCCCCTACATCTGCGCTCGGCTCCCCTACATCTGCGCTCGGCTCCTCTGCATCTGCGCTCGGCTCTGCTACATCTGCGCTGGGCGCCAGCGGTGTCTCTCTGGGATTTGATGCTCAAGAGCGCGAATGTGGAGTAAGACTGACAGCTGCGGTTACAGCAGAAGAACGCTCTGGACTGAAAGCAGCGAGCAGGGAATAATATTTTTTAGCTATCCCTTTTAAGAGAGGGTGCAAAGCGCTAAAGCCACTGAAACCGAAATATACAGGGGTAGAAAATAACTAAGCAAAACCTCCTGTATTATACTCCAGAGCTGCACTCACTATTCTGCTGGTGCAGTCACTGTGTACATACATTACATTACTGATCCTGAGTTACCTCCTGTATTATACCCCAGAGCTGCACTCACTATTCTACTGGTGCAGTCACTGTGTACATACATTACATTACTGATCCTGGGTTACCTCCTGTATTATACTCCAGAGCTGCACTCACTATTCTGCTGGTACAGTCACTGTGTACATACATTACATTACTGATCCTGAGTTACCTCCTGTATTATACTCCAGAGCTGCACTCACTATTCTGCTGATGCAGTCACTGTGTACATACATTACATTACTGATCCTGAGTTGCATCCTGTATTATACCCCAGAGCTGCACTCACTATTCTGCTGGTGCAGTCACTGTGTACATACATTACATTACTGATCCTGAGTTACCTCCTGTATTATACTCCAGAGCTGCACTCACTATTCTGCTGGTGCAGTCACTGTGTACATACATTATATTGCTGATCCTGAGTTACATCCTTTATTATCCTCGAGAGCTGCACTCACTATTCTGCTGGTGCAGTCACAAGATCAGTATTTTACTGTGTCTCCACCAGCAGAATAGTGAGTGCAGCTCTGGAGTATAATACAGAAGGTAACTCAGGATCAGTAATGTATGTACACAGTGACTGCACCAGCAGAATAGTGAGCGCAGCTCTGGAGCATAATACAGGAGGTAACTCAGGATCAGTAATGTATGTACACAGTGACTGCACCAGCAGAATAGTGAGTGCAGCTCTGGAGTATAATTCAGGAGGTAACTCAGGATCAGTAATGTAATGTATGTACACAGTGACTGCACCAGCAGAATAGTGAGTGCAGCTCTGGAGTATAATTCAGGAGGTAACTCAGGATCAGTAATGTATGTACACAGTGACTGCACCAGCAGAATAGTGAGTGCAGCTCTGGAGGATAATTCAGGAGGTAACTCAGGATCAGTAATGTATGTACACAGTGATTGCAGCAGCAGAATAGTGAGTGCAGCTCTGGAGTGTAGTGTAGGATATAATGTGTACATGGTGGTGTGTTCGGGCTGTAGATAGTATATATGGTACGCTCGGTATATACGCTCGCTCTGCAGGCCGCTCGGCGCTCGCTCAGTCTATCCCTGGTATCGGCCTCTGTACTTTTCTCTATGATGTATATTCTGTGACTCTCTGGTACGAGGACCCCGGGAGCTATAAATTAGTGATGTAGCCCCCCGCCGCCTCCCTGGGCCCCGCTGCTATGTCTGTTGTGCGGTGGTCTGTGCGCGGTGCTGATGGATGGTATATAGGGCCGGAGCGTGGCCCCCGGGGGCCGGTGATGGCTCAGGGAGGGCTCCGCACGCAGCAGGTGATAAAAGCTTTGTGTGCAGAGCTGTAAACACTGGATATATATATACAGGCGCTTCTGCCCCCGCTGCAGAACTCCCAGTCCCCCCTCTCTGCACTACATCTCCCAGCATGCACCATGCTTTCCTTTAGTGTTTTTCCTCTGTACATTTTTCCGCTGTGTTTTGTGGCGGGTCGCTGCAGATAATTATTGCTCCGCCCCCACCTGGCGGAAAGTAATTACACCCCCAGGTTATCGCTGACCCGCCGGCCTATTCACAGCCCCTCGGAGGGGGGGTGACGGGCGGAGAGTAGCTGCACCGTACACTGCCGCCCCCCATAATCGCCCGCCACACACGTCTCGCTCCCTTTTGTTTCCTTCTGGTTCAGTGATTTTTCGCTCGTGACTGGTTTGTGTTCCCGGGCCGTCCGCGGAGCTGTGCTAAGCAGCGCTGGAAAGCAATCCACCGTAACCACTGAGCTGCTGACTCCTGAATGATCCCCCGTAACCACTGAGCTGCCGACTCCTGAATGATCCCCCGTAACCACGGAGCTGTGCTAAGCAGCGCTGGAAAGCAATCCACCGTAACCACTGAGCGCCGATTCCTGAATGATCCCCCGTAACCACTGAGCTGCCGATTCCTGAATGATCCCCCGTAACCACGGAGCTGTGCTAAGCAGCGCTGGAAAGCAATCCCCCGTAACCACTGAGCTGCCGATTCCTGAATGATCCACCGTAACCACGGAGCTGCCGATTCCTGAATGATCCCCCGTAACCACGGAGCTGCCGATTCCTGAATGATCCACCGTAACCACTGAGCCGCCGACTCCTGAATGATCCCCCGTAACCACGGAGCTGCCGACTCCTGAATGATCCCCCGTAACCACTGAGCTGCCGACTCCTGAATGATCCCCCGTAACCACGGAGCTGCCGATTCCTGAATGATCCCCCGTAACCACGGAGCTGCCGATTCCTGAATGATCCCCCGTAACCACGGAGCTGCCGATTCCTGAATGATCCACCGTAACCACTGAGCCGCCGACTCCTGAATGATCCCCCGTAACCACGGAGCTGCCGACTCCTAAATGATCCACCGTAACCACGGAGCTGCCGATTCCTGAATGATCCCCCGTAACCACGGAGCTGCCGACTCCTGAATGATCCACCGTAACCACGGAGCTGCCGATTCCTGAATGATCCCCCGTAACCACTGAGCTGCCGACTCCTGAATGATCCTCCGTAACCACTGAGCTGCTGACCCCTGAATGATCCCCCGTAACCACTGAGCTGCCGACTCCTGAATGATCCCCCGTAACCACTGAGCTGCCGACTCCTGAATGATCCCCCGTAACCACTGAGCTGCCGACTCCTGAATGATCCCCCGTAACCACTGAGCTGCCGACTCCTGAATGATCCCCCGTAACCACTGAGCTGCCGACTCCTGAATGATCCCCCGTAACCACTGAGCTGCTGACCCCTGAATGATCCTCCGTAACCACTGAGCTGCCGACTCCTGAATGATCCCCCGTAACCACTGAGCTGCCGACTCCTGAATGATCCCCCGTAACCACTGAGCTGCCGACTCCTGAATGATCCCCCGTAACCACTGAGCTGCCGACTCCTGAATGATCCCCCGTAACCACTGAGCTGCTGACTCCTGAATGATCCCCCGTAACCACTGAGCTGCCGATTCCTGAATGATCCACCGTAACCACGGAGCTGCCGACTCCTGAATGATCCCCCGTAACCACTGAGCTGCCGACTCCTGAGTGATCCCCCGTAACCACTGAGCTGCCGACTCCTGAATGATCCCCCGTAACCACGGAGCTGCCGACTCCTGAATGATCCCCCGTAACCACTGAGCTGCCGACTCCTGAATGATCCTCCGTAACCACTGAGCTGCCGACTCCTGAATGATCCCCCGTAACCACTGAGCTGCCGACTCCTGAATGATCCCCCGTAGCAACTGAGCCGCCGATTCCTGAGTGATCCCCCGTAACCACTGAGCCGCCGATTCCTGAGTGATCCCCCGTAACCACTGAGCTGCCGACTCCTGAATGATCCCCCGTAACCACTGAGCTGCCGATTCCTGAATGATCCCCCGAAACCACTGAGCTGCCACTTCCTGAATGATCCCCCGTAACCACTGAGCCGCCGCGTCCTGAATGATCCCCAGTAACCACTGAGCCGCCGCTTCCTGAATGATCCCCCATAACCACTGAGCCGCTGATTCCTGAATGATCCGCTGTAACCATTGAGCCGCCGCTTCCTGAATAATCCCCCGTAACCACTGAGCCGCTGCTTCCTGAATGATTTCCCATAACCACTGAGCCGCTGATTCCTGAATGATCCGCTGTAACCACTGAGCCGCCGCTTGCTGAATGATCTTCCGTAACCACTGAGCCGCCACATCCTGAATGGTCCCCCATAACCGCTGATTCCTGAATGACCCGCTGTAACCACTGAGCTGCCACTTCCTCAATGATTCACTGTAACCATTAAGCCACTACTTCTTGAATGATCCCCTGTAACCACTGAGCCGCCACATCCTGAATGATCCCCCATAACCACTGAGCCGCTGATTCCTGAATGACCCGCTGTAACCACTGAGCCACCGCTTCCTGAATAATCCCCCGTAACCACTGAGCCGCGACTTCCTCAGTGATCCGCCGTAACCACTAAGCCGCTGCTTCCTGAATGATCCCCTGTAACCACTGAGCTGCCTACTCCTGAATGATCCCCTGTAACCACTGAGCCGCTGCTTCCTGAATGATCCCCTGTAACCACTGAGCTGCCGACTCCTGAATGATCCCCCCCCCTGTAACCACTGAGCTGCCACTTCCTGAATGATCCCCTGTAACCACTGAGCCGCTGCTTCCTGAATGATCCCCTGTAACCACTGAGCTGCCGACTCCTGAATGATCCCCCCCCCTGTAACCACTGAGCTGCCGCTTCCTGAATGATCCCCTGTAACCACTGAGCTGCCGCTTCCTGAATGATCCCCTGTAACCACTGAGCCGCTGCTTCCTGAATGATCCCCTGTAACCACTGAGCTGCCGACTCCTGAATGATCCCCCCCCCTGTAACCACTGAGCTGCCGACTCCTGAATGACCGGTGCCGTCGGTGTCGGTTCTCAGTTGTCACACTTCTCCTGATATACCCGTGCTCACCCAGCTTTCCTGGGATCAGATATTGCTAAATGTATAGTTTTGACCGGAGTGTATATACAGAGTTAATTTAAAGGGCCCCTGTATATTAATGGCTTTCTGTCTCCCGCGTAGGTGAACGGGCACCTGGACTACATGAAGCAGATGGACACGATACTGAAGGCCGTGGGCATTAAGACCCAGGAGTGTCGTCTGGAGGAGCAGGGGGCCCTTCTGCAGCCGGTGCTGGGGTCCTCGGCTCCGCCGCAGAGCACGCAGGCAGCAGAAGAAACGCGCAGTGACGAGGAGGCGTCACCATGGGACTGGGAGCCAATCACAACGCCAGGGACGCCGCAGTCACCCTGCGCCCGGTGCGGGGCCGCGCAGGCGGAGGAAGCGTTCTGTAAGGACTGTACCAACAACAACACGGCGAGAAAAGAGCAGGAGCGGAACGGCGGAGAGAGCGAGGGCGACGCTCCACACCCACTTAAAGAGACAGGACACAATTCTGGTATCGGCAGCAGTTCTGTAGGGTGATACAATGTGCTCCAGACTGTGATAGACGGAGAGCCACGCCGGACAGGGCCGAGGACAGCGGCAGCCGGTGCTGGCGTCAAAAAGACACACGAAGCTGGAGGGGAAGACGCATCAGTGTTACAGCGCCACCGCCTGGTGGTGACACGGGACTGCTGCTACCGCCTGGAGGTGACACGTGAGCGCCTGCTACCACCGCCTGGAGGTGACATGTGACTGACTGCTGCCACCGCCTGGTGGTGACACATGACTGCTGCCACCGCCTGGTGGTGACACATGAGCGCCTGCTGCCACCGCCTGGTGGTGACACATGACTGCTACCACCGCCTGGTGGTGACACATGAGCGCCTGCTGCCACCGCCTGGTGGTGACACATGACTGCTACCACCGCCTGGTGGTGACACATGAGCGCCTGCTGCCACCGCCTGGTGGTGACACATGACTGCTACCACCGCCTGGTGGTGACACATGACTGCTACCACCGCCTGGTGGTGACACATGAGCGCCTGCTGCCACCGCCTGGTGGTGACACATGAACGCCTGCTGCCACCGCCTGGTGGTGACACATGACTGCTACCACCGCCTGGTGGTGACACATGAGCGCCTGCTGCCACCGCCTGGTGGTGATACGTGACTGCTGCCACTGCCTGGTGGTGACACGTGAGCGCCTGCTGCCACCTCCTGATGGTGACACGTGAGCGTCTGCTGCCACCGCCTGGTGGTGATACGTGACTGCCTGCTGCCACCGCCTGGTGGTGATACGTGACTGCCTGCTGCCACCGCCTGGTGGTGATACGTGACTGCCTGCTGCCACCGCCTGGTGGTGACACATGAGCGCCTGCTGCCACCGCCTGGTGGTGACACGTGACTGCCTGCTGACACCGCCTGGTGGTGACACGTGAGCGCCTGCTTCCATTAAACTTTTTAGAAAACGCATCCACAATCCGTCCAGGGTGTAGTCTTCTATCTCGCACATACGGCCGCCATCACCAGATAGAGGACAGGTGCGTTTTTTGCGCCTCTTTTTGATTAAACCCTTTCTATAGATACTGAATGTCCCAGAAATCTGCCTAGTCGTGCAGCTCCATCCCCCTCCTGCCCCTCTCTTCCTATTCTTCTCCTGGACACTTTATATCTTCCCCATGGATTATTTACAATAGGAAATGCTGTGGCCATATCAAAGTAACAAACCCTCAGCTGTATGAAGTGATGGACAGGGCAGGATTACACTGTACCCGTCCTACCACCCAAATACTGTACAGACCCCTGCTCTTCCTGCCCTCATTCCACACATTAGCAGAGAGACAAAGACCCACCCCCACTTCCTGTAGAGGGACAAAGACCGGTCATCACTTCCTGTAGAGGATACAAAGACCTGCAACCCACTTCCTGTAGAGGGACAAAGACTGGTCATCACTTCCTGTAGAGGGGACAAAGACCCGACCCCACTTCCTGTAGAAAGGACAAAGACCCGCCCCCACTTCCTGTAGAGGGACAAAGACCAGTCATCACTTCCTGTAGAGGGGACAAAGACCGGTCATCACTTCCTATAGAGGGGACAAAGACCCGCCCCCACTTCCTGTAGAGGGACAAAGACCGGTCATCACTTCCTGTAGAGGGGACAAAGACCCAACCCCACTTCCTGTAGAAAGGACAAAGACCCGCCCCCATTTCCTGTAGAGGGACAAAGACCAGTCATCACTTCCTGTAGAGGGGACAAAGACCCGCCCCCACTTCCTGTAGAGGGACAAAGACCAGTCATCACTTCCTGTAGAGGGGACAAAGACCTACCCCCACTTCCTGTAGAGGGACAAAGACCGGTCATCACTTCCTGTAGAGGGGACAAAGACCCAACCCCACTTCCTGTAGAAAGGACAAAGACCCGCCCCCATTTCCTGTAGAGGGACAAAGACCAGTCATCACTTCCTGTAGAGGGGACAAAGACCCGCCCCCACTTCCTGTAGAGGGACAAAGACCAGTCATCACTTCCTGTAGAGGGGACAAAGACCCACCCCCACTTCCTGTAGAGGGACAAAGACCGGTCATCACTTCCTGTAGAGGGGACAAAGACCCACCCCCACTTCCTGTAGAGGGACAAAGACCGGTCACTTCCTGTAGAGGGGACAAAGACCCGCCCCCACTTCCTGTAGAGAGACAAAGACCGGTCATCACTTCCTGTAGAGGGGACAAAGACCCAACCCCACTTCCTGTAAAGGGGACAAAGACCCGCCCCCACTTCCTGTAGAGGGGACAAAGACCTGCCCCCACTTCCTGTAGAGGGGACAAAGACCCACCCCCACTTCCTGTAGAGGGACATAGACCCCTTCCTGTTGTCCGTCATAGCGTCTCTGCTGGTAGACAGGTTACGTGTGACAACTGACAGTGGAAGACGAGTTACACAGACGGGGGACACCATTATCACATGATCCGGTGAGGGTGACACTGCATTCACTGACTGCCAGCAGAGATCTGGTGAGAGACTCATTTACATAACAGTGGAGGAGCCCTTTAATTTCTGATTTGGGGTTTTGCCTGGATTGACCCTTTAATGACTCACCTGACATTTATCTAATGTCACGGAGCTTGTTCCATCGTTGCCGGTGGCGAGGACGGCGCCTTCCCCTCCCCCGTGATCCGCGCTCCTCAAATATCACTGAATTTATTACATGTAACCAGACACAAAAGCCTTAATTGTAAAATGTCATCGCCGGAGCCCCAGGACGCGGTCACGTGGGCCCGTGAGGACCCCACTGCAGCACCTGTCACCTCCAGAGCTGCATTCACAATTCTGCTAGTTTCCTGTCATCAGGGCAGTGCATTGCGGGAGGAGTTCTGGTGATCAGGGCAATGCATCATGGGAGGAGTTCAGGTGGCAGTTTTATAGCGCAAAGGTCACATATTGGACAAGTGGGTGGAGCTAAATCATGATGCAGCTCTGGATGTGATTGGAGGAAATTACAAAATAAAATAGTCACTGCCACAATGCAAGAAGACATCATATATGCTGGATAATTTACTTGACTCACAGTAACAGGAGCGGCATTTACTCTGCATCAGCATTCTGCCAGCACTATAGGTGCAGGAACTCTCCTTTCCATTAATTCTCAGCATGCATTAACTGTATTGACCTCCCGAAATCTATACATTCCCTTATGGATAATAACCAGTACATACTGACAAATCACCCCCCCATCCGCCCTAAAAAAC
Source organism: Anomaloglossus baeobatrachus (assembly GCF_048569485.1). Taxonomy (NCBI): domain Eukaryota; kingdom Metazoa; phylum Chordata; class Amphibia; order Anura; family Aromobatidae; genus Anomaloglossus; species Anomaloglossus baeobatrachus. The sequence continues at coordinate 8,458,198 of NC_134363.1, forward strand.
GGTGTATAAATACGTTGTGCGTCCTCAAGTCGCCATCTTGTGTGGGAGTAGTTCCGAAAAGTCACCATCTTGTGAGGGAGTATTTCCGAAAAGTCGCCATCTTGTGTGGGTGTAGTTCCGAAAAGTCGCCATCTTGTGTGGGAGTATATTTGAAGCGGGTGTCATTGGGTCCATTGCGATTGTCATTCAGCTTTCCGCAGACCCTGAGCGCCACTTTTCATCCCCGATCACCTCTGCCTGCCTCAGTGTCAGTTTTCACTGCCATTCAGGAATTCCATTTGTGAAGCAGGTGGCTCAGGATGAGCAGAGCTTGGCATTGTGGCTCAGTCCATGGGCGTGTTCAGCTGGTGGACCTGCATCTCCTGCTCCAGGTCAAACAGATTGACGGAATCGGCGGCGGTGACGGGCAGCGGGTCGGTGCTGTGGTCCTTGTAGTTCTGCAGCAGGTGCTCGTTGCCCAGCGTGGCTGAGTATATGGAGTCCGTGTCCCCGCGCAGCGTCAGCACGTTCCTCAGCGACAGCCCCAGGCGCGGGGCGCTGTTGGAGTTGCGCACGGAGAGCGAGATGACCCTGGAGCGGCGGCAGCAGGGCAGGTACTTCCCCATGGCACGCTTGAAATCTCTCATGAAGAGCGGGTAGATGATGGGGTTCATGGTGCTGTTACAGTATCCGAGCCACGTGAGGACGTCAAACAATCCGGGAGGGACGCAGTCACAGACGGCCTGCGGGGCACAGCAAGAGGACGGCCATTACTGGGGGCACAAGCCATGGACCATTTAAAGGGAATCTGTCTCCGGGGTCAATTCTTTTACATAAACATTTCTAATAAATACATTAATAATATTAGCACAAAGCGCCAAATAAACCGCCTTCCATTGAGCCAATCAGTGAGCTTGAAAATATATGTTTCTTCGGCGCTCTATTGGGAGACCCAGACGATTGGGTGTATAGCACTGCCTCCGGAGGCCACACAAAGCAATTACACTAAAAAGTGTAAGGCCCCTCCCCTTCTGGCTATACACCCCCAGTGGGATCACTGGCTCACCAGTTTTCTGCTTTGTGCGAAGGAGGTCAGACATCCACGCATAGCTCCACTGTTTGTAGTCAGCAGTAGCTGCTGGCTATATCGGATGGAAGAAAAGAGGGCCCATATAGGGCCCCCAGCATGCTCCCTTCTCACCCGCGGTGGTGCTTGTAAGGTTGAGGTACCTATTGCTGGTACAGAGGCTGGAGCCCACATGCTGTTTTCCTTCCACATCCCCTGGAGGGCTCTGTGGAAGTGGGATCTTGCCGGCCCCCAAGCCCTGGGGCCGGGCTCCATCCACAGACCCAGAGAACCTGCTGGATTTGGAGCGGGAGTGCCGTTCAGGGACAAGGCCCTGCAACTTTCAGGTACTCTGTGTCTCCGGCAGGCACGGACACTCTCAAGGCTTGCTGAGCGTTATAGTGCGCCGGGGACAGTAGCGCTGTACGCTGGGGTTAGGTCACTGCAGCTTTGCTGAGTGACGTTACATGTTGGGAACTACTGCGCCGACCGCTCCTGGAGCGGCGGCGCAGCTGCGACTTGTGGTGCGCCGGGGACTTTGCGCCGACCGCGCTTTTACGGCGGCGGCGCTTCTAACTTTAGCCCCCGGCTTCTGCGGCCTAGCGCCGCTTCGTTCCCGCCCCCACCCTGTCAATCAGGGTAGGGGAGAGACGCTGCTCAATTGGCAGCGCCGAGGGCTGGAGCTTTATTTACATGCTCCAGCCCTCTCACTAGGCACAGGGGGAAGCAGACTTCCCGCTCTTCGTCGGTGTACGCCCAGGGCCCGCCCCCCCTCTCCACAAGGACGCCGGCAGCCATTACACATGCGATCTGGCTGGGGAAAGGCAGCAGGCTCTGGGAGACCCAGACTAGAGGGATTTCTGGCGACCACACACCGCTCCTAAGCGGGTGGTAAGCAGCACAGTAGTGCTGGCCCCACTAGTGCCTCAGTGATATATTAGTGTACTTCTTTCTTGGTACCATATATATATATATATATATATATTTATATAGTGCACTGTAAGGTCGCTTCTTGGCTGGACACCCTGTACTGCTCTGAGGAGGCAGCAACATGTCATCCGCAAAACGCAAGGGTGCCAAGGCACGGGCTGTGTACACTGTTTGTACTGCATGTGGGGCTGATCTACCGGCAGGCTCCAATGACTCACATTGTGTGCAATGTTCAGTCCCAGTGGCACTTCGTCAGCCAGAGCCTATTGTGGTGGTAGCCCAGGCAGAGACGCCTGTGAACCCTGCCCCGGTGACGGGGACAGACTTTGCAGTGTTTGCTGATAAAATGTCTGAGACTATGGCAAAAATCCTGGAGACCTTGCAGGCCAGGCCAGTTCCTCAGACCATGGACACTGCTGTGTCTATGCTCTCCGGTCCCCCTCAGTTGGAACTAATCCGTACTTCAAGGGGGTCTCAAGCATCACAAGCTGAAGTCTCTGACTCAGATGACAGTCCCAGGCAGCCTAAGCGAGCTCGCTGGGACAGACCCTCGACGTCATCACACTGCTCAGGGTCTCAGCGAGAAGAATCTCTCTGTGATGAGACTGAGGACGGTGATCAGGATTCTAATCCTGAGGCCCCTCTCAATCTGGATGCCCCTGATGGTGACGCCATGGTTAATGACCTTATATCGGCGATTAATAGACTGTTGGATATTTCTCCCCCAGCTCCTTCTGCAGAGGAGGCAGCTGCACAGCAGGAGAAGTTCCATTTCCTGTATCCAAAGCGTAAATTAAGTGCTTTTTTGGACCACTCTGACTTCAGAGAATCGATCCAGAAGCACGACGCTCATCCAGACAAGCGTTTCTCTAAACGTTCTAAGGATACCCGTTATCCTTTTCCCTCTGAAGTGGCCAAACGCTGGACCCAGTGTCCAAAGGTGGATCCCCCAATTTCCAAGCTTGCGGCTAGATCCATAGTCGCAGTAGAGGATGGCGCTTCACTTAAAGATGCCAACGACAGACAGATGGACCTTTGGTTGAAATCTGTCTATGAAGCTATCGGCGCGTCGTTTGCTCCAGCATTCGCGGCCGTGTGGGCACTACAAGCTATTTCAGCTGGTTTAGCACAGGTGGATGCTATCATGCATCCAGCAGTGCCGCAGGTGGCGTCCCTAACTTCGCAAATGTCTGCGTTTGCGACCTATGCTATCAATGCTGTCCTAGAATCTACGAGCCGTACCTCTATGGCGGCCGCCAATTCTGTGGTTTTGCGCAGAGCCTTATGGTTAAAGGACTGGAAAGCAGATGCCGGTTCCAAAAAATGCTTAACCAGCTTGCCATTATCTAGAGACAGACTGTTTGGTGAGCCATTGGCTGAAATCATAAAACAGTCCAAGGGTAAGGACTCTTCCTTACCACAGCCCAGAGCAAGTAAACCTCAACAGAAAAAGTGGCAGTCGAGGTTTCGGTCCTTTCGAGGCTCGGGCAAGGCCCAATTCTCCTCGTCCAAAACGACTCAGAAAGGACAAGGGAGCTCAGATTCCTGGCGGGCTCACTCACGCCCCAGGAAAGCAAATGGAGGAACCGCTTCCAAGGCGGCTACCTCATGACTTTCGGCCTCCTCCCTCCGCATCCTCGGTCGGTGGCAGGCTCTCCCGCCTTTGCGACATTTGGCTGTCACAGGTCAAAGACCGGTGGGTAACAGACATTTTGTCTCGCGGGTACAGAATCGAGTTCAGTTCTCGGCCTCCACTTCGGTTCTTCAGAACCTCCCCACACCCCAACCGAGCAGATGCCCTGCTGCAGGCGGTGGACTCTCTAAGAGCAGAAGGAGTCGTGATCCCTGTCCCCCCTCAGGAACGGGGGCGAGGATTTTACTCCAATCTCTTTGTGGTTCCAAAAAAGGACGGCTCCTTCCGTCCTGTTCTGGACCTAAAACTGCTCAACAAGCATGTGAACGCCAGGCGGTTCCGGATGGAATCCCTCCGCTCAGTCATTGCCTCAATGTCCCAAGGAGATTTCCTAGCATCAATAGACATCAAAGATGCTTATCTCCACGTGCCGATTGCTACGGAGCACCAACGCTTTCTGCGCTTCGTGATAGGAGACGACCATCTTCAGTTCGTGGCTCTGCCATTTGGTCTGGCGACAGCCCCTCGGGTGTTCACCAAGATCATGGCAGCAGTGGTAGCAGTCTTGCACTCTCACGGACACTCTGTGATCCCTTACTTGGACGATCTACTGGTCAAGGCACCCTCTCAGGAGGCATGCCAACTCAGCCTGAATGTTGCACTGGAGGCTCTCCAGGCGTTCGGGTGGATCATCAACTTCCCAAAGTCAAATCTGTCACCGACCCAATCACTAACGTATCTTGGCATGGAGTTTCATACTCTCTCAGCGATAGTGAAGCTTCCGCTGGACAAGCAGCGGTCTCTACAGACTGGGGTGCAGGCTCTCCTTCAAAGTCAGTCGCACTCCTTAAGACGCCTCATGCACTTCCTCGGGAAGATGGTGGCGGCAATAGAGGCGGTTCCGTTTGCGCAGTTTCATCTGCGTCCACTTCAATGGGACATTCTCCGCCAATGGGACGGGAAGTCGGCATCCCTGGACAGGAAAGTCTCCCTTTCCCAGACGGCCAAGGACTCTCTGCAGTGGTGGCTCCTTTCCACCTCATTATCACAGGGAAGATCCTTCCTACCACCGTCCTGGGCGGTGGTCACGACAGACGCGAGTCTGTCAGGGTGGGGAGCAGTGTTTCTCCACCACAGGGCTCAGGGGACGTGGACTCAGCAGGAGTCCATCCTTCAGATCAATGTTCTGGAAATCAGAGCAGTGTTTCTTGCCCTACTAGCCTTCCAGCAGTGGCTGGAAGGGAAGCAGATCCGAATTCAATCGGACAACTCCACAGCGGTGGCATACATCAATCACCAAGGGGGGACTCGCAGTCGGCAAGCCTTCCAGGAAGTCCGGCGCATTATGATGTGGGTGGAAGCCACGGCCTCCACCATATCCGCAGTTCACATCCCCGGCGTAGAAAACTGGGAAGCAGACTTCCTCAGTCGCCAGGGCATGGACGCAGGGGAATGGTCCCTTCACCCGGACGTGTTTCAGGAAATCTGTCGCCGATGGGGAAGGCCGGACGTCGACCTAATGGCGTCCCGGCACAACAACAAGGTCCCAACCTTCATGGCACGGTCTCGCGATCAAAGAGCTCTAGCAGCAGACGCCCTAGTGCAAGATTGGTCGCAGTTCCGGCTCCCTTATGTGTTTCCACCTCTGGCACTCTTGCCCAGAGTGCTACGCAAGATCAGATCCGACTGCAGCCGCGTCATACTCGTCGCTCCAGACTGGCCGAGGAGGGCGTGGTATCCGGATCTGTGGCATCTCACGGTCGGCCAACCGTGGGCACTACCAGACCGACCAGACTTACTGTCCCAAGGGCCGTTTTTCCATCGGAATTCTGCGGCCCTCAACCTGACTGCGTGGCCATTGAGTCCTGGATCCTAGCGTCTTCAGGCTTATCCCAAGGGGTCGTTGCCACCATGAGACAGGCTAGGAAGCCCACGTCTGCTAAGATCTACCACAGAACGTGGAGGATATTCTTATCCTGGTGCTCTGCTCAGGGAGTGTCTCCCTGGCCATTTGCATTACCTACCCTTCTTTCTTTCCTGCAATCTGGGTTAGAAAAAGGTTTGTCGCTCGGCTCCCTTAAAGGACAAGTCTCGGCGCTATCCGTCTTTTTTCAGAAGCGTCTAGCACGACTTTCTAAGGTGCGCACGTTCCTACAGGGGGTTTGCCATATCGTTCCCCCGTACAAGCGGCCGTTAGATCCATGGGATCTGAACAGGGTACTAGTTGCCCTCCAGAAGCCGCCCTTCGAGCCTCTGAAGGAGGTTTCACTTTCTAGACTATCACAGAAAGTGGCTTTTCTGGTAGCGATCACATCTCTTCGGAGAGTGTCTGAGCTAGCAGCGCTGTCATCCAAGGCTCCCTTCCTGGTCTTCCACCAGGACAAGGTAGTGCTGCGCCCCATTCAGGAGTTTCTCCCGAAGGTGGTATCCTCTTTTCATCTTAATCAGGATATCTCTTTGCCTTCGTTTTGTCCTCATGCAGTTCATCGGTATGAGAAGGATTTACATTTGTTAGATCTGGTGAGAGCACTCAGAATCTACATTTCCCGCACGGCGCCCCTGCGCCGTTCGGATGCACTCTTTGTCCTTGTCGCTGGTAAGCGCAAAGGGTCGCAGGCTTCTAAGGCCACCCTGGCTCGATGGATCAAAGAACCAATTCTTGAAGCCTACCGTTCTGCGGGGCTTCCGGTTCCATCAGGGCTGAAGGCCCATTCTACCAGAGCCGTGGGTGCGTCCTGGGCATTTCGTCACCAGGCTACGGCTCAACAGGTGTGCCAGGCAGCTACCTGGTCGAGTCTGCACACTTTCACCAAACATTATCAGGTGCATACCTATGCTTCGGCGGATGCCAGCTTAGGTAGAAGAGTCCTGCAGGCGGCAGTGACACCCCCGTAGGGGAGGGCTGTCTTTGCAGCTCTAACATGAGGTATTTCTTTACCCACCCAGGGACAGCTTTTGGACGTCCCAATCGTCTGGGTCTCCCAATGGAGCGCCGAAGAAGAAGGGAATTTTGTTACTTACCGTAAATTCCTTTTCTTCTAGCTCCTATTGGGAGACCCAGCACCCGCCCTGTTGTCCTTCGGGATTTTTGGTTTGTTTGCGGGTACACATGTTGTTCATGTTGAACGGTTTTCAGTTCTCCGATGTTACTCGGAGTGAATTTGTTTAAACCAGTTATTGGCTTTCCTCCTTCTTGCTTTTGCACTAAAACTGGTGAGCCAGTGATCCCACTGGGGGTGTATAGCCAGAAGGGGAGGGGCCTTACACTTTTTAGTGTAATTGCTTTGTGTGGCCTCCGGAGGCAGTGCTATACACCCAATCGTCTGGGTCTCCCAATAAGAGCTAGAAGAAAAGGAATTTACGGTAAGTAACAAAATTCCCTTCTTTTAAGCCCCTCCCCTCAGCCAGTTAGTTACATAGCAGGGGGCGGAGTTAGAATGCTCTGAGCAGCGGTGTATGTGACACTGCAGATCTGGGATTCCCAGGCTGCTACTCAGGACAATAAACATGCAAATTGCTCTCTCCCGGAAGGACGGAACCTCTGGAGGTATCAATGCGCCTAACAGCCTGACCTGGGGTATTAGCCAGTCCGGGCCCCCGCTGTAGGCTGCTCGGGGGCTTACCCCTCGCACTGTTATTGCCCATGCTCTGTAGGAAAGCAGCAGAGGAGTCTCCCTTCTAGGAAGGAGCTGATTTGTTTTTTCCCTCCAAGCATTGCTAAACCCTGCAGATAGGTGGGTGACATCTCTGCTGACATTGTAAGGCTCAGACTTTGGCTTATAGAACCTTCCTTCACTAGGTGGCACTAGAGGTCGCTGTCTTCCTCCTGGGAGGGAGCTAATTTGCATGTTTTTTTTCCATGGAGCATTGCGATACCGTAGATGGGTCTCTGGCGGATGTTATCGGGGTTGGGCATCGATGTACAACCGGCATCCTCCAATAGGGGGCACTGGTGAGCAGATTTCCTTCCATTATTGATAAGTGGTGACCCCCCCCCTCTACCTGCACCGGCCGCCATATTGATTGCCTCCGCTTTCCTGATCGTCTTACCTGAACCATATTGGCGATAAAAAACGGAAGCCACGCCACGAAAAACATTCCCAGGAGGACGCCCAGCGTCAGACTGGCTTTCAGCGCCTTCTTGCTGTGCTTCGTGACGAACCTCCTCCCCTCCACGACAGGAACCGCCAGCACCTGGAGGAAGAGGCAAAGGTGAATATACAGACCATAAGCCATCACCCTGCCCATCACTCGCCACTGCTGCTCGGCCACTGTGGAGGTCATGTGCAGAGGCTGGACAGACATTGGTCTGGACGGACGTTGGTCTGGACGGACGTTGGTCTGGACGGGCATCGGTCTCGGCGGGCATCGGTCTGGGCGGGCATCGGTTTGGACGGGCATCATTCTGGACGGACACCAGTCTGGAGGGACATCAGTATCTACGGACACCGGACTGGATGGTCACTAGTCTGGACGGGCATCAGTCTGGATGAATATTGGTCTGGGCGGACATCGGTCTGGACGGATATTGGTCTGGACGGTCATCGGTCTGGACGGACATTGGTATGGGCGGACATCGGTCTGGACGGATATTAGTCTGGACGGGCATCGGTCTGGACGGACATACGTCTGGACGGGTATCGGTCTGGACGGACATCGGTCTGGACGGACATCGGTCTGCATGGGCATCGGTCTGGACGGGCATCGGTCTGGATGGACACCGGTCTGGACGGGCATCGGTCTGGACGGGCATAAGTCTGGATGGACACCAGTCTGGACGGGTATTGATCCGGACGGGCATTGGTCTGGACGGGCATTGGTCCGAGGTGTTTAATAAAACCTACATTGAGCCGGGGCTCAAACACGATGACCCTGGAGGTCCCCACCATCTCTACCATTTTTGCACCACCTGGGGGCAGAAACATATCCTTTTCTTCCAGAGACGGCGCCACTCTTGCCTGATATTACAGTTCTCAGTGTTGAGCTGCAATATCAGACGCAGCCATGGGCAGGAGTGGCGCTGTTTCCCAACAAAAATATCAGTCACCAGTTTTTATTACAGCAGTGAGTTCTGCAGCTTGCAGGCAACTGTAGCATTATGAATACAGCTCTGGAGGTGACATGCTTCGTATTCAGCAGTGTGGGGGCTGGGAGTGATCTGTAACAAGCTGCACTGTATATGATATTCTTCTGTCAGCGCTGATTAGTCGCACGTTGTGTATTTCCGCCGGCGCTCGCATGCGTCTGTCTCCGCATTACATGCACAGCTGCAGATCCGTGGCTTCGTCTCACCTGTGGCTGCCACATTTCCAATTCTGTAAACCTAGTTTCTATTTTTCACTATTTGCAAGATCTCTGCTTGCTGTGGGTGAATTGGCTGATAACCAGCCCTGCCCTCATATCTCTCACATGCAGGTTTGTTACAATGTATCAGTGCTGAGAAAATGGATTAGAATGAAGTCCAAGTTCTAATTAAATTGTATCAAATCTCGTCCAATCACAAGTGTCAGATTTGATACAAAATTTGGAGAAGATTGTACAGTGAAATCTGCATCAAATTCAGAGCAAATGAGGTGTCGCCGCCTTAAAGGGCCACGCATGGGGGATGGGAGCGCTCAGCTGCTGCAGAGCTTCTTGCGGCCCCCGGTGCACTGGTTTTGGTGGGCACTGTGTTACTTTCCCCCTTTGCCTGGATTATGCGCCCTCTGATTTTTCGGATGTCTTGTTAGATGAGGGGCCTGTGCGGCATTCTGCGGATAATGGCGGCGCCCCCTCCTCCGGGCACACACTGACTTGGCAGCAGTTACCCCGCAGCAGAGGGTAGAGGGGTGTGATGTTTTATGCATGCGTGGCACGCTGGAGCCGAGCCTGGCAGGAGACTGTAGCCCACAGTTCTCATGTTCAGGACTGGAAACATATTACTATGGGTGTAGGGGGGTGATGTGACTCATCGCAGCGGCGGAACCAAAGTGACAAGACGCCGCGCAGTGTCAGAAGAGCGGAGCCGACAATGGAGGAAACAATCTGCGAATACGGCTGAGACGACGCCCCTGCACAGGCCGCGCTGCCAGCCATCCTCCTGCATCTGTGACCTCTGCCCAGCACAGCACATTACTATGGACAGTACCACTAATCACCACAAGGTGTCACTATTACAGCAATGTACTGCCACCTAATGGCCAGAGCTGGTAATGCACCTCCCTATGGGATTTAGGGACTTCCTCTCTAATATTGGCCCCAATCCCAACATTGATCAAACACCGTCCTGTGCACAAGTGATAAAGGTATCGGGAAAAAACCTTTATTATTTCCTCGGTAAGAGAGAGGAAGTTGTATAATTATTACTGCTGTAAAGTCTAATGATTCACTGATATTAAAGAGACAGTACAGTCCTGTCCTGTATACCGGGTGTAATCCTCAGTATCTGTATTATTCTGTATATATACACTGCACAGTACCACTTCTCCTGTCCTGTATACTGGGTGTAATCCTCAGTATCTGTATTATTCTGTATATATACACTGCACAGTACCACTTCTCCTGTCCTGTATACTGGGTGTAATCCTCAGTATCTGTATTATTCTCTATATATACACTGCACAGTACCACTTCTCCTGTCCTGTATACTGGGTGTAATCCTCAGTATCTGTATTATTTTGTATATATACACTGCACAGTACCACTTCTCCTGTCCTGTATACTGGGTGTAATCCTCAGTACCTGTATTATTCTGTATATATACACTGCACAGTACCACTTCTCCTGTCCTGTATACTGGGTGTAATCCTCAGTACCTGTATTATTCTGTATATATACACTGCACAGTACCACTTCTCCTGTCCTGTATAATGGGTGTAATCCTCAGTATCTGTATTATTCTGTATATATACACTGCACAGTACCACTTCTCCTGTCCTGTATACTGGGTGTAATCCTCAGTATCTGTATTATTCTGTATATATACACTGTACAGTACCACTTCTCCTGTCCTGTATACTGGGTGTAATCCTCAGTATCTGTATTATTCTGTATATATACACTGCACAGTACCACTTCTCCTGTCCTGTATACTGGGTGTAATCCTCAGTATCTGTATTATTCTGTATATATATACTGCACAGTACCACTTCTCCTGTCCTGTATACTGGGTGTAATCCTCAGTATCTGTATTATTCTGTATATACACACTGCACAGTACCACTTCTCCTGTCCTGTATACTGGGTGTAATCCTCAGTATTTGTATTATTCTGTATATATACACTGCACAGTACCACTTCTCCTGTCCTGTATACTGGGTGTAATCCTCAGTATATGTATTATTCTGTATATATACACTGCACAGTACCACTTCTCCTGTCCTGTATACTGGGTGTAATCCTCAGTATCTGTATTATTCTGTGTATATATACACTGCACAGTACCACTTCTCCTGTCCTGTATACTGGGTGTAATCCTCAGTATCTGTATTATTCTGTATATATACACTGCACAGTACCACTTCTCCTGTCCTGTATACTGGGTGTAATCCTCAGTATCTGTATTATTCTGTATATATACACTGCGCAGTACCACTTCTCCTGTCCTGTATACTGGGTGTAATCCTCAGTATCTGTATTATTCTGTATATATACACTGCACAGTACCACTTCTCCTGTCCTGTATACTGGGTGTAATCCTCAGTATCTGTATTATGCTGTATATATACACTGCACAGTACCACTTCTCCTGTCCTGTATACTGGGTGGAATCCTCAGTATCTGTATTATTCTGTATATATACACTGCACAGTACCACTTCTCCTGTCCTGTATACTGGGTGTAATCCTCAGTATCAGTATTATTCTGTATATATACACTGCACAGTACCACTTCTCCTGTCCTGTATACTGGGTGTAATCCTCAGTATCAGTATTATTCTGTGTATATATACACTGCACAGTACCACTTCTCCTGTCCTGTATACTGGGTGTATGTGACGGGGTATGCGACAGAGCAGTAAGGGACACCAGGCCAATGAACAATCCAAGAAGATTTAATGAGACAGGGAGCATAAAACATCCAATAATAAAATGGTTCTTTAGAGTCCACACAAAGGAAAAAGATCCAGGGAAATCTGACGCCAATGAAAATGCAACAACAGTCCTTAGATGTGTTCCTTAAATCCGATAGCGTGGCTGAGACAACACAATCCCACGTGGCCACTGATCTCCAGTCTGCAACAGTCCATACACATTCTCTATGATCCAGCCTCAGCCATAGGTCCTCATCCTTCTCCAGCCGATATCCAACTAACTGAACTAACATGTTCTTCTCTCCTGGGATCAGCCTCTTAGGTGGGCACACCTCCCCCTGGCCATTTGATGCATGAATGGACTTTAGACTGCTGGCTCTGTTCTGTTTACCAAGTTGGAGATTGGAGAAGTCCCATGCTGAGAAGAACAATATATATATATGCAACCCCCACCAAATCAATGACAATAGCTACTGCTGAAGCCTGAGTGCAATATGATCCAGGCTGGGGGAAGGTATGGTCACTTACATCCCAAGACATAGTACTACAGCAAATACAGAGAGAAGGTAAAATACATCACATGGCATCTTATACAAAAATATGGGATGGAGAAAACTACATACATCATGACAATTCCTTCCCCTCCCAACTTGTGTACGTACTAGGGACCTCTACAGGTTGCTGGTTAAGTACACGCAGGCATGGCTGACAGGACTCAAGGCTCCTCTTGCCTGGACAATCCGTCTGCATTTTGGGTGTTGGCTCCAGGTTCTTTAGTGTATGATGAAGATGTAGGGTTGAATGTTCGGCTCCAGTTTGTATCCTCCTTCACTTAAACTCTGCTTCCTGCACCCACAAATCGGCATTGTATATCTCCCACATCATTGCCTAGGAGAATGTCTGCAGGAAGGCCGCTCATCACACCGATTATGCATTGTTTTGCCCCAAAGCCATAATCCAGGGTTACACTCGCTCTTGGAATATATCTCTGAGTACCTCCAGCCAATTCAATGGCAATTCCTGGTCCCTGTTGAATTGCTTCTGGTTGAATTACTCGGGGATCTGCGATGGTGAGAAAAGCCCCAGTGTCACGAAAGCCAACAACTTTTTGGCCATCAGCACGACCTCCTGTAGATGTTTATGCCGAAGATCATAAGAACGGGCGGCTGTGGCTCGCACTCCATAGACTCCTGGTAGGGAAGTCAACATATCAGAGTCACTTGGCAAATCATCAGGGCTAGAATCCAGCTCTTCTCCTGCTGAAGGTGTCTGTAGATAATGGACAGGCAAAGGTGGTCTGCAGCTGTTCTGCCTCTGAACACCTGGACAGTGAGCTTGCAGATGACCAGGCTGCCCACATCGATAACATCTGCGCTGCGTCTCACTCCTTCCAGTTTGCCTTCTGGAGAAGTAGGTAGGAGACCTTGGTGACTGATAGGGAGGTGCAGGTGCTGGAGGTGGTTGTCGATTTGGAGGATGACTCCACGGGATAGATGGGCATGTGGCCCGCAGATGCCCGGGATGCCCACAGCTATAACATCTTCGCTCTTCTACTTTCTCTCCTCGTCACATTCCAGAAAATGTGGTCGAAGCAACCGGAGGCACATACACACGGGTATCCACATGAGGTGGTGATCTAGGAGGTCGAGGAACATTGGGCACTGAAGGACAAGGAACCTCTGGAGTTGAGGTGCTGGTCATTTTTGCTCCCTCAGCTAGCAGCTTCTTCCACTGAGGCTTGATGGTGAGAGCCTCATCAGCTAGAGCAGCAGCTTGTTGCACTGTCTCTGGTCTCCTCTCACGCACCCATTCCCGGATCTCAGTAGAGCACGTGGCATAAAACTGTTCTTTCAGGATGACCTGGAGGAAGGTCTCCCAAGTTAAGGCCCCCTCTCCCTTCAGCCAGCGATGGCATACTTGTTTCAGTCTGTGGGCATACATCTTGAAGGACACTTCCTCATCACATGCTAACGTACGGAACTGAGTCCTGTAAGTGTCTGGGGTCACGGCATAATGTTCTAGAATAGTCTGTTTAATAGCCGCATACTCACAGTTCCACCGAGGGTACATAGCTCTATAGGCTGCAGCAGCTCCACCCTCTAAGAGCCCAACCAGATGCCGGACGCGCTCCTTTTCTGGGACTTCCATTAATTGACACTGATGCTCAAAGTCCTGGAAGAAGCCCTCAATGTCACCTGCAGCTTCATTAAACTGCTTGAAGTCTTTGCGGGACACCCTGGGAAGTTCCCTCATGATGGGTGCTGGGGTTACAGTCTGTCTGGAACCTCTCGCGGCTTCCACAGCGAGCTGCTTATCCAGCAATGCCATCTCCTCCATCCTGCGCTCCTTCAAATTAGCTCCACGCATGACCTCCATCTTATATTCTATGGTGGTCTCCTCTCCCAGCAAGGCCATCTCCTCCTCGTACCACACAACCCACTGACTTTTTTGGGTATTCACCTCCGGCTCCCGTCTTTGCTCCCCTTGCTGTGGAAATTGTTCCTCAGTGCCATCTTGCAGGCAAGCGTTTTCCAATGCCTCAATTAGTTGCTCCTTAGAGAGTCCTTTGTAGCCGACACCTAATTCACGGGCCTTTGTTTGTAGGCTCACCACAGTCCAGTTCCTGTATCCTGAGGTTCTGGTTTCAGACGTTGATTGGCCGTTGTCCTCCATTTCTTCTGCTCTGATCCCGCCGCTGCCACCAGTTTGTGACGGGGTATGCGACAGAGCAGTAAGGGACACCAGACCAATGAACAATCCAAGAAGATTTAATGAGGCAGGGAGAATAAAACATGCAATATTAAAATGGTTCTTTAGAGTCCACACAAAGGAAAAAGATCCAGGGAAATCCGACGCCAAGGAAAATGCAACAACAGTCCTTAGATGTGTTCCTTAAATCCGATAGCGTGGCTGAGACAACACAATCCCATGTGGCCACTTGATCTCCAGTCTGCAACAGTCCATACACATTCTCTATGATCCAGCCTCAGCCATAGGTCCTCATCCTTCTCCAGCCGATATCCAATTAACTGCTCTACCATGTTCTTCTCTCCTGGGATCAGCCCCTTAGGTGGGCACACCTCCCCCTGGCCATTTGATGCATGAATGGACTTTAGACTGCTGGCTCTGTTCTGTTTACCAAGTTGTAGATTGGAGAAGTCCCATGCTGAGAAGAACAATATATATATATGCAACCCCCACCAAATCAATGACAATAGCTACTGCTGAAGCCTGATTGCAATATGATACAGGCTGGGGGAAGGTATGGTCACTTACATCCCAAGACATAGTACTACAGCAAATACAGAGAGAAGGTAAAATACATCACATGGCATCTTATACAAAAATATGGGATGGAGAAAACTACATACATCATGACATATATACACTGCACAGTACCACTTCTCCTGTCCTGTATACTGGGTGTAATCCTCAGTATCTCTATTATTCTGTATATATACAGTGCACAGTACCACTTCTCCTGTCCTGTATACTGGGTGTAATGCTCAGTATCTGTATTATTCTGTATATATACACTGTACAGTACCACTTCTTCTGTCCTGTATACTGGGTGTAATCCTCAGTACCTGTATTATTCTGTATATACACACTGCACAGTACCACTCCTGCTGTCCTGTATACTGGGTGTAATCCTCAGTATCTGTATTATTCTGTATATATACACTGCACAGTACCACTTCTCCTGTCCTGTATACTGGGTGTAATCCTCAGTATCTGTATTATTCTGTATATATACACTACACAGTGCCACTTCTCCTGTCCTGTATACTGGGTGTAATCCTCAGTATATGTATTATTCTGTATATATACACTACACAGTGCCACTTCTCCTGTCCTGTATACTGGGTGTAATCCTCAGTATATGTATTATTCTGTATATATACACTGCACAGTACCACTCCTCCTGTCCTGTATACTGGGTGTAATCCTCAGTATCTGTATTATTCTGTATATATACACTACACAGTGCCACTTCTCCTGTCCTGTATACTGGGTGTAATCCTCAGTATATGTATTATTCTGTATATATACACTACACAGTGCCACTTCTCCTGTCCTGTATACTGGGTGTAATCCTCAGTATCTGTATTATTCTGTATATATACACTACACAGTGCCACTTCTCCTGTCCTGTATACTGGGTGTAATCCTCAGTATCTGTATTATTCTGTATATATACACTACACAGTGCCACTTCTCCTGTCCTGTATACTGGGTGTAATCCTCAGTATCTGTATTATTCTGTATATATACACTGCACAGTACCACTTCTCCTGTCCTGTATACCGGGTGTAATCCTCAGTATCTGTATTATTCTGTATATATACACTGCACAGTACCACTTCTCCTGTCCTGTATACTGGGTGTAATCCTCAGTATCTGTATTATTCTGTATATATACACTGCACAGTACCACTTCTCCTGTCCTGTATACTGGGTGTAATCCTCAGTGTCTGTATTATTCTGTATATATACACTGCACAGTACCACTTCTCCTGTCCTGTATACTGGGTGTAATCCTCAGTATCTGTATTGTTCTGTATATATACACTGCACAGTACCACTTCTCCTGTCCTGTATACTGGGTGTAATCCTCAGTGTCTGTATTGTTCTGTATATATACACTGCACAGTACCACTTCTCCTGTCCTGTATACTGGGTGTAATCCTCAGTATCTGTATTATTCTGTGTATATACACTGCACAGTACCACTTCTCCTGTCCTGTATACTGGGTGTAATCCTCAGTATCTGTATTATTCTGTATATATACACTGCACAGTACCACTTCTCCTGTCCTGTATACTGGGTGTAATCCTCAGTGTCTGTATTATTCTGTATATATACACTGCACAGTACCACTTCTCCTGTCCTGTATACTGGGTGTAATCCTCAGTGTCTGTATTATTCTGCATATATACACTGCACAGTACCACTTCTCCTGTCCTGTATACTGGGTGTAATCCTCAGTACCTGTATTATTCTGTATATATACACTGCACAGTACCACTCCTCCTGTCCTGTATACTAGGTGTAATCCTCAGTATCTGTATTATTCTGTGTATATACACTGCACAGTACCACTTCTCCTGTCCTGTATACTGGGTGTAATCCTCAGTATCTGTATTATTCTGTGTATATACACTGCACAGTACCACTTCTCCTGTCCTGTATACTGGGTGTAATCCTCAGTACCTGTATTATTCTGTATATATACAGTGCACATTACCACTCCTCCTGTCCTGTATACTGGGTCTAATCCTCAGTGTATGTATTATTCTATATATATATACACTGCACAGTACCACTTCTCCTGTCCTGTATACTGGGTGTAATCCTCAGTATCTGTATTATTCTGTGTATATACACTGCACAGTACCACTTCTCTTGTCCTGTATACTGGGTGTAATCCTCAGTATCTGTATTATCCTGTATATATACACTGCACAGTACCACTTCTCCTGTCCTGTATACTGGGTGTAATCCTCAGTACCTGTATTATTCTATATATATACACTGCATAGTACCACTTCTCCTGTCCTGTATACTGGGTGTAATCCTCAGTATCTGTATTATTCTGTATATACACACTGCACAGTGCCACTTCTCCTGTCCTGTATACTGGGTGTAATCCTCAGTATCTGTATTATCCTGTATATATACACTGCACAGTGCCACTTCTCCTGTCCTGTATACTGGGTGTAATCCTCAGTACCTGTATTATTCTGTATATATACACTGCACAGTACCACTTCTCCTGTCCTGTATACTGGGTGTAATCCTCAGTATCTGTATTATTCTCTATATATACACTGCACAGTACCACTTCTCCTGTCCTGTATACTGGGTGTAATCCTCAGTATCTGTATTATTCTGTATATATACACTGCACAGTACCACTTTTCCTGTCCTGTATACTGGGTGTAATCCTCAGTATCTGTATTATTCTGTATATATACACTGCACAGTACCACTTCTCCTGTCCTGTATACTGGGTGTAATCCTCAGTATCTGTATTATTCTGTATATATACACTGCACAGTACCGTGTGGTCACTGAATACTGAGAACGGAGGAGACGGGCTATCATCTTATACTTAGGATGAAGGTGACGGGTGGTCACCAAATACGATGGAGGCAACGGGCCGTCACCACGTACTGAGGACGGAGGCGACGGGTGGTCACTGAATACTGAGGACGGAGGAGACGGGTGGTCACTGCACACTGACATTGATGTATACAGGTCACAGAGTCCCAGATGTTGGGCACTTGGCTGGTGGAGTGGTACTTACTTGCACATGATTTTCAGAAGCATTGGGACCATTCGTGGTCAGAGAAGCCACCTGAACCGCCTGCTTTCTGGCCGCCAGGAGTATCCTGCAGTAGGTGAATGAGATGGCCGCTGACGGGAGGAAAAAGGTCAGACAGGAGGCGATCAGGGCGTACGGTAAGCTGACCAGCAGACGGCACTGCTTCTCCTCCGACATCGATGTCAGGTTGGATGACTGTAACTCGAAGTCCGGCTCATGCCATCCCATCTCAATGGGCAGGAAAGAAGCCAAAGCCGCCAATGTCCATGTGGCCAAAATCAATCCCAGTGCCCTGCAGGACGTCATCCGGAGCTTGTACTTGAGCGGGGAGATGATGAGCAGGTAGCGGTCCAGACTGATGACACAAAGGTTGAGTATGGACGCGCTGCAGCACATGACATCAAAGGAATACCAGACACAGCAGAACTCGGCATCCAAGATCCACCTCCCATAGAGTTCATTCAGCATGGCCGGGGGCATCACCACCAGGCCCACCATCAGGTCTGACATGAAGAGAGACACAAGGAAATAGTTGGAGGTATTCCGTAGGGACCTCTGGGTGAAGATGAGTAAGATAAGAAGTGAGTTGCCTAAGGTGGTGAGAAAGATGATCAAGCAAAGGAAGGCAGCCATCCAGACCCGACGGCCATTGGGAAATGCCCCCTCTGGTTCTTTGCCATACAGTCCATTCCAACGTTCATCCATTTGATGAGCCATAAAGGATCATTCTAGTAAGAGGTAGCCATTGCAAGTGTCTCCTTTTTGCCAAGTGCCTCTCCATCGATCCTAGACCTTCTCAACCATCTTGACCGTGGATCTTTCTTATCTTCTCTACTATTCCCACCCTGCTCCCATCTAAGCTTGTCCCATTTCCACCATCCTGACCCTGGTCCTGTCTTATCTTCTTACCTTCTCCACCACCCATATACAGGTCCTGTCTTATCTTCTCCACCATTCTTGACCCCTTTTACCTCCTTATCTTCACTACCCAAATACTTTCATTTTTCATAACTTCTCATCTTCTCCACCATTCTTATCCTGTTATCTTCTTTTCTCCATCATCTCAACCCTGGACTCCGTTTTATCTTCTTTCCTACTCCACTACCCAGATGCTGGTCTAATATTATCTTCTCCCCTGACTTGGTCCCGTCTTATCCACTCATCTTCTCTACCATCATGGTCCTTTCTAATTCTCCCTTTTTCTCCACTGTCTTGGTTCCCTCTTATCCTCTCGCCTTCTCCACTTTCCTGGTCTTATTCTATCTTCTCACCCTTTTCACCACCCAGATCTTGTTCCTGTCCTAGCTTCTCCCTTTCTCTACGATCTTGGTTCCATCTTAATTTCTAACCTTCTTTATTTTGGTTTTTGTACCTCTTTCCTAGTCCTAGTCTTGTCTTATCCTCACACCTTCTAGCCACCCTTATCTTGGTGTGGAATCCTTGAACATTTTCTATTATCTTTGTCTTGTTTTATCCTCTCACAATCTTCAGTATCTTGGTCTCTTATCTTTCTTTATCCAGATCTTACCCCCACCTGATTTTGGTCTGGTCTTCTTCTCTACTGTCCTGGTCCAGTCTTATCCTCTCACCTTCTTCGCTACCCTGATTTTGGTCTGGTCTTCTCCATGTTCCTTCTCTACTGTCCTGGTCTTGTCTTATCCTCTCGCGTTCTCCACTACCCTGATTTTGGTCTGGTCTTCTTGATGCACCTTCTCTACTGTCCTGGTCTTGTCTTATCTTCTAACTGTCTCCACTGTATTGGTCTCTTACTTCTTTATCCAGATCTTAGTCCCATATTATCGTCTCTCTCTTATCCTCACCTTCTCCACTACCCTGATTTTGGTCTGGTCTTCTCCATGTACCTTCTCTATAGTCCTGGTCTTGTCTTATCCTCTCACCTTCTTCACTATTTTGGTCTCTTATCTTTCTTTATCCAGATCTTAGCCCCACTTGATTTTGGTCTGAACTTCTCCAGGTACCTTCTCTACTGTCCTGGTCTTGTCTTATCCTCTCACGTTCTCCACTACGCTGATTTTGGTCTGGTCTTCTCCATGTACCTTCTCTACTGTCCTGGTCTTGTCTTATCCTGTCACCTTCTCCACTACCCTGAGTTTGGTCTGGTCTTCTCCTTGTACCTTCTCAACTGTCCTGGTCTTGTCTTATCCTCTCACCTTCTCCACTACCCTGAGTTTGGTCTGGTCTTCTCCTTGTACCTTCTCAACTGTCCTGGTCTTGTCTTATCCTTTCACATTCTTCACTACCCTGACTTTGGTCTGGTTTTCTCTTTGTACCTTCTCAACTGTCCTGGTCTTTTCTTTTGCTTTCTCTTATCCTCTCACCTTCTCCAATACCCTGATTTTGGTCTGGTCTACTCCAGGTACCTTCTCTATTGTCCTGGTCTTGTCTTATCCTCTCACCTTCTCCACTATCTTAGTCTCTTATCTTTCTTTATCCAGATCTTAGTCCCATATTATCTTCCTGTCATCCTCACCTTCTTCACTGCCCTGTTTCCATCTTCTTACCTCCACTTTCTTGGTCCCTTCTTATATTTTTCCCCTTTCCACCATCCAGATCTTGGTCCGGTCTTATCTTCTCACCTTGGCCACCATCCTCGTCCTTTACGGTCGTCTCACCCTCTTTGCTTGTCTTCTATTCTTTTCCACTTTTTCTCCTCTGGGTAATTTTGAGTCTTTGTCCTCGTCGTCCCACGTCTTCGGCGTGTCTAATAATAATCTCCTCTCGTTCTTCTTGTTCCTTCCCTGTAATTACGCAGTTTTCCCGCAGTTTATTGTGTCTTCTCCTGTCTCGCTGTCACTTCTTCTCTGTGAGAGTGTCCTCGGCGTCTCCGCCATACCTCCCACCCCCCCGCAGGAGCAGCAGAGCCGACAGAGGCGATTTTAATCACATGTAGCAACCGTCAGAAGGAAGCAAATGTGAGATGTGTAGAAGCGAGCGGCGGCTGAGCGGCGACTGACAGGGAAGTGATGGGGACTCCGGCGCGGGTCCTCCCCCCGAGCCCCGTCCTCTCTCATCAGCAGAAATCTCGCCATCTCCCGGAATGATTGACTCCTCCACCGCATCCAAACACATCACTCCGTGCCCGTCAGATGCCAACACAGCGATGTGACAGCGGCAGAAAACGGTCACCAGAGCAGGGAGCCGCCAATACTCCTCCACCAGCTACCGCTCTGCAGGGGTTAATATATGAGATCACGTATAATAGATCTGAGCTGCTGCAGAACCTCGGAATATACACCTCACCAGCTGCAGGACATCATCATACCTCAGCTGCTACAGAATGGCATAATACACCTCGACTGCATTAACGCCTCACAACACACCTCAGCTGCTGCAGAACCTCATCATGTACAACATAGCTGCTGAAGAACCTCAGAATACACGCCAGCTGGTAGATGTGGAGCCGCCCCCGGTCTGTAGATGTGGAGCCGCCCCCGGTCTGTAGATGTGGAGCTGCCCCCGGTCTGTAGATCTGGAGCCGCCCCCGGTCTGTAGATGTGGAGCTGCCTCCGGTCTGTAGATGTGGAGCCGCCCCCGGTCTGTAGATCTGGAGCCGCCCCTGGTCTGTAGATCTGGAGCTGCCCCCGGTCTGTAGATGTGGAGCCGCCCCCGGTCTGTAGATGTGGAGCTGCCCCCGGTCTGTAGATGTGGAGCTGCCCCCGGTCTGTAGATGTGGAGCTGCCCCCGGTCTGTAGATGTTGAGCCGCCCCCGGTCTGTAGATGTGGAGCTGCCCCCGGTCTGTAGATCTGGAGCTGCCCCCGGTCTGTAGATCTGGAGCTGCCCCCGGTCTGTAGATGTGGAGCTGCCCCCGGTCTGTAGATCTGGAGCCGCCCCCGGTCTGTAGATGTGGAGCCGCCCCCGGTCTGTAGATGTGGAGCTGCCCCCGGTCTGTAGATGTGGAGCCGCCCCCGGTCTGTAGATGTGGAGCTGCCCCCGGTCTGTAGATGTGGAGCCGCCCCCGGTCTGTAGATGTGGAGCTTCCCCCGGTCTGTAGATCTGGAGCTGCCCCCGGTCTGTAGATCTGGAGCTGCCCCCGGTCTGTAGATGTGGAGCCGCCCCCGGTCTGTAGATGTGGAGCTGCCCCCGGTCTGTAGATCTGGAGCTGCCCCTGGTCTGTAGATCTGGAGCTGCCCCCGGTCTGTAGATGTGGAGCTGCCCCCGGTCTGTAGATGTGGAGCCGCACCCGGTCTCTAGATGTGGAGCTGCCCCCAGTCTGTAGATGTGGAGCTGCCCCTGGTCTGTAGATCTGGAGCCGCCCTCGGTCTGTAGATCTGGAGCTGCCCCCGGTCTGTAGATGTGGAGCTTCCCCCGATCTGTAGATCTGGAGCTGCCCCCGGTCTGTAGATGTGGAGCTTCCCCCGGTCTGTAGATCTGGAGCTGCCCCCGGTCTGTAGATGTGGAGCTTCCCCCGGTCTGTAGATCTGGAGCTGCCCCCGGTCTGTAGATCTGGAGCCGCCCCCGGTCTGTAGATCTGGAGCTGCCCCCGGTCTGTAGATCTGGAGCTGCCCCCGGTCTGTAGATGTGGAGCTGCCCCCGGTCTGTAGATGTGGAGCCGCCCCCGGTCTGTAGATCTGGAGCCGCCCCTGGTCTGTAGATCTGGAGCTGCCCCCGGTCTGTAGATGTGGAGCCGCCCCCGGTCTGTAGATGTGGAGCTGCCCCCGGTCTGTAGATGTGGAGCTGCCCCCGGTCTGTAGATGTGGAGCTGCCCCCGGTCTGTAGATGTGGAGCTGCCCCCGGTCTGTAGATCTGGAGCCGCCCCCGGTCTGTAGATGTGGAGCTGCCCCCGGTCTGTAGATGTGGAGCTGCCCCTGGTCTGTAGATGTGGAGCTGCCCCCGGTCTGTAGATGTGGAGCTGCCCCCGGTCTGTAGATGTGGAGCCGCCCCCGGTCTGCAGATGTGAAGCTTCCCCCGGTCTGTAGATGTGGAGCTTCCCCCGGTCTGTAGATCTGGAGTTGCCCCCGGTCTGTAGATATGGAGCCGCCCCTGGTCTGTAGATCTGGAGCCGCCCCTGGTCTGTAGAGCTGGAGTTGCCCCCGGTCTGTAGATCTGGAGTTGCCCCTGGTCTGTAGATCTGGAGTTGCCCCCGGTCTGTAGATCTGGCGTTGCCCCGGTCTGTAGATCTGGGGTTGCCCCCGGTCTGTAGATCTGGAGCCGCCCCCGGTCTGTAGATCTGGCGTTGCCCCCGGTCTGTAGATCTGGAGCTGCCCCCGGTCTGTGGATGTGGAGCTGCCCCTGGTCTGTAGATGTGGAGCTGCCCCCCGGTCTGTAGATCTGGAGCTGCCCGCGGTCTGTAGATCTGGAGCTGCCCCCGGTCTGTAGATCTGGAGCCGCCCCCGGTCTGTAGATGTGGAGCTGCCCCCGGTCTGTAGATGTGGAGCCGCCCCCGGTCTGTAGATGTGGAGCCGCCCCCGGTCTGTAGATGTGGAGCCGCCCCCGGTCTGTAGATGTGGAGCTGCCCCCGGTCTGTAGATGTGGAGCCGCCCCCGGTCTGTAGATGTGGAGCTGCCCCCGGTCTGTAGATGTGGAGCCGCCCCCGGTCTGTAGATGTGGAGCTGCCCCCGGTCTGTAGATGTGGAGCCACCCCCGGTCTGTAGATGTGGAGCTGCCCCCGGTCTGTAGATGTGGAGCTGCCCCCGGTCTGCAGATGTGGAGCTGCCCCCGGTCTGTAGATGTGGAGCCGCCCCCGGTCTGTAGATGTGGAGCCGCCCCCGGTCTGTAGATGTGGAGCTGCCCCCGGTCTGTAGATGTGGAGCTGCCCCTGGTCTGTAGATCTGGAGCCGCCCTCAGTCTGTAGATCTGGAGCTGCCCCCGGTCTGTAGATGTAGAGCTTCCCCCGGTCTGTAGATCTGGAGCTGCCCCCGGTCTGTAGATGTGGAGCCGCCCCCGGTCTGTAGATGTGGAGCTGCCCCCGGTCTGTAGATCTGGAGTTGCCCCCGGTCTGTAGATCTGGCGTTGCCCCCGGTCTGTAGATCTGGCGTTGCCCCCGGTCTGTAGATCTGGAGCTGCCCCCGGTCTGTGGATGTGGAGCTGCCCCCGGTCTGTAGATGTGGAGCTGCCCCCCGGTCTGTAGATCTGGAGCTGCCCCCGGTCTGTAGATCTGGAGCTGCCCCCGGTCTGTAGATCTGGAGCCGCCCCCGGTCTGTAGATGTGGAGCTGCCCCTGGTCTGTAGATCTGGAGTTGCCCCTGGTCTGTTGATGTGGAGCTGCCCCTGGTCTGTAGATCTGGAGTTGCCCCCGGTCTGTAGATCTGGAGTTGCCCCTGGTCTGTAGATCTGGAGTTGCCCCCGGTCTGTAGATCTGGAGTTGCCCCTGGTCTGTAGATCTGGCGTTGCCCCTGGTCTGTAGATCTGGCGTTGCCCCCGGTCTGTAGATGTGGAGCTGCCCCCGGTCTGTAGATGTGGAGCTGCCCCCGGTCTGTAGATCTGGAGCTGCCCCCGGTCTGTAGATCTGGAGCTGCCCCCGGTCTGTAGATGTGGAGACGCCCCGGTCTGTAGATGTGGAGTTGCCCCCGGTGTGTAGATCTGGAGCTGCCCCCGGGGTGTAGATGTGGAGCTACCCCCGGTCTATAGATCTGGAGCTGCCCCCGGTCTGTAGATCTGGAGCCGCCCCCGGTGTGTAGATGTGGAGCCGCCCCCGGTCTGTAGATGTGGAGCTGCCCCCGGTCTGTAGATGTGGAGCCGCCCCCGGTCTGTAGATGTGGAGCTGCCCCCGGTCTGTAGATGTGGAGCCGCCCCCGGTCTGTAGATGTGGAGCTGCCCCCGGTCTGTAGATGTGGAGCTGCCCCCGGTCTGTAGATCTGGAGCTGCCCCCGGTCTGTAGATGTGGAGCCGCCCCCGGTCTGTAGATGTGGAGCTGCCCCCGGTCTGTAGATCTGGAGCTGCCCCTGGTCTGTAGATCTGGAGCTGCCCCCGGTCTGTAGATGTGGAGCTGCCCCCGGTCTGTAGATGTGGAGCCACCCCCGGTCTCTAGATGTGGAGCTGCCCCCGGTCTGTAGATGTGGAGCTGCCCCTGGTCTGTAGATCTGGAGCCGCCCTCGGTCTGTAGATCTGGAGGAGCTGCCCCCGGTCTGTAGATGTGGAGCTTCCCCCGGTCTGTAGATCTGGAGCTGCCCCCGGTCTGTAGATGTGGAGCTTCCCCCGGTCTTTAGATCTAGAGCTGCCCCCGGTCTGTAGATCTGGAGCCGCCCCCGGTCTGTAGATCTGGCGTTGCCCCCGGTCTGTAGATGTGGAGCTGCCCCCGGTCTGTAGATGTGGAGCTGCCCCCGGTCTGTAGATGTTGAGCCGCCCCCGGTCTGTAGATGTGGAGCTGCCCCCGGTCTGTAGATCTGGAGCTGCCCCCGGTCTGTAGATCTGGAGCTGCCCCCGGTCTGTAGATGTGGAGCTGCCCCCGGTCTGTAGATCTGGAGCCGCCCCCGGTCTGTAGATCTGGCGTTGCCCCCGGTCTGTAGATGTGGAGCTGCCCCCGGTCTGTAGATATGGAGCCGCCCCCGGTCTGTAGATGTGGAGCTGCCCCCGGTCTGTAGATGTGGAGCCGCCCCCGGTCTGTAGATGTGGAGCTGCCCCGGTCTGTAGATGTGGAGCTGACCCCGGTCTGTAGATCTGGAGCTGCCCCCGGTCTGTAGATGTGGAGCCGCCCCCGGTCTGTAGATGAGGAGCTGCCCCCGGTCTGTAGATGTGGAGCTTCCCCCGGTCTGTAGATCTGGAGCTGCCCCCGGTCTGTAGATGTGGAGCTTCCCCCGGTCTGTAGATCTGGAGCTGCCCCCGGTCTGTAGATCTGGAGCCGCCCCCGGTAGGTAGATCTGGAGCCGCCCCCGGTCTGTAGATCTGGCGTTGCCCCCGGTCTGTAGATGTGGAGCCGCCCCCGGTCTGTAGATCTGGAGCCGCCCCTGGTCTGTAGATCTGGAGCTGCCCCCGGTCTGTAGATGTGGAGCCGCCCCCGGTCTGTAGATGTGGAGCTGCCCCCGGTCTGTAGATGTGGAGCTGCCCCCGGTCTGTAGATGTTGAGCCGCCCCCGGTCTGTAGATGTGGAGCTGCCCCCGGTCTGTAGATCTGGAGCTGCCCCCGGTCTGTAGATGTGGAGCTGCCCCCGGTCTGTAGATGTGGAGCTGCCCCCGGTCTGTAGATCTGGAGCCGCCCCCGGTGTGTAGATGTGGAGCCGCCCCCGGTCTGTAGATGTGGAGCTGCCCCCGGTCTGTAGATGTGGAGCCGCCCCCGGTCTGTAGATGTGGAGCTGCCCCCGGTCTGTAGATGTGGAGCCGCCCCCGGTCTGTAGATGTGGAGCTGCCCCCGGTCTGTAGATGTGGAGCTGCCCCCGGTCTGTAGATCTGGAGCTGCCCCCGGTCTGTAGATGTGGAGCCGCCCCCGGTCTGTAGATCTGGAGCTGCCCCTGGTCTGTAGATCTGGAGCTGCCCCCGGTCTGTAGATGTGGAGCTGCCCCCGGTCTGTAGATGTGGAGCCGCCCCCGGTCTCTAGATGTGGAGCTGCCCCCGGTCTGTAGATGTGGAGCTGCCCCCGGTCTGTAGATCTGGAGTTGCCCCCGGTCTGTAGATCTGGAGCCGCCCCCGGTATGTAGATCTGGAGTTGCCCCTGGTCTGTAGATCTGGAGTTGCCCCTGGTCTGTAGATCTGGAGTTGCCCCTGGTCTGTTGATGTGGAGCTGCCCCTGGTCTGTAGATCTGGAGTTGCCCCCGGTCTGTAGATCTGGAGTTGCCCCTGGTCTGTAGATCTGGAGTTGCCCCCGGTCTGTAGATCTGGAGTTGCCCCTGGTCTGTAGATCTGGCGTTGCCCCTGGTCTGTAGATCTGGCGTTGCCCCCGGTCTGTAGATGTGGAGCTGCCCCCGGTCTGTAGATGTGGAGCTGCCCCCGGTCTGTAGATCTGGAGCTGCCCCCGGTCTGTAGATCTGGAGCTGCCCCCGGTCTGTAGATGTGGAGACGCCCCGGTCTGTAGATGTGGAGCTGCCCCCGGTGTGTAGATCTGGAGCTGCCCCCGGTCTGTAGATGTGGAGCTACCCCCGGTCTGTAGATCTGGAGCCGCCCCCGGTCTGTAGATCTGGAGCCGCCCCCGGTCTGTAGATCTGGAGCCGCCCCCGGTCTGTAGATCTGGAGCTGCCCCCGGTCTGTAGATGTGGAGCCGCCCTCGGTCTGTAGATCTGGCGTTGCCCCCGGTCTGTAGATCTGGAGCCGCCCCCGGTCTGTAGATGTGGAGTTGCCCCCGGTCTGTAGATGTGGAGCTGCCCCCGGTCTGTAGATGTGGAGCTGCCCCCGGTCTGTAGATTTGGAGCTACCCCCGGTCTGTAGATCTGGAGCTGCCCCCGGTCTGTAGATGTGGAGCTGCCCCTGGTCTGTAGATCTGGAGCCGCCCCCGGTCTGTAGATCTGGAGCCGCCCCCGGTCTGTAGATCTGGAGCTGCCCCCGGTCTGTAGATCTGGAGCTGCCCCCGGTCTCTAGATCTGGAGCCGCCCCCGGTTTGTAGACGTGGCGCCGCCCCCGGTCTGTAGATTTGGAGCCACCCCCGGTCTGTAGATCTGGAGCCGCCCCCGGTCTGTAGATCTGGAGTTGCCCCTGGTCTGTAGATCTGGAGTTGCCCCCGGTCTGTAGATCTGGAGTTGCCCCTGGTCTGTAGATCTGGTGTTGCCCCCGGTCTGTAGATCTGGAGCTGCCCCCGGTCTGTAGATGTTGAGCTGCCCCCGGTCTGTAGATGTGGAGCTTCCCCCGGTCTGTAGATCTGGAGCTGCCCCCGGTCTGTAGAGCTGGAGCTGCCCCCGGTCTGTAGATGTGGAGCCGCCCCGGTCTGTAGATGTGGAGCTGCCCCCGGTCTGTAGATCTGGAGCTGCCCCCGGTCTGTAGATCTGGAGCTGCCCCCGGTCTGTAGATCTGGAGCTGCCCCCGGTCTGTAGATCTGGAGCTGCCACCGGTCTGTAGATGTGGAGCCGCCCCCCGGTCTGTAGATGTGGAGCCGCCCCTGGTCTGTAGATGTGGAGCTGCCCCCGGTCTGTAGATCTGGAGCTGCCCCCGGTCTGTAGATCTGGAGCCGCCCCCCGGTCTGTAGATCTGGAGCTGCCCCCGGTCTGTAGATGTGGAGCCGCCCCCGGTCTGTAGATGTGGAGCTGCCCCCGGTCTGTAGATGTGGAGCCGCCCCCGGTCTGTAGATGTGGAGCTGCCCCCGGTCTGTAGATGTGGAGCTGCCCCCGGTCTGTAGATCTGGAGCTGCCCCCGGTCTGTAGATGTGGAGCCGCCCCCGGTCTGTAGATGTGGAGCTGCCCCCGGTCTGTAGATCTGGAGCTGCCCCTGGTCTGTAGATCTGGAGCTGCCCCCGGTCTGTAGATGTGGAGCTGCCCCCGGTCTGTAGATGTGGAGCCGCCCCCGGTCTCTAGATGTGGAGCTGCCCCCGGTCTGTAGATGTGGAGCTGCCCCTGGTCTGTAGATCTGGAGCCGCCCTCGGTCTGTAGATCTGGAGGAGCTGCCCCCGGTCTGTAGACGTGGAGCTTCCCCCGGTCTGTAGATCTGGAGCTGCCCCCGGTCTGTAGATGTGGAGCTTCCCCCGGTCTGTAGATCTAGAGCTGCCCCCGGTCTGTAGATCTGGAGCCGCCCCCGGTCTGTAGATCTGGCGTTGCCCCCGGTCTGTAGATCTGGAGCTGCCCCCGGTCTGTGGATGTAGAGCTGCCCCTGGTCTGTAGATGTGGAGCCGCCCCCGGTCTGTAGATCTGGAGCCGCCCCCGGTCTGTAGATGTGGAGCTGCCCCCGGTCTGTAGATCTGGAGCCGCCCCCGGTCTGTAGATGTGGAGCCGCCCCCGGTCTGTAGATGTGGAGCTGCCCCCGGTCTGTAGATGTGGAGCTGCCCCCGGTCTGTAGATCTGGAGTTGCCCCCGGTCTGTAGATCTGGAGCCGCCCCCGGTATGTAGATCTGGAGTTGCCCCTGGGCTGTAGATCTGGAGTTGCCCCTGGTCTGTAAATCTGGAGTTGCCCCTGGTCTGTTGATGTGGAGCTGCCCCTGGTCTGTAGATCTGGAGTTGCCCCCGGTCTGTAGATCTGGAGTTGCCCCTGGTCTGTAGATCTGGAGTTGCCCCCGGTCTGTAGATCTGGAGTTGCCCCTGGTCTGTAGATCTGGCGTTGCCCCTGGTCTGTAGATCTGGCGTTGCCCCCGGTCTGTAGATGTGGAGCTGCCCCCGGTCTGTAGATGTGGAGCTGCCCCCGGTCTGTAGATCTGGAGCTGCCCCTGGTCTGTAGATCTGGAGCTGCCCCAGGTCTGTAGATGTGGAGACGCCCCGGTCTGTAGATGTGGAGCTGCCCCCGGTGTGTAGATCTGGAGCTGCCCCCGGTCTGTAGATGTGGAGCTACCCCCGGTCTGTAGATCTGGAGCCGCCCCCGGTCTGTAGATCTGGAGCCGCCCCCGGTCTGTAGATCTGGAGCCGCCCCCGGTCTGTAGATCTGGAGCTGCCCCCGGTCTGTAGATGTGGAGCCGCCCTCGGTCTGTAGATCTGGCGTTGCCCCCGGTCTGTAGATCTGGAGCCGCCCCCGGTCTGTAGATGTGGAGTTGCCCCCGGTCTGTAGATGTGGAGCCGCCCCCGGTCTGTAGATCTGGAGCCGCCCCCGGTCTGTAGATCTGGAGCTGCCCCCGGTCTGTAGATGTGGAGCCGCCCTCGGTCTGTAGATCTGGCGTTGCCCCCGGTCTGTAGATCTGGAGCCGCCCCCGGTCTGTAGATGTGGAGTTGCCCCCGGTCTGTAGATGTGGAGCTGCCCCCGGTCTGTAGATGTGGAGCTGCCCCCGGTCTGTAGATGTGGAGCTGCCTCCGGTCTGTAGATCTGGAGCTGCCCCCGGTCTGTAGATGTGGAGCTGCCCCTGGTCTGTAGATCTGGAGCCGCCCCCGGTCTGTAGATCTGGAGCCGCCCCCGGTCTGTTGATCTGGAGCTGCCCCCGGTCTGTAGATCTGGAGCTGCCCCCGGTCTGTAGATCTGAAGCCGCCCCCGGTCTGTAGATGTGGCGCCGCCCCGGTCTGTAGATCTGGAGCCACCCCCGGTCTGTAGATCTGGAGCTGCCCCCGGTCTGTAGATCTGGAGTTGCCCCTGGTCTGTAGATCTGGAGTTGCCCCCGGTCTGTAGATCTGGAGCCACCCCCGGTCTGTAGATCTGGAGCCGCCCCCGGTCTGTAGATCTGGAGTTGCCCCTGGTCTGTAGATCTGGAGTTGCCCCCGGTCTGTAGATCTGGAGTTGCCCCTGGTCTGTAGATCTGGTGTTGCCCCCGGTCTGTAGATCTGGAGCTGCCCCCGGTCTGTAGATGTTGAGCTGCCCCCGGTCTGTAGATGTGGAGCTTCCCCCGGTCTGTAGATCTGGAGCTGCCCCCGGTCTGTAGAGCTGGAGCTGCCCCCGGTCTGTAGATGTGGAGCCGCCCCGGTCTGTAGATGTGGAGCTGCCCCCGGTCTGTAGATCTGGAGCTGCCCCCGGTCTGTAGATCTGGAGCTGCCCCCGGTCTGTAGATCTGGAGCTGCCCCCGGTCTGTAGATCTGGAGCTGCCCCCGGTCTGTAGATGTGGAGCCGCCCCCCGGTCTGTAGATGTGGAGCCGCCCCCGTTCTGTAGATGTGGAGCTGACCCCGGTCTGTAGATGTGGAGCTGCCCCCGGTCTGTAGATCTGGAGCTGCCCCCGGTCTGTAGATGTGGAGCTGCCCCCGGTCTGTAGATGTGGAGCTGCCCCCGGTCTGTAGATCTGGAGCTGCCCCTGGTCTCTAGATCTGGAGCTGCCCCCGGTCTGTAGATCTGGAGCTGCCCCCGGTCTGTAGATGTGGAGCTGCCCCCGGTCTGTAGATGTGGAGCCCGCCCCGGTCTGTAGATGTGGAGCCGCCACCGGTCTCTAGATGTGGAGCTGCCCCCGGTCTGTAGATGTGGAGCTGCCCCTGGTCTGTAGATCTGGAGCCGCCCTCGGTCTATAGATCTGGAGCTGCCCCCGGTCTGTAGATGTGGAGCTTCCCCCGGTCTGTAGATCTGGAGCTGCCCCCGGTCTGTAGATGTGGAGCTTCCCCGGTCTGTAGATCTGGAGCTGCCCCCGGTCTGTAGATGTGGAGCTTCCCCCGGTCTGTAGATCTGGAGCTGCCCCCGGTCTGTAGATCTGGAGCCGCCCCCGGTCTGTAGATCTGGAGCCGCCCCCGGTCTGTAGATCTGGCGTTGCCCCCGGTCTGTAGATGTGGAGCCGCCCCCGGTCTGTAGATCTGGAGCCGCCCCCGGTCTGTAGATCTGGAGATCTGGAGCTGCCCCCGGTCTGTAGATGTGGAGCCGCCCCCGGTCTGTAGATGTGGAGCTGCCCCCGGTCTGTAGATGTGGAGCTGCCCCCGGTCTGTAGATGTTGAGCCGCCCCCGGTCTGTAGATGTGGAGCTGCCCCCGGTCTGTAGATCTGGAGCTGCCCCCGGTCTGTAGATCTGGAGCTGCCCCCGGTCTGTAGATCTGGCGTTGCCCCCGGTCTGTAGATCTGGCGTTGCCCCCGGTCTGTAGATGTGGAGCCGCCCCCGGTCTGTAGATCTGGAGCCGCCCCTGGTCTGTAGATCTGGAGCTGCCCCCGGTCTGTAGATGTGGAGCCGCCCCCGGTCTGTAGATGTGGAGCTTCCCCCGGTCTGTAGATGTGGAGCTGCCCCCGGTCTGTAGATGTTGAGCCGCCCCCGGTCTGTAGATGTGGAGCTGCCCCTGGTCTGTAGATCTGGAGCTGCCCCCGGTCTGTAGATCTGGAGCTGCCCCCGGTCTGTAGATGTGGAGCTGCCCCCGGTCTGTAGATCTGGAGCCGCCCCCGGTCTGTAGATGTGGAGCCGCCCCCGGTCTGTAGATGTGGAGCTGCCCCCGGTCTGTAGATGTGGAGCCGCCCCCGGTCTGTAGATGTGGAGCTGCCCCCGGTCTGTAGATGTGGAGCCGCCCCCGGTCTGTAGATGTGGAGCTGCCCCCGGTCTGTAGATGTGGAGCTGCCCCCGGTCTGTAGATCTGGAGCTGCCCCCGGTCTGTAGATCTGGAACCGCCCCCGGTCTGTAGATGTGGAGCTGCCCCCGGTCTGTAGATCTGGAGCTGCCCCTGGTCTGTAGATCTGGAGCTGCCCCCGGTCTGTAGATGTGGAGCTGCCCCCGGTCTGTAGATGTGGAGCCGCCCCCGGTCTCTAGATGTGGAGCTGCCCCCGGTCTGTAGATGTGGAGCTGCCCCTGGTCTGTAGATCTGGAGACGCCCTCGGTCTGTAGATCTGGAGGAGCTGCCCCCGGTCTGTAGATGTGGAGCTTCCCCCGGTCTGTAGATCTGGAGCTGCCCCCGGTCTGTAGATGTGGAGCTTCCCCCGGTCTGTAGATCTGGAGCTGCCCCCGGTCTGTAGATCTGGAGCCGCCCCCGGTCTGTAGATCTGGCGTTGCCCCCGGTCTGTAGATCTGGAGCTGCCCCCGGTCTGTGGATGTGGAGCTGCCCCTGGTCTGTAGATGTGGAGCCGCCCCCGGTCTGTAGATCTGGAGCCGCCCCCGGTCTGTAGATGTGGAGCTGCCCCCGGTCTGTAGTTGTGGAACTGCCCCCGGTCTGTAGATGTGGAGCTGCCCCCGGTCTGTAGATCTGGAGCCGCCCCCGGTCTGTAGATGTGGAGCTGCCCCCGGTCTGTAGATGTGGAGCTGCCCCTGGTCTGTAGATGTGGAGCTGCCCCCGGTCTGTAGATGTGGAGCTGCCCCCGGTCTGTAGATGTGGAGCTGCCCCCGGTCTGTAGATCTGGAGCCGCCCCCGGTCTGTAGATGTGGAGCTGCCCCCGGTCTGTAGATGTGGAGCTGCCCCTGGTCTGTAGATTTGGAGCTGCCCCCGGTCTGTAGATGTGGAGCTAACCCCCGGTCTGTAGATGTGGAGCCGCCCCCGGTCTGCAGATGTGGAGCTTCCCCCGGTCTGTAGATGTGGAGCTTCCCCCGGTCTGTAGATCTGGAGTTGCCCCCGGTCTGTAGATTTGGAGCCGCCCCCGGTCTGTAGATCTGGAGCCGCCCCTGGTCTGTAGAGCTGGAGTTGCCCCCGGTCTGTAGATCTGGAGCCGCCCCCGGTATGTAGATCTGGAGTTGCCCCTGGTCTGTAGATCTGGAGTTGCCCCCGGTCTGTAGATCTGGCGTTGCCCCGGTCTGTAGATCTGGAGTTGCCCCCGGTCTGTAGATCTGGAGCCGCCCCCGGTCTGTAGATCTGGCGTTGCCCCCGGTCTGTAGATCTGGAGCTGCCCCCGGTCTGTGGATGTGGAGCTGCCCCTGGTCTGTAGATGTGGAGCTGCCCCCCAGTCTGTAGATCTGGATCTGCCCCCGGTCTGTAGATCTGGAGCTGCCCCCGGTCTGTAGATCTGGAGCCGATCCCGGTCTGTAGATGTGGAGCTGCCCCCGGTCTGTAGATCTGGAGCCGCCCCCGGTCTGTAGATGTGGAGCCGCCCCCGGTCTGTAGATGTGGAGCCGCCCCCGGTCTGTAGATGTGGAGCCGCCCCCGGTCTGTAGATGTGGAGCCGCCCCCGGTCTGTAGATGTGGAGCCGCCCCCGGTCTGTAGATGTGGAGCTGCCTCCGGTCTGTAGATGTGGAGCCACCCCCGGTCTGTAGATGTGGAGCTGCCCCCGGTCTGTAGATGTGGAGCTGCCCCCGGTCTGTAGATGTGGAGCTGCCCCCGGTCTGTAGATCTGGAGTTGCCCCCGGTCTGTAGATCTGGAGTTGCCCCCGGTCTGTAGATGTGGAGCTGCTTCCGGTCTGTAGATGTGGAGCTGCCCCCGGTCTGTAGATGTGGAGCTGCCCCCGGTCTGTAGATGTGGAGCTGCCCCCGGTCTGTAGATGTGGAGCTGCCCCCGGTCTGTAGATATGGAGCCGCCCCCGGTCTGTAGATGTGGAGCCGCCCCCGGTCTGTAGATGTGGAGCTGCCCCCGGTCTGTAGATGTGGAGCTGCCCCCGGTCTGTAGATGTGGAGCTGCCCCCGGTCTGTAGATGTGGAGCCGCCCCCGGTCTGCAGATGTGGAGCTTCCCCCGGTCTGTAGATGTGGAGCTTCCCCCGGTCTGTAGATCTGGAGTTGCCCCCGGTCTGTAGATATGGAGCCGCCCCCGGTCTGTAGATATGGAGCCGCCCCCGGTCTGTAGATCTGGAGCCGCCCCTGGTCTGTAGAGCTGGAGTTGCCCCCGGTCTGTAGATCTGGAGCCGCCCCCGGTATGTAGATCTGGAGTTGCCCCTGGTCTGTAGATCTGGAGTTGCCCCCGGTCTGTAGATCTGGCGTTGCCCCGGTCTGTAGATCTGGAGTTGCCCCCGGTCTGTAGATCTGGAGCCGCCCCCGGTCTGTAGATCTGGCGTTGCCCCCGGTCTGTAGATCTGGAGCTGCCCCCGGTCTGTGGATGTGGAGCTGCCCCTGGTCTGTAGATGTGGAGCTGCCCCCCGGTCTGTAGATCTGGAGCTGCCCCCGGTCTGTAGATCTGAAGCTGCCCCCGGTCTGTAGATCTGGAGCCGCCCCCGGTCTGTAGATGTGGAGCCGCCCCCGGTCTGTAGATGTGGAGTTGCCCCCGGTCTGTAGATGTGGAGCCACCCCCGGTCTGTAGATGTGGAGCTGCCCCCGGTCTGTAGATGTGGAGCTGCCCCCGGTCTGTAGATCTGGAGCTGCCCCCGGTCTGTAGATGTGGAGCTGCCCCCGGTCTGTAGATGTGGAGCCGCCCCCGGTCTGTAGATCTGGAGCCGCCCCCGGTCTGTAGATGTGGAGCTGCCCCCGGTCTGTAGATGTGGAGCTAACCCCCGGTCTGTAGATGTGGAGCCGCCCCCGGTCTGCAGATGTGGAGCTTCCCCCGGTCTGTAGATGTGGAGCTTCCCCCGGTCTGTAGATCTGGAGTTGCCCCCGGTCTGTAGATTTGGAGCCGCCCCCGGTCTGTAGATCTGGAGCCGCCCCTGGTCTGTAGAGCTGGAGTTGCCCCCGGTCTGTAGATCTGGAGCCGCCCCCGGTATGTAGATCTGGAGTTGCCCCTGGTCTGTAGATCTGGAGTTGCCCCCGGTCTGTAGATCTGGCGTTGCCCCGGTCTGTAGATCTGGAGTTGCCCCCGGTCTGTAGATCTGGAGCCGCCCCCGGTCTGTAGATCTGGCGTTGCCCCCGGTCTGTAGATCTGGAGCTGCCCCCGGTCTGTGGATGTGGAGCTGCCCCTGGTCTGTAGATGTGGAGCTGCCCCCCAGTCTG
Source organism: Anomaloglossus baeobatrachus (assembly GCF_048569485.1). Classification (NCBI taxonomy): domain Eukaryota; kingdom Metazoa; phylum Chordata; class Amphibia; order Anura; family Aromobatidae; genus Anomaloglossus; species Anomaloglossus baeobatrachus. The sequence continues at coordinate 8,493,321 of NC_134363.1, forward strand.
TAGATCTGGATCTGCCCCCGGTCTGTAGATCTGGAGCTGCCCCCGGTCTGTAGATCTGGAGCCGATCCCGGTCTGTAGATGTGGAGCTGCCCCCGGTCTGTAGATCTGGAGCCGCCCCCGGTCTGTAGATGTGGAGCCGCCCCCGGTCTGTAGATGTGGAGCCGCCCCCGGTCTGTAGATGTGGAGCCGCCCCCGGTCTGTAGATGTGGAGCCGCCCCCGGTCTGTAGATGTGGAGCCGCCCCCGGTCTGTAGATGTGGAGCTGCCTCCGGTCTGTAGATGTGGAGCCACCCCCGGTCTGTAGATGTGGAGCTGCCCCCGGTCTGTAGATGTGGAGCTGCACCCGGTCTGTAGATGTGGAGCTGCCCCCGGTCTGTAGATCTGGAGTTGCCCCCGGTCTGTAGATCTGGAGTTGCCCCCGGTCTGTAGATGTGGAGCTGCTTCCGGTCTGTAGATGTGGAGCTGCCCCCGGTCTGTAGATGTGGAGCTGCCCCCGGTCTGTAGATGTGGAGCTGCCCCCGGTCTGTAGATGTGGAGCTGCCCCCGGTCTGTAGATATGGAGCCGCCCCCGGTCTGTAGATGTGGAGCCGCCCCCGGTCTGTAGATGTGGAGCTGCCCCCGGTCTGTAGATGTGGAGCTGCCCCCGGTCTGTAGATGTGGAGCTGCCCCCGGTCTGTAGATGTGGAGCCGCCCCCGGTCTGCAGATGTGGAGCTTCCCCCGGTCTGTAGATGTGGAGCTTCCCCCGGTCTGTAGATCTGGAGTTGCCCCCGGTCTGTAGATATGGAGCCGCCCCCGGTCTGTAGATATGGAGCCGCCCCCGGTCTGTAGATCTGGAGCCGCCCCTGGTCTGTAGAGCTGGAGTTGCCCCCGGTCTGTAGATCTGGAGCCGCCCCCGGTATGTAGATCTGGAGTTGCCCCTGGTCTGTAGATCTGGAGTTGCCCCCGGTCTGTAGATCTGGCGTTGCCCCGGTCTGTAGATCTGGAGTTGCCCCCGGTCTGTAGATCTGGAGCCGCCCCCGGTCTGTAGATCTGGCGTTGCCCCCGGTCTGTAGATCTGGAGCTGCCCCCGGTCTGTGGATGTGGAGCTGCCCCTGGTCTGTAGATGTGGAGCTGCCCCCCGGTCTGTAGATCTGGAGCTGCCCCCGGTCTGTAGATCTGAAGCTGCCCCCGGTCTGTAGATCTGGAGCCGCCCCCGGTCTGTAGATGTGGAGCCGCCCCCGGTCTGTAGATGTGGAGTTGCCCCCGGTCTGTAGATGTGGAGCCACCCCCGGTCTGTAGATGTGGAGCTGCCCCCGGTCTGTAGATGTGGAGCTGCCCCCGGTCTGTAGATCTGGAGCTGCCCCCGGTCTGTAGATGTGGAGCTGCCCCCGGTCTGTAGATGTGGAGCCGCCCCCGGTCTGTAGATCTGGAGCCGCCCCCGGTCTGTAGATGTGGAGCTGCCCCCGGTCTGTAGATGTGGAGCTGCCCCTGGTCTGTAGATCTGGAGCCACCCTCAGTCTGTAGATCTGGAGCTGCCCCCGGTCTGTAGATGTGGAGCTTCCCCCGGTCTGTAGATCTGGAGCTGCCCCCGGTCTGTAGATGTGGAGCCGCCCCCGGTCTGTAGATGTGGAGCTGCCCCCGGTCTGTAGATGTGGAGCTGCCCCCGGTCTGTAGATGTGGAGCTGCCCCCGGTCTGTAGATCTGGAGTTGCCCCCGGTCTGTAGATCTGGAGTTGCCCCCGGTCTGTAGATGTGGAGCTGCTTCCGGTCTGTAGATGTGGAGCTGCCCCCGGTCTGTAGATGTGGAGCTGCCCCCGGTCTGTAGATGTGGAGCTGCCCCCGGTCTGTAGATGTGGAGCTGCCCCCGGTCTGTAGATATGGAGCCGCCCCCGGTCTGTAGATGTGGAGCCGCCCCCGGTCTGTAGATGTGGAGCTGCCCCCGGTCTGTAGATGTGGAGCTGCCCCCGGTCTGTAGATGTGGAGCTGCCCCCGGTCTGTAGATGTGGAGCCGCCCCCGGTCTGCAGATGTGGAGCTTCCCCCGGTCTGTAGATGTGGAGCTTCCCCCGGTCTGTAGATCTGGAGTTGCCCCCGGTCTGTAGATATGGAGCCGCCCCCGGTCTGTAGATATGGAGCCGCCCCCGGTCTGTAGATCTGGAGCCGCCCCTGGTCTGTAGAGCTGGAGTTGCCCCCGGTCTGTAGATCTGGAGCCGCCCCCGGTATGTAGATCTGGAGTTGCCCCTGGTCTGTAGATCTGGAGTTGCCCCCGGTCTGTAGATCTGGCGTTGCCCCGGTCTGTAGATCTGGAGTTGCCCCCGGTCTGTAGATCTGGAGCCGCCCCCGGTCTGTAGATCTGGCGTTGCCCCCGGTCTGTAGATCTGGAGCTGCCCCCGGTCTGTGGATGTGGAGCTGCCCCTGGTCTGTAGATGTGGAGCTGCCCCCCGGTCTGTAGATCTGGAGCTGCCCCCGGTCTGTAGATCTGAAGCTGCCCCCGGTCTGTAGATCTGGAGCCGCCCCCGGTCTGTAGATGTGGAGCCGCCCCCGGTCTGTAGATGTGGAGTTGCCCCCGGTCTGTAGATGTGGAGCCACCCCCGGTCTGTAGATGTGGAGCTGCCCCCGGTCTGTAGATGTGGAGCTGCCCCCGGTCTGTAGATCTGGAGCTGCCCCCGGTCTGTAGATGTGGAGCTGCCCCCGGTCTGTAGATGTGGAGCCGCCCCCGGTCTGTAGATCTGGAGCCGCCCCCGGTCTGTAGATGTGGAGCTGCCCCCGGTCTGTAGATGTGGAGCTGCCCCTGGTCTGTAGATCTGGAGCCGCCCTCAGTCTGTAGATCTGGAGCTGCCCCCGGTCTGTAGATGTGGAGCTTCCCCCGGTCTGTAGATCTGGAGCTGCCCCCGGTCTGTAGATGTGGAGCCGCCCCCGGTCTGTAGATGTGGAGCTGCCCCCGGTCTGTAGATCTGGAGCCGCCCCCGGTCTGTAGATGTGGAGCTGCCCCCGGACTATAGATGTGGAGCTGCCCCCGGTCTGTAGATCTGGAGTTGCCCCCGGTCTGTAGATCTGGAGTTGCCCCTGGTCTGTAGATGTGGAGCTGCCCCCGGTCTGTAGATGTGGAGCTGCCCCCGGTCTGTAGATGTGGAGCTGCCCCCGGTCTGTAGATGTGGAGCGTCCCCCGGTCTGTAGATGTGGTACTGCCCCTGGTCTGTAGATGTGGAGCTGCCCCCGGTCTGTAGATGTGGAGCTGCCCCTGGTCTGTAGATCTGGAGCTGCCCCCGGTCTGTAGATGTGGAGCTGCCCCCAGTCTGTAGATGTGGAGCTGCCCCCGGTCTGTAGATCTGGAGCCGCCCCCGGTCTGTAGATCTGGAGTTGCCCCCGGTCTGTAGATCTGGAGCCGCCCCTGGTCTGTAGATCTGGAGCCGCCCCCGGTCTGTAGATGTGGAGCCGCCCCCGGTCTGTAGATGTAGAGCTGCCCCCGGTCTGTAGATCTGGAGCCGCCCCCGGTCTGTAGATGTGGAGCCGCCCCCGGTCTGTAGATGTGGAGCTTCCCCCGGTCTGTAGATGTGGAGCTTCCCCCGGTCTGTAGATGTGGAGCTTCCCCCGGTCTGTAGATGTTGAGCCGCCCCCGGTCTGTAGATCTGGAGTTGCCCCCGGTCTGTAGATATGGAGCCGCCCCCGGTCTGTAGATCTGGAGCCGCCCCTGGTCTGTAGAGCTGGAGTTGCCCCCGGTCTGTAGATCTGGAGCCGCCCCCGGTATGTAGATCTGGAGTTGCCCCTGGTCTGTAGATCTGGAGTTGCCCCTGGTCTGTAGATCTGGAGTTGCCCCCAGTCTGTAGATCTGGCGTTGCCCCCGGTCTGTAGATCTGGAGTTGCCCCCGGTCTGTAGATCTGGAGCCGCCCCCGGTCTGTAGATCTGGCGTTGCCCCCGGTCTGTAGATCTAGAGCTGCCCCCGGTCTGTGGATGTGGAGCTGCCCCCGGTCTGTAGATGTGGAGCTGCCCCCCGGTCTGTAGATCTGGAGCTGCCCCCGGTCTGTAGATCTGGAGCTGCCCCCGGTCTGTAGATCTGGAGCCGCCCCCGGTCTGTAGATGTGGAGCTGCCCCCGGTCTGTAAATCTGGAGCCGCCCCCGGTCTGTAGATGTGGAGCTGCCCCCGGTCTGTAGATCTGGAGCCGCCCCCGGTCTGTAGATGTGGAGCTGCTCCCGGTCTGTAGATCTGGAGCCGCCCCCGGTCTGTAGATGTGGAGCCGCCCCCGGTCTGTAGATCTGGAGTTGCCCCGGATCTGTAGATCTGGAGCGTCCCCCGGTCTGTAGATGTGGAGCTGCCCCTGGTCTGTAGATGTGGAGCTGCCCCCGGTCTGTAGATGTGGAGCTGCCCCTGGTCTGTAGATCTGGAGCTGCCCCCGGTTTGTAGATCTGGAGCTGCCCCCGGTCTGTAGATCTGGAGCCGCCCCTTGTCTGTAGATCTGTAGCCGCCCCCGGTCTGTAGATGTGGAGCCGCCCCCGGTCTGTAGATGTGGTGCCGCCCCCGGTCTGTAGATGTGGAGCTTCCCCCGGTCTGTAGATCTGGAGTTGCCCCCGGTCTGTAGATATGGAGCCGCCCCCGGTCTGTAGATCTGGAGCCGCCCCTGGTCTGTAGATCTGGAGTTGCCCCTGGTCTGTAGATCTGGAGTTGCCCCTGGTCTGTTGATGTGGAGCTGCCCCTGGTCTGTAGATCTGGAGTTGCCCCCGGTCTGTAGATCTGGAGTTGCCCCTGGTCTGTAGATCTGGAGTTGCCCCCGGTCTGTAGATCTGGAGTTGCCCCTGGTCTGTAGATCTGGCGTTGCCCCTGGTCTGTAGATCTGGCGTTGCCCCCGGTCTGTAGATGTGGAGCTGCCCCCGGTCTGTAGATGTGGAGCTGCCCCCGGTCTGTAGATCTGGAGCTGCCCTCGGTCTGTAGATCTGGAGCTGCCCCCGGTCTGTAGATGTGGAGACGCCCCGGTCTGTAGATGTGGAGCTGCCCCCGGTGTGTAGATCTGGAGCTGCCCCCGGTCTGTAGATGTGGAGCTACCCCCGGTCTGTAGATCTGGAGCCGCCCCCGGTCTGTAGATCTGGAGCCGCCCCCGGTCTGTAGATCTGGAGCCGCCCCGGGTCTGTAGATCTGGAGCTGCCCCCGGTCTGTAGATGTGGAGCCGTCCTCGGTCTGTAGATCTGGCGTTGCCCCCGGTCTGTAGATCTGGAGCCGCCCCCGGTCTGTAGATGTGGAGTTGCCCCCGGTCTGTAGATGTGGAGCTGCCCCCGGTCTGTAGATGTGGAGCTGCCCCCGGTCTGTAGATGTGGAGCTGCCCCCGGTCTGTAGATCTGGAGCTGCCCCCGGTCTGTAGATGTGGAGCTGCCCCTGGTCTGTAGATCTGGAGCCGCCCCCGGTCTGTAGATCTGGAGCCGCCCCCGGTCTGTAGATCTGGAGCTGCCCCCGGTCTGTAGATCTGGAGCTGCCCCCGGTCTGTAGATCTGGAGCCGCCCCCGGTCTGTAGATGTGGCGCCGCCCCCGGTCTGTAGATCTGGAGCCACCCCCGGTCTGTAGATCTGGAGCCGCCCCCGGTCTGTAGATCTGGAGTTGCCCCTGGTCTGCAGATCTGGAGTTGCCCCCGGTCTGTAGATCTGGAGTTGCCCCTGGTCTGTAGATCTGGTGTTGCCCCCGGTCTGTAGATCTGGAGCTGCCCCTGGTCTGTAGATGTTGAGCTGCCCCCGGTCTGTAGATGTGGAGCTTCCCCCGGTCTGTAGATCTGGAGCTGCCCCCGGTCTGTAGAGCTGGAGCTGCCCCCGGTCTGTAGATGTGGAGCCGCCCCGGTCTGTAGATGTGGAGCTGCCCCCGGTCTGTAGATCTGGAGCTGCCCCCGGTCTGTAGATCTGGAGCTGCCCCCGGTCTGTAGATCTGGAGCTGCCCCCGGTCTGTAGATCTGGAGCTGCCCCCAGTCTGTAGATCTGGAGCTGCCCCTGGTCTGTAGATGTGGAGCCGCCCCCCGGTCTGTAGATGTGGAGCCGCCCCTCGTCTGTAGATGTGGAGCTGCCCCCGGTCTGTAGATCTGGAGCTGCCCCCGGTCTGTAGATCTGGAGCCGCCCCCCGGTCTGTAGATCTGGAGCTGCCCCCGGTCTGTAGATGTGGAGCCGCCCCCGGTCTGTAGATGTGGAGCTGCCCCTGGTCTGTAGATCTGAAGCCGCCCCTGGTCTGTAGATGTGGAGCCGCCCCCGGTCTGTAGATGTGGAGCTGCCCCTGGTCTGTATATCTGGAGCCGCCCCCGGTCTGTAGATGTGGAGCCGCCCCTGGTCTGTAGATCTGGAGCCGCCCCCGGTCTGTAGATGTGGAGCCGCCCCCGGTCTGTAGATGTGGAGCTTCCCCCGGTCTGTAGATCTGGAGTTGCCCCCGGTCTGTAGATATGGAGCCGCCCCCGGTCTGTAGATCTGGAGCCGCCCCTGGTCTGTAGAGCTGGAGTTGCCCCCGGTCTGTAGATCTGGAGCCGCCCCCGGTATGTAGATCTGGAGTTGCCCTTGGTCTGTAGATCTGGAGTTGCCCCCGGTCTGTAGATCTGGCGTTGCCCCGGTCTGTAGATCTGGAGTTGCCCCCGGTCTGTAGATCTGGAGCCGCCCCCGGTCTGTAGATCTGGCGTTGCCCCCGGTCTGTAGATCTGGAGCTGCCCCCGGTCTGTGGATGTGGAGCTGCCCCTGGTCTGTAGATGTGGAGCTGCCCCCCGGTCTGTAGATCTGGAGCTGCCCCCGGTCTGTAGATCTGGAGCTGCCCTCGGTCTGTAGATCTGGAGCCGCCCCCGGTCTGTAGATGTGGAGCTGCCCCCGGTCTGTAGATCTGGAGCCGCCCCCGGTCTGTAGATGTGGAGCCGCCCCCGGTCTGTAGATGTGGAGCTGCCCCCGGTCTGTAGATGTGGAGCTGCCCCCGGTCTGTAGATGTGGAGCTGCCCCTGGTCTGTAGATCTGGAGCCGCCCTCAGTCTGTAGATCTGGAGCTGCCCCCGGTCTGTAGATGTGGAGCTTTCCCCGGTCTGTAGATCTGGAGCTGCCCCCGGTCTGTAGATGTGGAGCCGCCCCCGGTCTGTAGATGTGGAGCTGCCCCCGGTCTGTAGATCTGGAGCCGCCCCCGGTCTGTAGATGTGGAGCTGCCCCCGGTCTATAGATGTGGAGCTGCCCCCGGTCTGTAGATCTGGAGTTGCCCCCGGTCTGTAGATCTGGAGTTGCCCCTGGTCTGTAGATGTGGAGCTGCCCCCGGTCTGTAGATGTGGAGCTGCCCCCGGTCTGTAGATATGGAGCTGCCCCCGGTCTGTAGATGTGGAGCTGCCCCCGGTCTGTAGATGTGGAGCGTCCCCCGGTCTGTAGATGTGGAGCTGCCCCTGGTCTGTAGATGTGGAGCTGCCCCCGGTCTGTAGATGTGGAGCTGCCCCTGGTCTGTAGATCTGGAGCTGCCCCCGGTCTGTAGATGTGGAGCTGCCCCCAGTCTGTAGATATGGAGCTGCCCCTGGTCTGTAGATCTGGAGCCGCCCCCGGTCTGTAGATCTGGAGTTGCCCCCGATCTGTAGATCTGGAGCCGCCCCTGGTCTGTAGATCTGGAGCCGCCCCCGGTCTGTAGATGTGGAGCCGCCCCCGGTCTGTAGATGTAGAGCTGCTCCCGGTCTGTAGATCTGGGGCCGCCCCCGGTCTGTAGATGTGGAGCCGCCCCCGGTCTGTAGATGTGGAGCTTCCCCCGGTCTGTAGATGTGGAGCTTCCCCCGGTCTGTAGATGTGGAGCTTCCCCCGGTCTGTAGATGTGGAGCTTCCCCCGGTCTGTAGATGTTGAGCCGCCCCCGGTCTGTAGATCTGGAGTTGCCCCCGGTCTGTAGATATGGAGCCGCCCCCGGTCTGTAGATCTGGCGTTGCCCCCGGTCTGTAGATCTGGAGCTGCCCCCGGTCTGTGGATGTGGAGCTGCCCCTGGTCTGTAGATGTGGAGCTGCCCCCCGGTCTGTAGATCTGGAGCTGCCCCCGGTCTGTAGATCTGGAGCTGCCCTCGGTCTGTAGATCTGGAGCCGCCCCCGGTCTGTAGATGTGGAGCTGCCCCCGGTCTGTGGATGTGGAGCTGCCCCTGGTCTGTAGATGTGGAGCTGCCCCCCGGTCTGTAGATCTGGAGCTGCCCCCGGTCTGTAGATCTGGAGCTGCCCTCGGTCTGTAGATCTGGAGCCGCCCCCGGTCTGTAGAAGTGGAGCTGCCCCCGGTCTGTAGATCTGGAGCCGCCCCCGGTCTGTAGATGTGGAGCCGCCCCCGGTCTGTAGATGTGGAGCTGCCCCCGGTCTGTAGATGTGGAGCTGCCCCCGGTCTGTAGATGTGGAGCTGCCCCTGGTCTGTAGATCTGGAGCCGCCCTCAGTCTGTAGATCTGGAGCTGCCCCCGGTCTGTAGATGTGGAGCTTCCCCCGGTCTGTAGATCTGGAGCTGCCCCCGGTCTGTAGATGTGGAGCCGCCCCCGGTCTGTAGATGTGGAGATGCCCCCGGTCTGTAGATCTGGAGCCGCCCCCGGTCTGTAGATGTGGAGCTGCCCCCGGTCTATAGATGTGGAGCTGCCCCCGGTCTGTAGATCTGGAGTTGCCCCCGGTCTGTAGATCTGGAGTTGCCCCTGGTCTGTAGATGTGGAGCTGCCTCCGGTCTGTAGATGTGGAGCTGCCCCCGGTCTGTAGATGTGGAGCTGCCCCCGGTCTGTAGATGTGGAGCTGCCCCCGGTCTGTAGATGTGGACCGTCCCCCAGTCTGTAGATGTGGAGCTGCCCCTGGTCTGTAGATGTGGAGCTGCCCCCGGTCTGTAGATGTGGAGCTGCCCCTGGTCTGTAGATCTGGAGCTGCCCCCGGTCTGTAGATGTGGAGCTGCCCCCAGTCTGTAGATATGGAGCTGCCCCCGGTCTGTAGATCTGGAGCCGCCCCCGGTCTGTAGATCTGGAGTTGCCCCCGGTCTGTAGATCTGGAGCCGCCCCTGGTCTGTAGATCTGGAGCCGCCCCCGGTCTGTAGATGTGGAGCCGCCCCCGGTCTGTAGATGTAGAGCTGCCCCCGGTCTGTAGATCTGGGGCCGCCCCCGGTCTGTAGATGTGGAGCCGCCCCCGGTCTGTAGATGTGGAGCTTCCCCCGGTCTGTAGATGTGGAGCTTCCCCCGGTCTGTAGATGTGGAGCTTCCCCCGGTCTGTAGATGTGGAGCTTCCCCCGGTCTGTAGATGTTGAGCCGCCCCCGGTCTGTAGATCTGGAGTTGCCCCCGGTCTGTAGATATGGAGCCGCCCCCGGTCTGTAGATCTGGAGCCGCCCCTGGTCTGTAGAGCTGGAGTTGCCCCCGGTCTGTAGATCTGGAGCCGCCCCCGGTTTGTAGATCTGGAGTTGCCCCTGGTCTGTAGATCTGGAGTTGCCCCTGGTCTGTAGATCTGGAGTTGCCCCCGGTCTGTAGATCTGGCGTTGCCCCCGGTCTGTAGATCTGGAGTTGCCCCCGGTCTGTAGATCTGGCGTTGCCCCCGGTCTGTAGATCTGGAGTTGCCCCAGGTCTGTAGATCTGGAGTTGCCCCCGGTCTGTAGATCTGGAGCCGCCCCCGGTCTGTAGATGTGGAGCCGCCCCCGGTCTGTAGATGTAGAGCTGCCCCCGGTCTGTAGATCTGGGGCCGCCCCCGGTCTGTAGATGTGGAGCCGCCCCCGGTCTGTAGATGTGGAGCTTCCCCCGGTCTGTAGATGTGGAGCTTCCCCCGGTCTGTAGATGTGGAGCTTCCCCCGGTCTGTAGATGTTGAGCCGCCCCCGGTCTGTAGATCTGGAGTTGCCCCCGGTCTGTAGATATGGAGCCGCCCCCGGTCTGTAGATCTGGCGTTGCCCCCGGTCTGTAGATCTGGAGCTGCCCCCGGTCTGTGGATGTGGAGCTGCCCCTGGTCTGTAGATGTGGAGCTGCCCCCCGGTCTGTAGATCTGGAGCTGCCCCCGGTCTGTAGATCTGGAGCTGCCCTCGGTCTGTAGATCTGGAGCCGCCCCCGGTCTGTAGATGTGGAGCTGCCCCCGGTCTGTAGATCTGGAGCCGCCCCCGGTCTGTAGATGTGGAGCCGCCCCCGGTCTGTAGATCTGGAGCCGCCCCCAGTCTGTAGATGTGGAGCTGCCCCCGGTCTGTAGATGTGGAGCTGCCCCTGGTCTGTAGATCTGGAGCCGCCCTCAGTCTGTAGATCTGGAGCTGCCCCCGGTCTGTAGATGTGGAGCTTCCCCCGGTCTGTAGATCTGGAGCTGCCCCCGGTCTGTAGATGTGGAGCCGCCCCCGGTCTGTAGATGTGGAGCTGCCCCCGGTCTGTAGATCTGGAGCCGCCCCCGGTCTGTAGATGTGGAGCTGCCCCCGGTCTATAGATGTGGAGCTGCCCCCGGTCTGTAGATCTGGAGTTGCCCCCGGTCTGTAGATCTGGAGTTGCCCCTGGTCTGTAGATGTGGAGCTGCCCCCGGTCTGTAGATGTGGAGCTGCCCCCGGTCTGTAGATGTCGAGCTGCCCCCGGTCTGTAGATGTGGAGCTGCCCCCGGTCTGTAGATGTGGACCGTCCCCCGGTCTGTAGATGTGGAGCTGCCCCTGGTCTGTAGATGTGGAGCTGCCCCCGGTCTGTAGATGTGGAGCTGCCCCTGGTCTGTAGATCTGGAGCTGCCCCCGGTCTGTAGCTGTGGAGCTGCCCCCAGTCTGTAGATATGGAGCTGCCCCCGGTCTGTAGATCTGGAGCCGCCCCCGGTCTGTAGATCTGGAGTTGCCCCCGGTCTGTAGATCTGGAGCCGCCCCTGGTCTGTAGATCTGGAGCCGCCCCCGGTCTGTAGATGTGGAGCCGCCCCCCGGTCTGTAGATGTGGAGCCGCCCCTCGTCTGTAGATGTGGAGCTGCCCCCGGTCTGTAGATCTGGAGCTGCCCCCGGTCTGTAGATCTGGAGCCGCCCCCCGGTCTGTAGATCTGGAGCTGCCCCCGGTCTGTAGATGTGGAGCCGCCCCCGGTCTGTAGATGTGGAGCTGCCCCTGGTCTGTAGATCTGAAGCCGCCCCTGGTCTGTAGATGTGGAGCCGCCCCCGGTCTGTAGATGTGGAGCTGCCCCTGGTCTGTAGATCTGGAGCCGCCCCCGGTCTGTAGATGTGGAGCCGCCCCTGGTCTGTAGATCTGGAGCCGCCCCCGGTCTGTAGATGTGGAGCCGCCCCCGGTCTGTAGATGTGGAGCTTCCCCCGGTCTGTAGATCTGGAGTTGCCCCCGGTCTGTAGATATGGAGCCGCCCCCGGTCTGTAGATCTGGAGCCGCCCCTGGTCTGTAGAGCTGGAGTTGCCCCCGGTCTGTAGATCTGGAGCCGCCCCCGGTATGTAGATCTGGAGTTGCCCTTGGTCTGTAGATCTGGAGTTGCCCCCGGTCTGTAGATCTGGCGTTGCCCCGGTCTGTAGATCTGGAGTTGCCCCCGGTCTGTAGATCTGGAGCCGCCCCCGGTCTGTAGATCTGGCGTTGCCCCCGGTCTGTAGATCTGGAGCTGCCCCCGGTCTGTGGATGTGGAGCTGCCCCTGGTCTGTAGATGTGGAGCTGCCCCCCGGTCTGTAGATCTGGAGCTGCCCCCGGTCTGTAGATCTGGAGCTGCCCTCGGTCTGTAGATCTGGAGCCGCCCCCGGTCTGTAGATGTGGAGCTGCCCCCGGTCTGTAGATCTGGAGCCGCCCCCGGTCTGTAGATGTGGAGCTGCCCCCGGTCTGTAGATGTGGAGCTGCCCCCGGTCTGTAGATGTGGAGCTGCCCCCGGTCTGTAGATGTGGAGCTGCCCCTGGTCTGTAGATCTGGAGCCGCCCTCAGTCTGTAGATCTGGAGCTGCCCCCGGTCTGTAGATGTGGAGCTTCCCCCGGTCTGTAGATCTGGAGCTGCCCCCGGTCTGTAGATGTGGAGCCGCCCCCGGTCTGTAGATGTGGAGCTGCCCCCGGTCTGTAGATCTGGAGCCGCCCCCGGTCTGTAGATGTGGAGCTGCCCCCGGTCTATAGATGTGGAGCTGCCCCCGGTCTGTAGATCTGGAGTTGCCCCCGGTCTGTAGATCTGGAGTTGCCCCTGGTCTGTAGATGTGGAGCTGCCCCCGGTCTGTAGATGTGGAGCTGCCCCCGGTCTGTAGATGTGGAGCTGCCCCCGGTCTGTAGATGTGGAGCTGCCCCCGGTCTGTAGATGTGGAGCGTCCCCCGGTCTGTAGATGTGGAGCTGCCCCTGGTCTGTAGATGTGGAGCTGCCCCCGGTCTGTAGATGTGGAGCTGCCCCTGGTCTGTAGATCTGGAGCTGCCCCCGGTCTGTAGATGTGGAGCTGCCCCCAGTCTGTAGATATGGAGCTGCCCCTGGTCTGTAGATCTGGAGCCGCCCCCGGTCTGTAGATCTGGAGTTGCCCCCGATCTGTAGATCTGGAGCCGCCCCTGGTCTGTAGATCTGGAGCCGCCCCCGGTCTGTAGATGTGGAGCCGCCCCCGGTCTGTAGATGTAGAGCTGCCCCCGGTCTGTAGATCTGGGGCCGCCCCCGGTCTGTAGATGTGGAGCCGCCCCCGGTCTGTAGATGTGGAGCTTCCCCCGGTCTGTAGATGTGGAGCTTCCCCCGGTCTGTAGATGTGGAGCTTCCCCCGGTCTGTAGATGTGGAGCTTCCCCCGGTCTGTAGATGTTGAGCCGCCCCCGGTCTGTAGATCTGGAGTTGCCCCCGGTCTGTAGATATGGAGCCGCCCCCGGTCTGTAGATCTGGCGTTGCCCCCGGTCTGTAGATCTGGAGCTGCCCCCGGTCTGTGGATGTGGAGCTGCCCCTGGTCTGTAGATGTGGAGCTGCCCCCCGGTCTGTAGATCTGGAGCTGCCCCCGGTCTGTAGATCTGGAGCTGCCCTCGGTCTGTAGATCTGGAGCCGCCCCCGGTCTGTAGATGTGGAGCTGCCCCCGGTCTGTGGATGTGGAGCTGCCCCTGGTCTGTAGATGTGGAGCTGCCCCCCGGTCTGTAGATCTGGAGCTGCCCCCGGTCTGTAGATCTGGAGCTGCCCTCGGTCTGTAGATCTGGAGCCGCCCCCGGTCTGTAGATGTGGAGCTGCCCCCGGTCTGTAGATCTGGAGCCGCCCCCGGTCTGTAGATGTGGAGCCGCCCCCGGTCTGTAGATGTGGAGCTGCCCCCGGTCTGTAGATGTGGAGCTGCCCCCGGTCTGTAGATGTGGAGCTGCCCCTGGTCTGTAGATCTGGAGCCGCCCTCAGTCTGTAGATCTGGAGCTGCCCCCGGTCTGTAGATGTGGAGCTCCCCCCGGTCTGTAGATCTGGAGCTGCCCCCGGTCTGTAGATGTGGAGCCGCCCCCGGTCTGTAGATGTGGAGATGCCCCCGGTCTGTAGATCTGGAGCCGCCCCCGGTCTGTAGATGTGGAGCTGCCCCCGGTCTATAGATGTGGAGCTGCCCCCGGTCTGTAGATCTGGAGTTGCCCCCGGTCTGTAGATCTGGAGTTGCCCCTGGTCTGTAGATGTGGAGCTGCCCCCGGTCTGTAGATGTGGAGCTGCCCCCGGTCTGTAGATGTGGAGCTGCCCCCGGTCTGTAGATGTGGAGCTGCCCCCGGTCTGTAGATGTGGACCGTCCCCCAGTCTGTAGATGTGGAGCTGCCCCTGGTCTGTAGATGTGGAGCTGCCCCCGGTCTGTAGATGTGGAGCTGCCCCTGGTCTGTAGATCTGGAGCTGCCCCCGGTCTGTAGATGTGGAGCTGCCCCCAGTCTGTAGATATGGAGCTGCCCCCGGTCTGTAGATCTGGAGCCGCCCCCGGTCTGTAGATCTGGAGTTGCCCCCGGTCTGTAGATCTGGAGCCGCCCCTGGTCTGTAGATCTGGAGCCGCCCCCGGTCTGTAGATGTGGAGCCGCCCCCGGTCTGTAGATGTAGAGCTGCCCCCGGTCTGTAGATCTGGGGCCGCCCCCGGTCTGTAGATGTGGAGCCGCCCCCGGTCTGTAGATGTGGAGCTTCCCCCGGTCTGTAGATGTGGAGCTTCCCCCGGTCTGTAGATGTGGAGCTTCCCCCGGTCTGTAGATGTGGAGCTTCCCCCGGTCTGTAGATGTTGAGCCGCCCCCGGTCTGTAGATCTGGAGTTGCCCCCGGTCTGTAGATATGGAGCCGCCCCCGGTCTGTAGATCTGGAGCCGCCCCTGGTCTGTAGAGCTGGAGTTGCCCCCGGTCTGTAGATCTGGAGCCGCCCCCGGTTTGTAGATCTGGAGTTGCCCCTGGTCTGTAGATCTGGAGTTGCCCCTGGTCTGTAGATCTGGAGTTGCCCCCGGTCTGTAGATCTGGCGTTGCCCCCGGTCTGTAGATCTGGAGTTGCCCCCGGTCGGTAGATCTGGCGTTGCCCCCGGTCTGTAGATCTGGAGTTGCCCCCGGTCTGTAGATCTGGAGTTGCCCCCGGTCTGTAGATCTGGAGCCGCCCCCGGTCTGTAGATGTGGAGCCGCCCCCGGTCTGTAGATGTAGAGCTGCCCCCGGTCTGTAGATCTGGGGCCGCCCCCGGTCTGTAGATGTGGAGCCGCCCCCGGTCTGTAGATGTGGAGCAAATAAGAAAGCCGCGGAGACACCATCACGTGTTTCTCAACGCTGGCAGGAAACTAGCCAGGTCTTTCACCGGGAAGGAACAACCACGGGAAGGGCAGTCTCCAGTCAAGGAGACCACCTATACCAAACATGGTATCCATCCACAGACAGCTGTTTCGGGGTATTTGCCCCTCATCAGTGTGGAGTAGGAATCTGGCTAGTGGGGGCAATGCCTAGTAAAAGACTACTTAAGCAAGCATTGTTGACCTTAGGGAGATCAACATATCCACTGCGGAGACACCATCACGTGTTTCTCAACGCAGTGATTCTAGAGCATTGCCCCCTGGGAAGTATGCAAATAAGAAAGCCGCGGAGACACCATCACGTGTTTCTCAACGCTGGCAGGAAACTAGCCAGGTCTTTCACCGGGAAGGAACAACCACGGGAAGGGCAGTCTCCAGTCAAGGAGACCACCTATACCAAACATGGTATCCATCCACAGACAGCTGTTTCGGGGTATTTGCCCCTCATCAGTGTGGAGTAGGAATCTGGCTAGTCTCCGCAGTGGATATGTTGATCTCCCTAAGGTCAACAATGCTTGCTTAAGTAGTCTTTTACTAGGCATTGCCCCCACTAGCCAGATTCCTACTCCACACTGATGAGGGGCAAATACCCCGAAACAGCTGTCTGTGGATGGATACCATGTTTGGTATAGGTGGTCTCCTTGACTGGAGACTGCCCTTCCCGTGGTTGTTCCTTCCCGGTGAAAGACCTGGCTAGTTTCCTGCCAGCGTTGAGAAACACGTGATGGTGTCTCCGCGGCTTTCTTATTTGCATACTTCCCAGGGGGCAATGCTCTAGAATCACTGCGTTGAGAAACACGTGATGGTGTCTCCGCAGTGGATATGTTGATCTCCCTAAGGTCAACAATGCTTGCTTAAGTAGTCTTTTACTAGGCATTGCCCCCACTAGCCAGATTCCTACTCCACACTGATGAGGGGCAAATACCCCGAAACAGCTGTCTGTGGATGGATACCATGTTTGGTATAGGTGGTCTCCTTGACTGGAGACTGCCCTTCCCGTGGTTGTTCCTTCCCGGTGAAAGACCTGGCTAGTTTCCTGCCAGCGTTGAGAAACACGTGATGGTGTCTCCGCGGCTTTCTTATTTGCATACTTCCCAGGGGGCAATGCTCTAGAATCACTGCGTTGAGAAACACGTGATGGTGTCTCCGCAGTGGATATGTTGATCTCCCTAAGGTCAACAATGCTTGCTTATGTAGATGTGGAGCTTCCCCCGGTCTGTAGATGTGGAGCTTCCCCCGGTCTGTAGATGTGGAGCTTCCCCCGGTCTGTAGATGTTGAGCCGCCCCCGGTCTGTAGATCTGGAGTTGCCCCCGGTCTGTAGATATGGAGCCGCCCCCGGTCTGTAGATCTGGCGTTGCCCCCGGTCTGTAGATCTGGAGCTGCCCCCGGTCTGTGGATGTGGAGCTGCCCCTGGTCTGTAGATGTGGAGCTGCCCCCCGGTCTGTAGATCTGGAGCTGCCCCCGGTCTGTAGATCTGGAGCTGCCCTCGGTCTGTAGATCTGGAGCCGCCCCCGGTCTGTAGATGTGGAGCTGCCCCCGGTCTGTAGATCTGGAGCCGCCCCCGGTCTGTAGATGTGGAGCCGCCCCCGGTCTGTAGATCTGGAGCCGCCCCCGGTCTGTAGATGTGGAGCTGCCCCCGGTCTGTAGATGTGGAGCTGCCCCTGGTCTGTAGATCTGGAGCCGCCCTCAGTCTGTAGATCTGGAGCTGCCCCCGGTCTGTAGATGTGGAGCTTCCCCCGGTCTGTAGATCTGGAGCTGCCCCCGGTCTGTAGATGTGGAGCCGCCCCCGGTCTGTAGATGTGGAGCTGCCCCCGGTCTGTAGATCTGGAGCCGCCCCCGGTCTGTAGATGTGGAGCTGCCCCCGGTCTATAGATGTGGAGCTGCCCCCGGTCTGTAGATCTGGAGTTGCCCCCGGTCTGTAGATCTGGAGTTGCCCCTGGTCTGTAGATGTGGAGCTGCCCCCGGTCTGTAGATGTGGAGCTGCCCCCGGTCTGTAGATGTCGAGCTGCCCCCGGTCTGTAGATGTGGAGCTGCCCCCGGTCTGTAGATGTGGACCGTCCCCCGGTCTGTAGATGTGGAGCTGCCCCTGGTCTGTAGATGTGGAGCTGCCCCCGGTCTGTAGATGTGGAGCTGCCCCTGGTCTGTAGATCTGGAGCTGCCCCCGGTCTGTAGCTGTGGAGCTGCCCCCAGTCTGTAGATATGGAGCTGCCCCCGGTCTGTAGATCTGGAGCCGCCCCCGGTCTGTAGATCTGGAGTTGCCCCCGGTCTGTAGATCTGGAGCCGCCCCTGGTCTGTAGATCTGGAGCCGCCCCCGGTCTGTAGATGTGGAGCCGCCCCCGGTCTGTAGATGTAGAGCTGCCCCCGGTCTGTAGATCTGGGGCCGCCCCCGGTCTGTAGATGTGGAGCCGCCCCCGGTCTGTAGATGTGGAGCTTCCCCCGGTCTGTAGATGTGGAGCTTCCCCCGGTCTGTAGATGTGGAGCTTCCCCCGGTCTGTAGATGTGGAGCTTCCCCCGGTCTGTAGATGTTGAGCCGCCCCCGGTCTGTAGATCTGGAGTTGCCCCCAGTCTGTAGATATGGAGCCGCCCCCGGTCTGTAGATCTGGAGCCGCCCCTGGTCTGTAGAGCTGGAGTTTCCCCCGGTCTGTAGATCTGGAGCCGCCCCCGGTATGTAGATCTGGAGTTGCCCCTGGTCTGTAGATCTGGAGTTGCCCCTGGTCTGTAGATCTGGAGTTGCCCCCGGTCTGTAGATCTGGCGTTGCCCCCGGTCTGTAGATCTGGAGTTGCCCCCGGTCTGTAGATCTGGCGTTGCCCCCGGTCTGTAGATCTGGAGTTGCCCCCGGTCTGTAGATCTGGAGTTGCCCCCGGTCTGTAGATCTGGAGCCGCCCCCGGTCTGTAGATCTGGCGTTGCCCCCGGTCTGTAGATCTGGAGCTGCCCCCGGTCTGTGGATGTGGAGCTGCCCCCGGTCTGTAGATCTGGAGCTGCCCCCGGTCTGTAGATCTGGAGCTGCCCCCGGTCTGTAGATCTGGAGCCGCCCCCGGTCTGTAGATGTGGAGCTGCCCCCGGTCTGTAGATCTGGAGCCGCCCCCGGTCTGTAGATGTGGAGCTGCCCCCGGTCTGTAGATCTGGAGCCGCCCCCGGTCTGTAGATGTGGAGCTGCCCCCGGTCTGTAGATCTGGAGCCGCCCCCGGTCTGTAGATGTGGAGCCGCCCCCGGTCTGTAGATCTGGAGTTGCCCCCGATCTGTAGATCTGGAGCGTCCCCCGGTCTGTAGATGTGGAGCTGCCCCGGTCTGTAGATGTGGAGCTGCCCCCGGTCTGTAGATGTGGAGCTGCCCCTGGTCTGTAGATCTGGAGCTGCCCCCGGTTTGTAGATCTGGAGCTGCCCCCGGTCTGTAGATCTGGAGCCGCCCCTGGTCTGTAGATCTGGAGCCGCCCCCGGTCTGTAGATGTGGAGCCGCCCCCGGTCTGTAGATGTGGTGCCGCCCCCGGTCTGTAGATGTGGAGCTTCCCCCGGTCTGTAGATCTGGAGTTGCCCCCGGTCTGTAGATATGGAGCCGCCCCCGGTCTGTAGATCTGGAGCCGCCCCCGGTATGTAGATCTGGAGTTGCCCCTGGTCTGTAGATCTGGAGTTGCCCCTGGTCTGTAGATCTGGAGTTGCCCCTGGTCTGTTGATGTGGAGCTGCCCCTGGTCTGTAGATCTGGAGTTGCCCCCGGTCTGTAGATCTGGGGTTGCCCCTGGTCTGTAGATCTGGAGTTGCCCCCGGTCTGTAGATCTGGAGTTGCCCTCGGTCTGTAGATCTGGCGTTGCCCCCGGTCTGTAGATGTGGAGCTGCCCCCGGTCTGTAGATGTGGAGCTGCCCCCGGTCTGTAGATCTGGAGCTGCCCCCGGTCTGTAGATCTGGAGCTGCCCCCGGTCTGTAGATCTGGAGCTGCCCCCGGTCTGTAGATGTGGAGACGCCCCGGTCTGTAGATGTGGAGCTGCCCCCGGTGTGTAGATCTGGAGCTGCCCCGGTCTGTAGATGTGGAGCTACCCCCGGTCTGTAGATCTGGAGCCGCCCCCGGTCTGTAGATCTGGAGCCGCCCCCGGTCTGTAGATCTGGAGCCGCCCCCGGTCTGTAGATCTGGAGCCGCCCCCGGTCTGTAGATGTGGAGCCGCCCTCGGTCTGTAGATCTGGCATTGCCCCCGGTCTGTAGATCTGGAGCCACCCCCGGTCTGTAGATCTGGAGCCGCCCCCGGTCTGTAGATCTGGAGCTGCCCCCGGTCTGTAGATCTGGAGCCGCCCCCGGTCTGTAGATGTGGCGCCGCCCCCGGTCTGTAGATCTGGAGCCACCCCCGGTCTGTAGATCTGGAGCCGCCCCCAGTCTGTAGATCTGGAGTTGCCCCTGGTCTGTAGATCTGGAGTTGCCCCCGGTCTGTAGATCTGGAGTTGCCCCTGGTCTGTAGATCTGGTGTTGCCCCCGGTCTGTAGATCTGGAGCTGCCCCCGGTCTGTAGATGTTGAGCTGCCCCCGGTCTGTAGATGTGGAGCTTCCCCCGGTCTGTAGATCTGGAGCTGCCCCCGGTCTGTAGAGCTGGAGCTGCCCCCGGTCTGTAGATGTGGAGCCGCCCCGGTCTGTAGATGTGGAGCTGCCCCCGGTCTGTAGATCTGGAGCTGCCCCCGGTCTGTAGATCTGGAGCTGCCCCCGGTCTGTAGATCTGGAGCTGCCCCCGGTCTGTAGATCTGGAGCTGCCCCCGGTCTGTAGATGTGGAGCCGCCCCCCGGTCTGTAGATGTGGAGCCGCCCCTGGTCTGTAGATGTGGAGCTGCCCCCGGTCTGTAGATATGGAGCTGCCCCCGGTCTGTAGATCTGGAGCCGCCCCCCGGTCTGTAGATCTGGAGCCGCCCCCCGGTCTGTAGATCTGGAGCTGCCCCCGGTCTGTAGATGTGGAGCCGCCCCCGGTCTGTAGATGTGGAGCTGCCCCCGGTCTGTAGATCTGGAGTTGCCACCGGTCTGTAGATCTGGAGCCGCCCCCGGTCTGTGGATCTGGAGCCGCCCCCGGTCTGTGGATCTGGAGCCGCCCCCGGTCTGTAGATGTGGAGCCGCCCCCGGTCTATAGATGTGGAGCCGACCCCGGTCTGTAGATCTGGAGCCGCCCCCGGTCTGTAGATGTGGAGCCGCCACCGGTCTGTAGATGTGGAGCCGCCCCCGGTCTGTAGATGTGGAGCCGCCACCGGTCTGTAGATGTGGAGCCGACCCCGGTCTGTAGATCTGGAGCCGCCCCCGGTCTGTAGATCTGGAGCTGCCCCCGGTCTATAGATATGGAGCCGCCCCCGGTCTGTAGATGTGGAACTGCCCCCGGTCTGTAGATCTGGAGCCGCCCCCGGTCTGTAGATCTGGAGCTGCCCCCGGTCTATAGATATGGAGCTGCCCCCAGTCTGTAGATGTGGAACTGCCCCCGGTCTGTGGATCTGGAGCTGCCCCCGGTCTGTAGATGTGGAGCCACCCCCGGTCTGTAGATGTGGAGCCGCCTCCGGTCTGTAGATGTGGAGCTGTCCCCGGTCTGTAGATGTGGAGCTGCCCCTGGTCTGTAGATGTGGAGCTGCCCCTGGTCTGTAGATGTGGAGCCGCCTCCGGTCTGTAGATGTGGAGCCGCCCCCGGTCTGTAGATGTGGAACCGCCCCCGGTCTGTAGATGTGGAGCTGCCTCCGGTCTGTAGATGTGGAGCCGCCCCCGGTCTGTAGATGTGGAGCCGCCCCCGGTCTGTAGATCTGGAGCTGCCCCCAGTCTGTAGATGTGGAGCCGCCCCCAGTCTGTAGATCTGGAGCCGCCCCCGGTCTGTAGATCTGGAGCTGCCCCCGGTCTGTAGATGTGGAGCCGCCCCCGGTCTGTAGATCTGGAGCCGCCCCCGGTCTGTAGATCTGGAGCCGCCCCCGATCTGTAGATGTGGAGCCGCCCCCGGTCTGTAGATGTGGAGCTGCCCCTGGTCTGTAGATCTGGAGCCGCCCCTGGTCTGTAGATGTGGAGCCGCCCCCGGTCTGTAGATGTGGAGCTGCCCCCGGTCTGTGGATCTGGAGCTGCCCCCGGTCTGTGGATCTGGAGCTGCCCCCGGTCTGTAGATCTGGAGCCGCCCCCGGTCTGTAGATGTGGAGCCGCCCCCGATCTGTAGATGTGGAGCTGCCCCCGGTCTGTAAATGTGGAGCCGCCCCCGGTCTGTAGATGTGGAGCAGACCCCGGTCTGTAGATGTGGAGCTGCCCCCGGTCTGTAGATCTGGAGCCGCCCCCGGTCTGTAGATGTGGAGCTGCCCCCGGTCTGTGGATCTGGAGCTGCCCCCGGTCTGTAGATCTGGAGCCGCCCCCGGTCTGTAGATGTGGAGCTGCCCCCGGTCTGTGGATCTGGAGCTGCCCCCGGTCTGTGGATCTGGAGCTGCCCCCGGTCTGTAGATCTGGAGCTGCCCCCGGTCTGTGGATCTGGAGCTGCCCCCGGTCTGTAGATCTGGAGCCGCCCCCGGTCTGTAGATGTGGAGCCGCCCCCGATCTGTAGATGTGGAGCTGCCCCCGGTCTGTAGATGTGGAGCCGCCCCCGGTCTGTAGATGTGGAGCAGACCCCGGTCTGTAGATGTGGAGCTGCCCCCGGTCTGTAGATCTGGAGCCGCCCCCGGTCTGTAGATGTGGAGCTGCCCCCGGTCTGTGGATCTGGAGCTGCCCCCGGTCTGTAGATCTGGAGCCGCCCCCGGTCTGTAGATGTGGAGCTGCCCCCGGTCTGTGGATCTGGAGCTGCCCCCGGTCTGTGGATCTGGAGCTGCCCCCGGTCTGTAGATCTGGAGCCGCCCCCGGTCTGTAGATGTGGAGCCGCCCCCGATCTGTAGATGTGGAGCTGCCCCTGGTCCGTAGATCTGGAGCCGCCCCCGGTCTGTAGATGTGGAGCCGCCCCCGGTCTGTAGATGTGGAGCCGCCCCCGGTCTGTAGATGTGGAGCCGCCCCCGGTCTGTAGATCTGGAGTTGCCACCGGTCTGTAGATCTGGAGCCGCCCCCGGTCTGTGGATCTGGAGCCGCCCCCGGTCTGTAGATGTGGAGCCGCCCCCGGTCTGTAGATGTGGAGCCGCCCCCGGTTTGTAGATGTGGAGCCGCCCCCGGTCTGTAGATGTGGAGCCGCCCCCGGTCTGTAGATCTGGAGCCGCCCCCGGTCTGTAGATCTGGAGTTGCCCCCGGTCTGTAGATCTGGAGTTGCCCCTGGTCTGTAGATCTGGAGCCGCCCTCGGTCTGTAGATGTGGAGCTGCCCCCGGTCTGTAGATCTGGAGCCGCCCCCGGTCTGTAGATCTGGAGCTGCCCCCGGTCTATAGATGTGGAGCCGCCCCCGGTCTGTAGATGTGGAACTGCCCCCGGTCTGTGGATCTGGAGCTGCCCCCGGTCTGTAGATCTGGAGCTGCCCCCGGTCTGTAGATGTGGAGCCGCCCCCGGTCTGTAGATGTGGAGCCGCCTCCGGTCTGTAGATGTGGAGCCGCCTCCGGTCTGTAGATGTGGAGCTGCCCCCCGGTCTGTAAATGTGGAGCTGCCCCTGGTCTGTAGATGTGGAGCCGTCTCCGGTCTGTAGATGTGGAGCCGCCCCCGGTCTGTAGATGTGGAGCCGCCTCCGGTCTGTAGATGTGGAGCCGCCTCCGGTCTGTAGATGTGGAGCTGCCCCGGTCTGTAAATGTGGAGCTGCCCCTGGTCTGTAGATGTGGAGCCGTCTCCGGTCTGTAGATGTGGAGCTGCCCCCGGTCTGTAAATGTGGAGCTGCCCCTGGTCTGTAGATGTGGAGCCTCCCTCGGTCTGTAGATGTGGAACCGCCCCCGGTCTGTAGATGTGGAGCTGCCTCCGGTCTGTAGATGTGGAGCCGCCCCCGGTCTGTAGATGTGGAGCCGCCCCCGGTCTGTAGATGTGGAGCTGCCCCCGGTCTGTAGATCTGGAGCTGCCCCCAGTCTGTAGATGTGGAGCCGCCCCCGGTCTGTAGATGTGGAGCTGCCCCCGGTCTGTAGATGTGGAGCTGCCCCCGGTCTGTAGATCTGGAGCTGCCCCCGGTCTGTAGATCTGGAGCTGCCCCCAGTCTGTAGATGTGGAGCCGCCCCCGGTCTGTAGATCTGGAGCTGCCCCCGGTCTGTAGATCTGGAGCTGCCCCCGGTCTGTAGATGTGGAGCTGCCGCCGGTCTGTAGATCTGGAGCTGCCCCCAGTCTGTAGATGTGGAGCTGCCCCCGGTCTGTAGATCTGGAGCTGCCCCGGTCTGTAGATGTTGAGCCGCCCCCGGTCTGTAGATCTGGAGCCGCCCCCGGTCTGTAGATCTGGAGCCGCCCCCGGTCTGTAGATGTGGAGCTGCCCCCAGTCTGTAGATGTGGAGCTGCCCCCGGTCTGTAGATGTGGAGCCGCCCCCGGTCTGTATATACGGTTCTTATGATGGGACTGTTGCCCTTTAAGTGTGGTGCATCAGGCATTCCTGCGGTGTCGGTGTGTAATTACTCGGGGCTGTCATTATCCCCTCAGCGCCTCCATCTCATTATAAATCGCTGTCTGCGAGGACCCTGAGAGTGGTGATCACCTGACTGCGCCCCCCGCTCCTCTATACACCATGCAGCACCCTCAGGGTGATCACCTGACTGCGCCCCCCGCTCCTCTATACACCATGTAGGGCCCTGAGAGCGGTGATCACCTGACTGCGCCCCCCGCTCCTCTATACACCATGCAGGATCCTGAGAGCGGTGATCACCTGACTGCGCTCCCCGCTCCTCTATACACCATGCAGCACCCTGAGAGCGGTGATCACCTGACTGCGCTCCCCGCTCCTCTATACTCCACAGATGTATATGTCTGGTGCCGGCCACCACCGTATATCTGAAAAAAACGGATCCAGCTCCGTGTGCACCCTCAGCTGTGTCCGGCAGAGAAGGACGAGGCCCGACTACAGCAACTGCCCTGACAGGCCGAAGAGAGAAGAGCCGGATCCGAGGAGGGAGGGAGCGCAGAGGTGTGCAGAGGCCGCAGAGAGAAGAGCCGGATCCGAGGAGGGAGGGAGCGCAGAGGTGTGCAGAGGCCGCAGAGAGAAGAGCCGGATCCGGGGAGGGAGCGCAGAGGAGTGTAGAGGCCGCAGAGATGAAGATCCGGATCCGGGGAGGGAGGGAGCGCAGAGGAGTGCAGAGGCCGCAGAGATGAAGATCCGGATCCGCGGAGGGAGGGAGGGAGCGCAGAGGAGTGCAGAGGCCGCAGAGAGAAGAGCCGGATCCGAGGAGGGAGGGAGCGCAGAGGAGTGTAGAGGCCGCAGAGATGAAGATCCGGATCCGCGGAGGGAGGGAGGGAGCGCAGAGGAGTGCAGAGGCCGCAGAGAGAAGAGCCGGATCCGAGGAGGGAGGGAGCGCAGAGGAGTGCAGAGGCCGCAGAGATGAAGATCCGGATCCGCGGAGGGAGGGAGGGAGCGCAGAGGAGTGTAGAGGCCGCAGAGAGAAGAGCCGGATCCGAGGAGGGAGGGAGCGCAGAGGAGTGCAGAGGCCGCAGAGATGAAGATCCGGATCCGGGGAGGGAGCGCAGAGGAGTGCAGAGGCCGCAGAGAGAAGAGCCGGATCCAGGGAGGGAGGGAGCGCAGAGGAGTGCAGAGGCCGCAGAGAGAAGAGCCGGATCCAGGGAGGGAGGGAGCGCAGAGGAGTGCAGAGGCCGCAGAGATGAAGATCCGGATCCGGGGAGGGAGGGAGCGCAGAGGAGTGCAGAGGCCGTAGAGATGAAGAGCCGGATCCGGGGAGGGAGGGAGCGCAGAGGAGTGCAGAGGCCGCAGTGATGAAGATCCGGATCCGGGGAGGGAGGGAGCGCAGAGGAGTGCAGAGGCCGCAGAGATAAAGATCCGGATCCGCGGAGGGAGGGAGGGAGCGCAGAGGAGTGTAGAGGCCGCAGAGAGAAGAGCCGGATCCGAGGAGGGAGGGAGCGCAGAGGAGTGCAGAGGCCGCAGAGATGAAGATCCGGATCCGGGGAGGGAGCGCAGAGGAGTGCAGAGGCCGCAGAGAGAAGAGCCGGATCCAGGGAGGGAGGGAGCGCAGAGGAGTGCAGAGGCCGCAGAGAGAAGAGCCGGATCCAGGGAGGGAGGGAGCGCAGAGGAGTGCAGAGGCCGCAGAGATGAAGATCCGGATCCGGGGAGGGAGGGAGCGCAGAGGAGTGCAGAGGCCGTAGAGATGAAGAGCCGGATCCGGGGAGGGAGGGAGCGCAGAGGAGTGCAGAGGCCGCAGAGATGAAGATCCGGATCCGGGGAGGGAGGGAGCGCAGAGGAGTGCAGAGGCCGCAGAGAGAAGAGCCGGATCCGGGGAGGGAGGGAGCGCAGAGGAGTGCAGAGGCCGCAGAGATGAAGATCCGGATCGGGAGAGGGAGGGAGCGCAGAGGAGTGTAGAGGCCGCAGAGATGAAGATCCGGATCGGGGGAGGGAGGGAGCGCAGAGGAGTGTAGAGGCCGCAGAGATGAAGAGCCGGATCCGGGGAGGGAGGAAGCGCAGAGGAGCGTAGAGGCCGCAGAGATGAAGAGCCGGATCCGGGGAGGGAGGGAGTGCAGAGGCCGCAGAGATGAAGAGCCGGATCCGGGGAGGGAGGGAGCGTAGAGGAGTGCAGAGGCCGCAGAGATGAAGATCCGGATCCGGGGAGGGAGCGCAGAGGAGTGCAGAGGCCGCAGAGAGAAGAGCCGGATCCAGGGAGGGAGGGAGCGCAGAGGAGTGTAGAGGCCGCAGAGATGAAGAGCCGGATCTGGGGAGGGAGCGCAGAGGAGTGTAGAGGCCGCAGAGATGAAGATCCGGATCCGGGGAGGGAGCGCAGAGGAGTGCAGAGGCCGCAGAGATGAAGATCCGGATCCGGGGAGGGAGGGAGCGCAGAGGAGTGCAGAGGCCGCAGAGATGAAGAGCCGGATCCGGGGAGGGAGCGCAGAGGAGTGCAGAGGCCGCAGAGATGAAGATCCGGATCCGGGGAGGGAGGGAGCGCAGAGGAGTGCAGAGGCCGCAGAGATGAAGAGCCGGATCCGGGGAGGGAGCGCAGAGGAGTGCAGAGGCCGCAGAGATGAAGATCCGGATCCGGGGAGGGAGGGAGTGGAGAGGAGTGCAGAGGCCGCAGAGATGAAGATCCGGATCCGGGGAGGGAGGGAGCGCAGAGGCCGCAGAGATGAAGAGCCGGATCCGGGGAGGGAGGGAGCGCAGAGGCCGCAGAGATGAAGAGCCGGATCCGGGGAGGGAGCGCAGAGGAGTGCAGAGGCCGCAGAGATGAAGAGCCGGATCCGGGGAGGGAGCGCAGAGGAGTGCAGAGGCCGCAGAGATGAAGATCCGGATCCGGGGAGGGAGGGAGTGGAGAGGAGTGCAGAGACCGCAGAGATGAAGATCCGGATCCGGGGAGGGAGGGAGCGCAGAGGCCGCAGAGATGAAGAGCCGGATCCGGGGAGGGAGGGAGCGCAGAGGAGTGCAGAGGCCGCAGAGATGAAGAGCCGGATTCGGGGAGGGAGGGAGCGCAGAGGACACAAGATACAGAGGATAGATAGGAGCGCGTTCATACCACGGCCAAACCCAAGAAACACAAAATACGCACATGCCCTATAGAGGGTAAATAAATATTGATACATGTAAAAAACACGGGGCACTTGGTTAACACCATTTGATCAAAAACATAAAAGCCGCTTTCCCCCGATGGACGCACACTGTCACCGTACGACGGCTTGTACTCTTTTTGATAAAACACTACAAGTGCCCGTGTTATTTAGGCCCCTTAATACGACCGCTTAAAAAGACGCACGTGAGGCACATTCCGTATTGTCCATCCGTGTGTACATGTGTCTTCTGTCTCATCCATGTATCATCCGTGTGTCATCCATGTGTATGTCATCTGTATGTGTGTGATCCCTCTGAGTATCATCCTTGTCATCCCTGTGTATGTGTGTCATACGTGTGTCACCCGTGTGTCATCTGTATGTCATGTGTGTGTCATATGTGTCATCTGTCATCTGTATGTCATGTGTGTGTCATCTGTATGTTATCCTTGTGTCACCCGTGTGTCATCTCTACGTTATTCGTGTGTCATCAGTATGTCATGTGTGTGTCATCTGTATGTCATGTGTGTGTCATCTGTATGTCATGTGTGTGTCATCTGTATGTCATGTGTGTGTCATCTGTATGTCATGTGTGTGTCATCTGTATGTTATCCTTGTGTCACCCGTGTCATCTCTACGTTATTCGTGTGTCATCAGTATGTCATGTGTGTGTCATCTGTATGTCATGTGTGTGTCATCTGTATGTCATGTGTGTGTCATCTGTATGTCATGTGTGTGTCATCTGTATGTCATGTGTGTGTCATCTGTATGTTATCCCTGTGTCATCTGTATGTCATGTGTGTGTCATCTGTATGTTATCCTTGTGTCACCCGTGTGTCATCTCTACGTTATTCGTGTGTCATCAGTATGTCATGTGTGTGTCATCTGTATGTCATGTGTGTGTCATCTGTATGTTATCCCTGTGTCATCTGTATGTTATCCCTGTGTCATCTGTGGGTCATCTGTATGTCATGTGTGTGTCATCTGTATATCATCCGTGTCATCTGTATGTTATCCCTGTGTCATCTGTATGTCATCCGTGTGTCATCCGTGTGTCATCCGTGTGTCTTGTGTCTGTCATCCATGTGTCATCTGTATGTTATCCTTGTGTCATCTGTTTCATCCGTGTGTTATCCGTGTGCCGTCCTTGTGTCATCCCTGTGTACGTGTGTTATCTGAGTGTTATCCGTGTGTAAGTGCGTGTCATCTGTGTGTTATCCATGTGTATGTCATGAGTGTTTTCCGTGTGTATGTGCGTGTCATCTGTGTTTCTCCGAAATGATTAAAGGAAGAATGACAAAGCTTCTCCTATATTTTGCGAGGTTACACACGTACAGCACATGTATGGCACATGGATGTCATCCGTGTGATGTACGTATTTTTCATGGACCCATTGATTTGTATGTGTCCGTGTTGCCGTGTGGATCACATGGTCTGTGTGAGGACACGGAGGTGTGGGATCCGTGTGCAGGAGTCTCCGGTACAGTCCTACAGCTCCACGGCAGAACCATGTGTCTCCATGGTTACACATAACAAACACAACACTGTGCAGCCTTTCCTCCTGACTACAGAGGGATTGTTTGTAGTCTGTAACCATGGAGACACATTGTTTTACAAGGAGCTCAGTATACACAAAATGGAGGGGACATTTACAGTCACATCTGAATAAAAATGCATTTATCTGCAGCTACAAAACTCAGAGGTGCTGAGACTTGTAGTCCCTCTATAGTTGCAGTCTCCTCGCACACATCATGTCCTACTGACAGGTGGAGACGGACGTCTTCATTGTCAAAGCTTACTTGGGTGTAGGAACATGGCGCCGAGTGTCTTCCTGGTTAGGTGTACGAAGATGGCGTCGGCGCAGAGTGATGACGTAGTGTTTACGGAAGGGAGAGACAGAAACAGAAAGCGCTGACGGCGACACCGGGAGGATGGAGCAGAGACACCGGCAGATCCTGCAGCGGAACCGGGTGCGGCTGGTCACATCCCTGCGGCTGGAGGAGCTGTGGGACCGGCTGCTGGAGAAGGAGGTGTTCACTGACGACATGATGGAGGAGATCCGGGTGAGAGGGGCTGCCCGGGGAGAGGAGGAGGAGGAGAAGGGCTGCCCGGGGAGGGGAGGGGCTGCCCGGGGAGAGAAGGAGGAGGAGAGGGGCTTCCCAGGGAGGGGAGGAGGAGAGGAGCTGCCCGGGGAGAGAAGGAGGAGGAGAGGAGCTGCCCAGGGAGGGGGGAGGAGGAGAGGAGCTGCCCAGGGAGGGGGGGAGGAGGAGAGGAGGAGAGGAGCTGCCCAGGGAGGGGGGGAGGAGGAGAGGAGCTGCCCAGGGAGGGGGGGTAGGAGGAGAGGAGCTGCCCAGGGAGGGGGGGAGGAGGAGAGGAGCTGCCCAGGGAGGGGGGGAGGAGGAGAGGAGCTGCCCAGGGAGGGGGGGAGGAGGAGAGGAGCTGCCCAGGGAGGGGGGGAGGAGGAGAGGAGCTGCCCAGGGAGGGGAGGAGGAGGAGAGGAGCTGCCCAGGGAGGGGAGGAGGAGGAGAGGGGCTGCCCGGGGAGGGGAGGAGGAGAGGAGCTGCCCGGGGAGGGGAGGAGGAGAGGAGCTGCCCGGGGAGGGGAGGAGGAGAGGAGCTGCCCGGGGAGGGGAGGAGGAGAGGAGCTGCCCGGGGAGAGGAGGAGGAGGAGAGGGGCTGCCCGGGGAGAGGAGGAGGAGGAGAGGGGCTGCCAGGGGAGGGGGAGGGGGAGGAGGAGGAGGAGAGGAGCTGCCCGGGGAGAGGAGGAGGAGAGGGGCTGCCCGAGGAGGGGGAGGAGGAGGAGAGGAGCTGCCCGGGGAGAGGAGGAGGAGAGGGGCTGCCCGAGGAGGGGGAGGAGGAGGAGAGGAGCTGCCCGGGGAGAGGAGGAGGAGAGGGGCTGCCCGAGGAGGGGGAGGAGGAGGAGAGGAGCTGCCCGGGGAGAGGAGGAGGAGAGGAGGGGCTGCCCGGGGAGGGGGAGGAGGAGGAGGAGAGGGGCTGCCCGGGGAGGAGGAGGAGGAGAGGAGCTGCCCGGGGAGAGGAGGAAGAGAGGGGCTGCCCGGGGAGAGGAGGAGGAGAGGGGCTGCCCGGGGAGAGGAGGAGGAGAGGAGCTGCCCGGGGAGACGACGAGGAGGAGAGGGGCTGCCCGGGGAGGGGGAGGGGGAGAGGGGCTGCCCGGGGAGGGGGAGGGGGAGAGGGGCTGCCCGGGGAGGGGGAGGAGGAGAGGGGCTGCCCGGGGAGGGGGAGGGGGAGAGGGGCTGCCCGGGGAGGGGGAGGAGGAGAGGGGCTGCCCGGGGAGGGGGAGGAGGAGAGGGGCTGCCCGGGGAGGGGGAGGAGGAGAGGGGCTGCCCGGGGAGGGGGGGGAGGAGAGGGGCTGCCCGGGGAGGGGGAGGAGGGGAGGGGCTGCCCGGGGAGGGGGGGGAGGAGAGGGGCTGCCCGGGGAGGGGGAGGAGGGGAGGGGCTGCCCGGGGAGGGGGAGGAGGGGAGGGGCTGCCCGGGGAGAGGAGGAAGAGAGGGGCTGCCCGGGGACAGGAGGAGGAGGAGAGGGGCTGCCCGGGGAGAGGAGCTGCCCGGGGAGAGGAGGAGGGGAGGGGCTGCCCGGGGAGAGGAGATGAAGTTGCAAGCCCCCCCAGGCTAGAGATGAAGACTCCCATGGGCAAAGAGGGGCTCACTGTAACCATCACTGGGGAAAAGCGGACCCCCCAGTACTGGGAGACGGGGGAGAAGCGGACCCTCAGTACAG
Source organism: Anomaloglossus baeobatrachus (assembly GCF_048569485.1). Classification (NCBI taxonomy): domain Eukaryota; kingdom Metazoa; phylum Chordata; class Amphibia; order Anura; family Aromobatidae; genus Anomaloglossus; species Anomaloglossus baeobatrachus. The sequence continues at coordinate 8,523,164 of NC_134363.1, forward strand.
GTGATGGAGAAGGAGCGGGCCCTTTCAATGACCCTTCGTTTCCATCTCATTCCCCTCCAGGCGGCCGGCACGCGGAGGGATCAGGCGCGGCAGTTGGTGATTGAGCTACAGACCCGCGGCAGCGCCGCCTTCCACCTGTTCCTGCAGTGTCTGGCGGAGTCCGGGCAGCAGGACCTCGCCGACCTCCTGCAGGAAACCGGGGGGACGAGGGAGGTGAAGAAACCTAATCCGCTGCCCCCAATACCCATCAGCAAGATTCCTGAGCGCAAAGGTCAGTGCTGTTCTGTCACCCCTCCCCCCGCCCTGTCTGCGCCTCCGTCCCCCCTTTTCTGTCTGCGCCTCCGTCCCCCCTTTTCTGTCTGCGCCTCCGTCCCCCCTTTTCTGTCTGCGCCTCCGTCCCCACATTTTCGGTCTGCGCCTCCGTCCCCCCATTTTCGGTCTGCGCCTCCGTCTCCCCCCCCCCGGCCCTGTCTGTGCCTCCGTCCCCCCCCCGGCCTGTATGTGCCTTCATGAACCCGCGGGCTCTGGATGAGCAGTGCAGTGATATTACCTTTCTCTTCTCCAGGTCCTGTGGATCAGACGCCCAAACCCCTGGACATGAATACGGTGGGTGCATGTGTGTGCGGTGCAGTGCCGGGCTGCACACTGCGGATGGTGGGGCGCTGGCAGGGCTCCTGCATATTCAGGGGTTAATGGCGCCGGCCATAGCTGATGCCCCCTGTAAATTGTGTCCCTTTTCCCAGGATTATCCCATGAACTTTGACCCTTGCGGCCGGTGTCTGATCATCAACAACATGGCGTTCTCCGAGGCGTCCGGCCTGTCCTACAGAACCGGCTCCGACATCGACCGCGAGAAGCTGGAGCGGAGGATGCGGTCCTATCACTTCGATGTGACGGTGAAGAACAATCTGAAGGCGGCGGTGAGTGTGCGGGGGGAGGGGGTGGCGACACTGGCGAGTCCGATAATCTGGAACCTTCCAAGGCTGAGCGGAGATGTCTGCTAATCCAGCACTGCCCTGTATACACAGGAGATCCAGGAGGAGCTGCAGAGCCTGGCCTCCGCCGACCACAGCAAGCGGGACTGCTGCCTGGTGGTCATCCTATCCCACGGCTGCGAGGTGAGAGCCCCCCGGAGCGCCGGACTATCCGCGACCAGCAGGCGCCGGATTAAGGGAAAGTCCCTCTAAGAGTTCCCCTTTTTTACGTCCTCCTAGACAAGACACACTCGGTTCCCCGGTGGGGTGTTCGGGACGGACGGGGTGCGGATCCCCGTGGAGCGGATCGTGAATTTCTTCAACGGCTCCAACTGCCCCGGTCTGCGCGGAAAACCGAAGCTGTTCTTCATCCAGGCCTGCGGGGGAGGTGCGGAGCCAACTGTGTGATATTGGGCTGATGATGGGTGGTGCTGCCCCCTGCGGGTCCGTATGTCCGGCTGTAGACTGATGAGCGCTGATCTGTCTGGTATTGGGCTGATGATGGGCGGTGCTGCCCCCTGCGGGTCCATGTGTGTATCTATAAGGCTATATTCACACGAACGTCCCGTTTTTGCGGTCCTGTTTTTTCATGGATGCATCCGTGTCACATCCTTTCCGTGTACGGGCCATGTGTCATCCGTGTGCCTTCCGTGTTTTTGTGGACCACAAAACACGGAAACAGCTAGATGGATAAATAGATGCATAGAGATAGATAAGGGATAAATAGAGGGATTAAAGAATGGATAGAGGGATAGATAGATGGATAGCTAGAAGGATAGATAGAGGGATAGATAGATAGATAGATAGATGGATAGATAGAGGGATAGATGGATAGATAGAGGGATAGATGGATAGATAGAGGGATAGATAGATAGATAGAGGGATAGATAGATAGATAGATAGAGGGATAGATAGAGGGATAGAGGGATAGATGGATAGAGGGATAGATGGATAGAGGGATAGAGGGATAGATGGATAGAGGGATAGATGGATAGAGGGATAGATGGATAGAGGGATAGATGGATAGAGGGATAGATGGATGGATAGAGGGATAGATGGATAGAGGGATAGATGGATAGATAGAGGGATAGATGGATAGATAGAGGGACAGATGGATAGATAGAGGGACAGATGGATAGATAGAGGGACAGATGGATAGATAGAGGGATAGATGGATAGATAGAGGGATAGATGGATAGATAGAGGGATGGATAGATAGATAGAGGGATGGATAGATAGAGGGATGGATAGATAGAGGGATGGATAGATAGAGGGATGGATAGATAGAGGGATGGATAGATAGAGGGATGGATAGATAGAGGGATGGATAGATAGAGGGATGGATAGATAGAGGGATGGATAGATAGAGGGATGGATAGATAGAGGGATGGATAGATAGATAGAGGGATGGATAGATAGAGGGATAGATAGAGGGATAGATAGATAGAGGGATAGATAGAGGGATAGATAGATAGAGGGATAGATAGATAGAGGGATAGATAGATAGAGGGATAGATAGATAGAGGGATAGATAGAGGGATAGAGGGATAGATAGATAGAGGGATGGATAGATAATAGAGGGATAGATAGAGGGATAGATAGATAGATAGATAGATAGAGGGATAGATAGATAGATAGATAGAGGGATAGATAGATAGATAGATAGAGGGATAGATAGATAGAGGGATGGATAGATAGATAGATAGATAGATAGATGGATAGATAGATAGAGGGATAGATAGATAGAGGGATGGATAGATAGATAGATAGATAGATAGATAGAGGGATAGATAGATAGATAGATAGATAGAGGGATAGATAGATAGAGGGATGGATAGATAGATAGAGGGATAGATAGAGGGATAGATAGATAGATAGAGGGATAGATAGATAGAGGGATAGATAGAGGGATAGATAGAGGGATAGATAGAGGGATAGATAGAGGGATAGATAGATAGAGGGATAGATAGATAGAGGGATAGATAGATAGAGGGATAGATAGATAGATAGATAGAGGGATAGATAGATAGATAGAGGGATAGATAGATAGATAGAGGGATAGATAGATAGATAGAAAGAGGGATAGATAGATAGAAAGAGGGATAGATAGAGGGATAGATAGAGGGATAGATAGATAGAGAGATAGATAGAGGGATAGATAGAGGGATAGAGGGATAGTTAGATAGAGGGATAGAGGGATAGTTAGATAGAGGGATAGATAGAGGGATAGATAGAGGGATTAAAGAATGAATAGACTAATAGATAGATAGATGAGAAAGACCTATAGAATGTCTCACCTCCCTGCATTTTGTAATTTTGCACCCTTTAGTGACTTTCATGTGGCACTAAAGGGTGCTTAGCCTTGTATTTAGCCAAAAAATAAATAATTAAAAAAAAATGACGTGGGGTCCCCCCTATTTTTGTCGCCAGCTAGGGTAAAGCAGACGGCTGCAGCCTGCAGACCACAGCTGGCAGCTTCACCTTGGCTGGTAATCCAAAACAGAGGGCACCCCACGCTGTTATGTTAAATTAAATAAATAATTTAAAGCAAAAAACACGAGGTCCCCCCAAATTGGATCACCAGCCAAGGTAAAGCGGACAGCTGTGGTCTGGTATTCTCAGACTAGGGAGGTCCGCGGTTCTTGGACCCTCCCCAGCCTAAGAATAGCAGGCCGCAGCCGCCCCAGAAGTGGCGCATCCATTAGACGTGCCAATCCTGGTGTTTTCCCCGGCTCATCCCAGTGCCCTGGTGCGGTGGCAAACGGGGTAATATATGGGGTTGATGCCAGATGTGTAATGTCACCTGGCATCAAGCCCTGGGGTTAGTGATGTCACGCGTCTATCAGATACCCAACATCACCAACCCAGTCAGTAATTAAAAAAAAAAATAGACAACAAATTTTTATTTGGAAAAACACTCCCCAAAACATTCCCTCTTTCACCAATTTATGGAAAAGAAAAAAACAAATCCGGGTGCGGCGTAATCCAATAAGGGGGTCCCACGACGATCCATACCATAGTCACTGTCCCAGTCAATGAAGAACAGAATGTTCCCCATTGGCTGGGAGAGCCGTGCAGTTACCTGAGCTAACATCAATAGGTCAGCCCAGGTCACTGCAGGGGATGATGAGTGCTGCTGTCAGGAGGTTAGGTGAGGTCATTACCTGCTGTGACGATCTCTTGCACTCCTGACGTCACCGCTAGTCACAGTCTCGGGCCGCTTGCGAGAGGTGATATGAGAATGCGGCGGTCAGTGACGAGCGGTGACGTCAGGAGTGCAGGAGATCATCACCGCAGGTAATGAACTTTACTAATGTCCTGACAGCAGCGCTCATCATCCCCGCGGCTGCACGCACTGCAGTGGCGGCATATGCTGACATTGCAGTGTGGGCACCCAACGGAGGTCACAGGGAAGTGCTTCCGTGCGGCTTCCGGGGATTTCGCGCAACCATTGACTTGTATTGTATAGGATATGTTCCATAATACCGGAACGGACATACGGCATCCAATGTGTTTTTTTTTGTAGGATCGGATGCACACGGAGGTGCCTCTATCTGCCATCCGATCCTACACAAAAGACACTGAAAAGATGGGCCTGTCCGTGGGTCCGCAAAAACACGGAACGGTCATGTGAATGAGCCCTAACTCCGGGCTGCGGACCGATGGGCGCTGATCTGTCTGGTATTGGACTGATGCCCTGTGGGTCTGTGTATCTGGGCTGCGGACCGATGGGCGCTGATCTGTCTGGTATTGGACTGATGATGGGCGGTGCTGCGCCCTGCGGGTCTGTGTATCTGAGCTGCGGACCGATGGGCGCTGATCTGTCTGGTATTGGACTGATGATGGGCGGTGCTGCCCCCTGCGGGTCTGTGTATCTGAGCTGCGGACCGATGGGCACTGATCTGTCTGGTATTGGACTGATGATGGGCGGTGCTGCCCCCTGCGGGTCTGTGTACCTGAGCTGCGGACCGATAGGCGCTGATCTGTCTGGTATTGGACTGATGATGGGCGGTGCTGCCCCCTGCGGGTCTGTGTATCTGAGCTGCGGACCGATGGGCGCTGATCTGTCTGGTATTGGACTGATGATGGGCGGTGCTGCCCCCTGCGGGTCTGTGTATCTGGGCTGCGGACCGATGGGCGCTGATCTCTCTGGTATTGGACTGATGATGGGCGGTGCTGCCCCCTGCGGGTCTGTGTATCTGAGCTGCGGACCGATGGGCGCTGAGCTGTCTGGTATTGGACTGATGATGGGCGGTGCTGCCCCCTGCGGGTCTGTGTATCTGGGCTGCGGACCGATGGGCGCTGATCTGTCTGGTATTGGACTGACAATGGGCGGTGCTGCCCCCTGCAGGTCTGTGTATCTGGGCTGCGGACCGATGGGCGCTGAGCTGTCTGGTATTGGACTGATGATGGGCGGTGCTGCCCCTGCGGGTCTGTGTATCTGGGCTGCGGACCGATGGGCGCTGATCTGTCTGGTATTGGACTGACAATGGGCGGTGCTGCCCCCTGCAGGTCTGTGTATCTGGGCTGCGGACCGATGGGCGCTGATCTGTCTGGTATTGGACTGATGATGGGCGGTGCTGCCCCCTGCGGGTCTGTGTATCTGAGCTGCGGACCAATGGGCGCTGATCTGTCTGGCATTGGACTGATGATGGGCGGTGCTGCCCCCTGCGGGTCTGTTATCTGGGCTGTGGACCGATGGGCGCTGAGCTGTCTGGTATTGGACTGATGATGGGCGGTGCTGCCCCCTGCGGGTCTGTGTATCTGGGCTGCGGACCGATGGGCGCTGATCTCTCTGGTATTGGACTGACAATGGGTGGTGCTGCCCCCTGCAGGTCTGTGTATCTGGGCTGCGGACCGATGGGCGCTGAGCTGTCTGGTATTGGACTGATGATGGGCGGTGCTGCCCCCTGCGGGTCTGTGTATCTGAGCTGCGGACCAATGGGCGCTGATCTGTCTGGCATTGGACTGATGATGGGCGGTGCTGCCCCCTGCGGGTCTGTTATCTGGGCTGTGGACCGATGGGCGCTGATCTGTCTTTTTATCCATCTTTTTAGAGGAGAAGGACCGAGGTTGTGCGGTGGATTTGGGGGAGTCGGGGGATCGGCCCCGTTACCCTCACACTGACTCCTTACAGAGTGACGCCACCGCCGTCCGTCCGGACAGGGAAGAGGCGGATGAGCCGGACGCTCTGGCCATATTGCCCACGTCCAGCGATATCCTGGTGTCCTACTCCTCCTACCCAGGTGAGTACTGTGTGACCGGCGCAGCACGCACCTCTCGCACGTTGCGTGGTCTGATGTTTCTGGCGTCTTCTTCCGCTGCAGGTTTCGTGTCTTGGAGGGAGACCAGGACCGGCTCTTGGTACGTGGACAATCTGGACGAGGTCCTCGCTCAGTGCTCCGGGACCCTCGATCTGCAGACGATGCTGGTGATGGTGAGAATCCCGCCTGTGGCGCACACGTCCGATTCCTTCATTTGTGATATCATACTAAGAGACAGGGTTATCTGTGGAGGGTCTGTGATGTCACAGTGAGGGGCGGGGTTATCTGTAGTGGGTCTGTGATGTCACAGTGAGGGGCGGGGTTATGTGGAGGGTCTGTGATGTCACAGTGAGGGGCGGGGTTATCTGTAGTGGGTCTGTGATGTCACAGGGAGGGGATATCTGGAGGGCCGGTGATGTCACAGTGGGGGGCGGGGTTATCTGTGGAGGGTTTGTGATGTCACAGGGAGGGGATATCTGGAGGGCCGGTGATGTCACACTGAGGGGTGGAGTTATCTGTGGAGGGTCTATAATGTCACACTGAGGGGCGTGGTTATCTGTGGAGGGCCTGTGATGTCACAGTGAGGGGCGGGGTTATCTGTGGAGGGTCTGTAATGTCACAGTGAGGGGTGGGGTTATCTGGGGGCCTGTAATGTCACAGTGAGGGGCGGGGTTATCTGGGGGGCCTGTGATGTCACAGTTAGGGGGGTTATCTGTGGAGGGCCTGTGACATCACAGTGAGGGGCGGGGTTATCTGTAGTGGGTCTCTGATGTCACAGGGAGGGGATATCTGGAGGGCCGGTGATGTCACAGTGGGGGGCGGGGTTATCTGTGGAGGGCCGGTGATGTCACAGTGAGGGGCGGGGTTATCTGTGGAGGGTCTGTAATGTCACAGTGAGGGGCGGGGTTATCTGTGGAGGGTCTGTAATGTCACAGTGAGGGGCGGGGTTATCTGGAGGGTCTGTGATGTCACAGTGAGGGGCGGGGTTATCTGGGGGGCCTGTGATGTCACAGTTAGGGGGGTTATCTGTGGAGGGCCTGTGACATCACAGCGAGGGGTGGGGTTATCTGTGGAGGGCCTGTGATGTCACAGTAAGGGGCGGGGTTATCTGGCGATGCTCAGTGGTGACTGTTCCTGATGTTCTGTCCTCTTTTCTGCAGGTTGCAGACAGAGTTGCAGTTAAAGGGACGTACAAGCAGATCCCGGTGTACTTTAATTCTCTCCGGAAGAGATTCTTCTTCAGGACAGACTGATTCTCTTGGCAGCGCCACCTTCTGGCGGGTCGTCCTGGGCCTCGGGATTGGAGCGTTTTATGTTCCACCTTAAAGAGGCGAGAGGTTTGGATTAGCGATCTGCCGGTCGGCACTTAGTGACAGGGGTGCTGCTGGGTAATAAACGCTGGTACTCCCATCGTTGCATATGGTGGCAGAGTGAGGGGCGTGAGATGACCGCTGCGCTGTACGGACTCAGGTTTTGTATTTTTTTGTGTGAAAATAATAAAAAAAAAAGTGAAAAACTGCTCACAATCTTCTGTTCACCGCCCGATCGTTACAGTGTATCAGTGCAGTCACCGGATTCCACTGTAACAAACACTCAGCTGCGAGAAGCATTGGGCAGAGCGAGGTCTCCGTCTTTTGGTATAAAATAAATGTCTCCATTCACTGACAGCAAGCGGAGAATGGTGAGGATTGGAGACGTGCGCTCAGTTAGGGGGTGTCAGGTCTGTTGTGAAGGTGGTCGGCCGGTCAGGACTATCTGCTGGGACTTGTGCCGGTGAGAACCGCGCAGCTGCTGCCGCTGCGTGATCATCCTTGGGGCCGAGCGGTTCCTGCCAGGAAAAATCGGAGGCGATAAAATCTGTGACTGATCACTAATGAGACGGACACTTAAAGGAATTTTCCATTCCACCGAACAACGTATAGTTTGACCTTCAGCTGAAGATCTGAGTTACTGTTACAATGATGGGGGTCGTAGTTCTGTGCTTGGGGGTCTCATTAGCTGCAGACCATTAATCAGCACCTGCTCTGTGTCCCCACCATGTCATAGGATACTCCATCTGTACGGGGGTCTTATATCAAGTCCTCAGCTGAGGATAGCCATCAGTGCGGGGTCTGTTTATACACATGAGGATAGCCCGTCAGTGTGAGGTCTATTTATACACATGAGGATAGCCCATCAGTGTGGGGTCTATTTATACACATGAGGATAGCCCATCAGTGTGGGGTCTATTTATACACATGAGGATAGCCCATCAGTGTGGGGTCTATTTATACACATGAGGATAGCCCATCAGTGTGAGGTCTATTTATACACATGAGGATAGCCCGTCAGTGCGGGGTCTATTTACATACATGAGGATAGCCCGTCAGTATGAGGTCTATTTATACACATGAGGATAGCCCGTCAGTATGAGGTCTATTTATACACATGAGGATAGCCCGTCAGTGTGGGGTCTATTTACACACATGAAGATAACCCATCAGTGTGGGATCTATTTACACACATGAAGATAGACCCCACACTGATGGGCTATCTTCATGTGTGTAAATAGATCCCACACTGACGGGCTATCCTCATGTGTATAAATAGACCTCACACTGACGGTCTATCCTCATGTATGTAAATAGACCCCACACTGACGGGCTATCTTCATGTGTGTAAATAGACCCCACACTGACGGGCTATCCTCATGTGTATAAATAGACCTCATACTGACGGGCTATCCTCATGTATGTAAATAGACCCCACACCGACGGGCTATCTTCATGTGTGTAAATAGACCCCACATTGATGGGCTATCCTCATGTGTGTAAATAGACCCCCCCACTGATGGGCTATTTATACATATGAGTATAGCCGTTAGTGTGGGGTCTATTTATACACACGAGGATAGCTCGACAGTGTGGGATCCATTTACACACATGAGGATAATCTACCAGTGTGGGGTCCTTTTACACACATGAGGATAGTCCACCGATGTGGGGTCTGTTTATACACATGAGGATAGCCTGTCAGTATGGGGTCTATTTACACACATGAGGGTAGCCCATCATTGTGGGATCTTTAAACACATGAGGATAGGCCATAGGAGTGTGTGGAGGGTCTTGTACAAAGGTCTCAGCTGAGGATAGCCCATCAGTGTAGGGTCTTTATACACATGAGGCTATCCCATTAGTGTGGGGTCTTATATTAAGGCCTCGGCTGAGGATAGCCCGACAGCGTTCCATCTGTATATGAGGCACTGGCTAAGGATAGCCCATCAGTGTATGGTCTGTATATGAGTCCTTGGCTGAGGATAGCCCGGCAGTGTGCGGTCTGTATATGAGGTCTTGGCTGAGGATAGCCCGGCAGTGTGCGGTCTGTATATGAGGCCTTGGCTGAGGATAGCCCATCAGTGTGTGGTCTGTATATGAGGCCTCGGCTGAGGATAGCCCGGCAGTGTGCGGTCTGTATATGTGGCCTCGGATAGCCTGTGAGTGTGCGATCTGTATATGGGGCCTCGGCTGAGGATAGCCCGGCAGTGTGCGGTCTGTATATGAGGTCTTGGCTGAGGATAGCCCGGCAGTGTGCGGTCTGTATATGAGGCCTTGGCTGAGGATAGCCCATCAGTGTGTGGTCTGTATATGAGGCCTCGGCTGAGGATAGCCCGGCAGTGTGCGGTCTGTATACGTGGCCTCGGATAGCCTGTGAGTGTGCGATCTGTATATGGGGCCTCGGCTGAGGATAGCCCTTCAGTGTGCGGTCTGCATATGAGGTCTCCAGAAAGGAATAACTCCGGCACACTGTATGTTTCCCAAAGAGAAAAAGATGGACACAAGAAAGTGGATTTCAAATCCTTTTTCTTTTATTCGATGTGAAAAAGTGCTGTACAAAACAAATGGTTCGCCAGGAACAACGTTTCGGCCAAGAGGCCTTCCTCAGGTCGGACAGACTGGATGTAGTGTTATATACAATAAAACAAAACAAAAGGAAATCCATCAATATGAATATACGGATAATGTTGACATAATACCATAATACAGTACGAAATGCATAAGTGAATCCTGAGGAGGGAACAGCAGAGCATCAAAGGATCACAACATCAAGAATATCCAGAGGGAGGAAATCTAGACATGTAAAAGGGAAATATAGCGCGTATTATGTGTGTATATGGGATAAATACGTGATGAAGGTGGTACGCGGTGTAACTAATAGGTGAGGTGTCAGAGGCAGGAATGGGCAGGAATCACTGGAGATCAGCAAGCAGAATGTATATATGTGCTTACCACCTGCTGTGGAAAGGGATAGAAAAATAAGCGTGTGGGGTATCGCAGGATACCGTCTTAGAAAAGTAGATGCCGTATGAACGTACCACAAAGAGTATGCGTAATCATGAACAGAGAGGTACCTGAGAGGTAAGAGGATGGCCATTACTGGGGGCACAAGCCAGGAACCATTTAAAGGGAATCTGTCTCCGGGGTCAATTCTTTACCTCTCAGGTAAATCTCCCTTGGATTTTATATCCCAGACCCTACTACACCCTGAGTTATACCCATGACTTGATATGTGTTTCCCCTTTCATATATGGAGGATCCCCCGGCCTCTCTATGAACCACGACCCGTATACTATATACATTGCCATATCGTGCTAGATCTTTTACGTCACTGGAGGTAAATAATCCCCATTACAGTCTATGTCCCTGGAATCTTCCTCCTACGTATAACTCTTGTATACATGACTCTTGTTCTATATATATATCTCTTTATATAGGTCTCATTTCTTCAGCCTCTAGACAACCTTTCCGTGTGCGGCCTCCTCCTATAACACACAGGGACTCGTGTTCAGACCATATGTGCGGATATCATCTGACCCTTCCCTGATAATAGGTATCTTCCACACAGCATTTAAGACATATCATTATGTGCTTCATTTTCATGTCACCTACTGCAACATTTTCCCTATAGTCCCGTGTGATGACACTTCCCTACAAGTGCACTTCCTTCATGTCGCAGCTTATACGCTGTTCGTGATTACGCATACTCTTTGTGGTACGTTCATACGGCATCTACTTTTGTAAGACTGTATCCTGCGATACCCCACACGCTTATTTTTCTATCCCTTTCCACAGCAGGTGGTAAGCACATATATACATTCTGCTTGCTGATCTCCAGTGATTCCTGTCCATTCCTGCCTCTGACACCTCACCTATTAGTTACACCGCGTACCACCTTCATCACGTATTTATCCCATATACACCCATAATACGCGCTATATTTCCTTTTTACATGTCTAGATTTACTCCCTCTGGATATTCTTGATGTTGTGATCCTTTGATGCTCTGCTGTTCCCTCCTCAGGATTCACTTATGCATTTCGTACTGTATTATGGTATTATGTCAACATTATCCGTATATTCATATTGATGGATTTCCTTTTGTTTTGTTTTATTGTATATAACACTACATCCAGTCTGTCCGACCTGAGGAAGGCCTCTTGGCCGAAACGTTGTTCCTGGCGAACCATTTGTTTTGTACAGCACTTTTTCACATCGAATAAAAGAAAAAGAATTTGAAATCCTCTTTCTTGTGTCCATCTTTTTCTCTTTGGGAAACATACAGTGTGCCGGAGTTATTCCTTTCTGTATTGCTTTTTCTCCTGAGCACCTGTGTAAGGTGATGCGAGGTCTTACTCTCTTTTTTGTATATGAGTCCTCGGCTGAGGATAGCCCATCCATGCAGTCTGTATATGGGGCCTCGGCTGAGGATAGCCCGTCAGCATGCGTTCTGTATATGAGTCCTCGGCTGAGGATAGCCCGTCAGTGTGCGGTCTCTATATGGGGCCTCGGCTGAGGATAGCCCGTTGGTGTGTGGTTTGTATATGAGTCCTCGGCTGAGGATAGCCCATCCATGCAGTCTGTAGATGAGGCTATGCTGTGGCTGATTACACGGCGGCCTCGTCCTGTGAATGTGGCGCTCTCCGCACATCTGTCCCGGTCCCATGTCCGCGCTCTCGGTCACACAAGGTAAACACCTTCTTATCTCCTCCGTGAGTAATGAGTTGGAGAAGGCTCCGTGTCCTCGGAGGGCAATGTGGATTGGTCTGATTGGCTGCGGCTATCTCCCCGGCGCGGCTCATTATGGCAGAGGGTCAGCTCCGCTCCCTATATAATCCCTGTGCGGGGTCCGGTGGGATCTGACACATCACGATGATGAAGCTGGTGGTTCTCGCTCTCTGCTTGGCTTACGGTAAGTCTCGGCTCCTCCGGCTTTGCTTTGCCCCCCCCCCCTCCGTCCCCCCGTCCAGCGCTCGCTGACCGTCTTCTGCGTTGCAGCCTACAGCTGCGGCGTCCCTGCCGTGCAGCCCATCCTCTCCAGAGTGGTGAACGGCCACGATGTGCGTGAACACAGCTGGCCATGGCAGGTACGAACCGTAGACATATGAGACCCCCACGCCCGGCACTGAAGACCCCCCCCCCCCTAACACCGGGATGTCTTCCCTTTCTATAGGTTTCCCTGCAGTACCAAGGAAGCAGCGGGAACTGGGGTCACACCTGCGGGGGCACCCTGATCTCCGACAGATGGGCCCTGACTGCCGCCCATTGTTACAGGTAGGGAAAGACCAGCAATTTCTGCATTAGAGGGAATTGCACTGCGAGCGATTGTCCGGTGTCATTTTTTCTATCATTGGAACTGCTCGTTTTAACCCTTTGGTGACCTCGGGTGGTCCGGCTCACTACAGGGCAATACTGAGACCCCCTAATCGTAATCTCTCCCGTCCTCCAGCGCCGGCCGCAACTACAGAGTCCTGGTGGGAAAGCACAACCTTCTGGAAGACGAGGAAGGATCCGCCGCCATCGCTGTCGAGAAGTTCATTATCCACGAGAAATACAGCTCCTTCCTCATCATCAAGTAAGTAACATTCCGGGGCCCCGCCGTGTTCAGGGGCCAGGACCGCGCTAAGGCTCCACTTCTCCTGACTTTCAGTAATGACATCGGCCTCCTCAAGCTGGCCGAGCCCGCACCGCTCAGCGACACCGTGCAGCCCGCCTGCATGCCCGCCGATGGCGCCATCCTGGCACACGACTCCCCCTGCTACGTCACCGGGTGGGGACGTCTGTACAGTAAGTGATGATATCTGCAGACCCCCCGTGTGCAATGTGCCTGACATATACCATCACGTGTTCACTAGTATTTATTACTGATACTCTGTTCTTCAGCCAACGGACCCATCGCTGACAATCTCCAGCAGGCGCTCCTCCCCGTGGTGGAACACGACGTCTGCAGCAGGTCCGACTGGTGGAGCTTCCAAGTAAAGACCACCATGATCTGCGCCGGAGGTGACGGCATCGTGTCTGGATGCAATGTAAGAAGATATTACTGATCCTGTATTATACTCCAGAGCTGCACTCACTATTCTGCTGGTGCAGTCACTGTGTACATACATTACATTACTGATCCTGAGTTACCTCCTGTATTATACTCCAGAGCTGCACTCACTATTCTGCTGGTGCAGTCACTGTGTACATACATCACTGATCCTGAGTTACCTCCTGTATTATACTCCAGAGCTGCACTCACTATTCTGCTGGTGCAGTCACTGTGTACATACATTACATTACTGATCCTGAGTTACCTCCTGTAGTATACTCCAGAGCTGCACTCACTATTCTGCTGGCGCAGTCACTGTGTACATACATTACATTACTGATCCTGAGTTACCTCCTGTATTATACTCCAGAGCTGCACTCACTATTCTGCTGGCGCAGTCACTGTGTACATACATTACATTACTGATCCTGAGTTACCTCCTGTATTATACTCCAGAGCTGCACTCACTATTCTGCTGGTGCAGTCACTGTGTACATACATTACTGATCCTGAGTTACCTCCTGTATTATACTCCAGAGCTGCACTCACTATTCTGCTGGTGCAGTCACTGTGTACATACATTACATTACTGATCCTGAGTTACCTCCTGTTTTATACTCCAGAGCTGCACTCACTATTCTGCTGGTGCAGTCACTGTGTACATACATTACTGATCCTGAGTTACCTCCTGTATTTTACTCCAGAGCTGCACTCGCTATTCTGCTGGTGCAGTCACTATGTACATACATTACATTACTGATCCTGAGTTACCTCCTGTATTATACTCCAGAGCTGCACTCACTATTCTGCTGGTGCAGTCACTGTGTACATACATTACATTTCTGATCCTGAGTTACCTCCTGTATTATACTCCAGAGCTGCACTCACTATTCTGCTGGTGCAGTCACTGTGTACATACATTACTGATCCTGAGTTTCCTCCAGTATTATACTCCAGAGCTGCGCTCGGTATAGCTCCAGTAAGGAGCTGTTGCTTTGTGCTCCGGTGGAGGTCCTGACCGTGGCTCTCGTGTCTCGCAGGGTGACTCCGGTGGACCTCTGAACTGTCAGGCTACTAATGGCTCCTGGGAAGTGCACGGCGTTGTCAGCTTTGGCTCCGGAATCAGCTGTAACTATGAGAAGAAGCCGACCGTCTTCACCCGAGTGTCCGCCTACGTGGACTGGATCAGGGCTGTGAGTGTCGGGCAGTGGCGCCATCTCTGGGGGGGTGTGGGTACTGCGGGGGTCGCCCCTGCTGTGTCGTGTTGTCAGTAGGACGTTCCTCTTTCCTCCACACTTGTATCTGCAGAAGGTCACTGATACATTGTTACATTGTTTATTTACAGAAACTCCTCAACAACTAAGAAGCATCCACGAGAAGCCGCAGATCCCAGATCCCAAATCACAAACCGCAGATCCCAGATCCCAAATCCCAAACCGCAGATCCCAGATCCCAGCGGCGTCTGATCCGCATCATCCACTGATAATGTGCACAATGTCAATACTGCAAAAATAAAGAGACATCTGCACTCAACTGTGTGTATTGTCTTTATCTACTGTATCTAAGCCCATCATGTGTGATACTGTCTGCTGAGCTGTGCATCTAATCCTCTCCTGTGTGATACTGTCTGCTGAGCTGTGCATCTAATCCTCTCCTGTGTGATACTGTCTGCTGAGCCGTGTATCTAAGCCCATCATGTGTGATACTGTCTGCTGAGCTGTGTATCTAATCCTCTCCTGTGTGATACTGTCTGCTGAGCTGTGTATCTAATCCTCTCCTGTGTGATACTGTGCTGAGCTGTGTATCTGAGCAGTGTGACCTGTCAGTGCACAGAACACGTGTCCTCCATAGTTCAGTGGCGGCTTTACACCACTATATCCGATGCTCCGCATTGTGCTTGGTGATGTGCGGCTGCAGCTGCTCGACTGTGAAGCCCCCAGTGGGCGCAGTGTTTGTGCTGCAGTTATGGGGTCCGCAGAGCGGTGGGGTCTGTCCTCTGCTCCTCAACACTCGCCCCCCCGCTCTGTAACATTACGGGGTCTCCACTTTGTGGCTGAGTTGCTGCGATTCCCTCCACTTCTATATAATGATCACTCGTGATGGGGAAGATTCAGGAGGAGAAATGTCAGGAATGGACTTGTTACCCCAATGGCTTCTAGTACAGGATGCGCTGGTATCAGTGAGGTCTGCACCACCGGCCGCTCTGTCACATGATGGGAAAGGCAGACGGCACAGAGGGGCCAAAGGTTATGCACCGGATGAGGCGAGGGGCCGGAGGTTATACACCGGGGGGAGGCGAGGGGCTGGAGGTTATACACCGGGGGGAGGCGAGGGGCTGGAGGTTATACACCGTGGGGAGGCGAGGGGCCGGAGGTTATACACTGGGGATAGGCGAGGGGCTGGAGGTTATACACCGTGGGGAGGCGAGGGGCCGGAGGTTATACACCGGGGGGAGGCGAGGGGCTGGAGGTTATACACCGGGGGGAGGCGAGGGGCTGGAGGTTATACACCGTGGGGAGGCGAGGGGCTGGAGGTTATACACCGGGGGGAGGCGAGGGGCCGGAGGTTATACACTGGGGATAGGCGAGGGGCTGGAGGTTATACACCGGGGAGGCGAGGGGCCGGAGGTTATACACCGGGGAGGCGAGGGGCCGGAGGTTATACACTGGGGGGAGGCGAGGGGCCGGAGGTTATACACTGGGGAGGCGAGGGTGTCACAAACCACCGGGGGGGTCACTCAGAAATCCCCCGCGCTGGCTACCAGTACGTCACAATCGGGGGGTAACAAGTGGGGGTCACCCCTCCTTTATACCTCCCGACCGACAGACAGAGCACGTGACGCGCTCTCTAGCGCCCCTCTTATAGTCAGGCCAATTATGGAATTGCCCGACAATAAGCAAGGAGGCCGCTATACTACTTATGCCGATTAGTGAAGGGTCCCCGGTGAGAGTAAGGTATATATTCCCCCGACCTCCGCGGGCGGAATATATAAAATCTCCCCGAATCTCACTGGCCTCCCCACAATAATCCTTGGCACAATTCGCTGCCACCAACCGATTTACGGTAACTATTAGCCGAACACATAGACGTGGGATTCAAGATCGAGATAACAGAACAGCCCAAGATTAATTATATAATTTAATCAGCCTAAAGCACACTAGAACTACAATATATACAATAGGGAATCTACAGAATATACATATGTCAGAGTACAG
This sequence comes from Anomaloglossus baeobatrachus, assembly GCF_048569485.1. Classification (NCBI taxonomy): domain Eukaryota; kingdom Metazoa; phylum Chordata; class Amphibia; order Anura; family Aromobatidae; genus Anomaloglossus; species Anomaloglossus baeobatrachus. Next base: position 8,539,963 of record NC_134363.1, read on the forward strand.
TTACAATCAAAGCATGGGTTACAAACAGGCATACACAGTTCCAGCAGTTACCTTGTTGCGTCTGGCCACAGGGGGGCGCTGTACCCAGGTTTCTAGGATCCTTCCCACAGATGTTTCCTACACGTGCCCCCAGCGAAAAGAACACTGGAAAATGGCCGAAGTAGGGTTATCAACCTGGGCCAATCCAGGTCCCCTCCTACCTTCGTGACCTCACAGGGAGCACTGCTCCACCCCTGGCTGGAGTTATGGACAAAATCCACAACATGGAATATGGCCATAACTTTGCCTGGGAGCGTCGTAGGCGGACGCCAATGCTCTCATTGTGACAGTTATGAATTTAGCTACAGAACGAGGGGACTCATGACCTGTCTGCCAGTTCCCCATTGGCTGATATCACGCCTGGGGCATTTCCCAATGTCCTGCTCCCATAAAAAGGGTGTGCCGGCATCGTCCGCATGCGGAGACACCATTTTTATGGTTGCCATATTTATCGGAAATATGGCTTGCGAGATATGAACCATTTTTTACTGGAGTCGTTCTGTCTGGCTACTTCCAGAGCCTTGCTAATTAGATAGCAGCTCCTACTACAGGGTGACGGCAGGGAGTCATCCTGTGTCCATTGTTCCCACACCACCTCATCTCCATATCACAGGACATGGCCATGGAGGTGTAAGTGGAACACTGAGAACAAGAAGGGAGGGGGCACTGCCAGGGAGTGATGAGGGATTATGACTGGAGTCATAATTCATCTTCATATCCCGGGATTTGCCTCACACCTCCCCCCTTTTGAGGGCGCTAGGGGGCAGCACACTCCGGTGTTCCCCCGTGCGCCCGTCCGCGACCTCTCCTTGTCGGGACAGCCCGTCTGCGTTACCGTGGTCACGGCCCCTTTTTTGGCGAATGGTGAAGTTGTATTGCTGGAGCGCAAGGCTCCATCGCAACAATCGCCCATTCGTCCCAGAGACGGTGTGCAACCAGCTGAGGGGATTGTGGTCCGTCTCCACGATGAAGTGGCGCCCGTATAGATAGGGTTGCAGACGCTGCAGGGCCCACACTATGGCCAGGCACTCCTTCTCCATCGTGGAATAGGCAACTTCCCTTGGTAACAGCTTCCTGCTCAGGTACAAGACTGGGTGCTCTTGGCTCGCAGAGTCCACCTGGCTGAGCACCGCACCGAGGCCGAAGTCACTGGCGTCGGTCTGTACTACAAACGGCCGCGTGAAGTCGGCTGCCTGTAGCACGGGCGGGCTGGACAGGGCGTCCTTTAGGGCCCGGAAGGCTGTCTCGCAGTCCATTGTCCAATCGACTGCAGAGGGCAGCTTCTTCTTGGTGAGGTCCGTCAAGGGCTTTGCCAGGCTACTATAGCATGGAACAAACCTCCTATAGTACCCAGCGGTCCCCAAGAAGGACATCACCTGCTTCTTGGTCCTGGGGGTGGGCCAGGATGCGATGGCTTCCACTTTCTCAGGCTTGGGCTTCAGTGTTCTCCCACCTACCCGGTGACCGAGGTACTGGACCTCGCTCATGGCCAGCTGACACTTTCCCGGCTTGATGGTCAAACCTGCCCGGTGGATCCGCCTGAGCACCTGTGCTAGATGCTCTAGGTGGTCCTCCCAGGTGGGACTGAAGACGGCAATGTCATCCAGGTACGCGGCCGCGTACCCTTCAAGTCCCTTGAGCAGGGTGTTGACCATCCGCTGGAAAGTGGCAGGGGCCTTCCTCATCCCGAATGGCATCACCGTGGACTCGTACAGTCCAAATGGGGTAATAAAGGCAGAGCGTTCCCTGGCCTTGCGAGTCAGGGGGATCTGCCAATATCCCCGGCTCAGATCCATGATGGTCAGGTACTGAGCCCCGGCCAACTGATCGAGCAGGTCATCGATGCGTGGCATTGGGTACGCATCGGCGACCGTGACCGCATTGAGCCCCCTGTAGTCCACGCAGAACCGAGTGGTTCGGTCCTTCTTAGGGACGAGGACTACAGGCGAGGCCCAAGCGCTGTTGGATGCCTGGATCACCCCCAGCTTCAGCATCTCGTCAATCTCCTGGCGCATGTGTTGCTGCACCTCCAGGGAGACCCGATATGCCGAACGCCGGATCGGGGGATGATCCCCAGTGTCCACGTGATGGACAGCCAAGTCAGTCCTTCCGGGCTGGTTGGTAAACAACCCCCGGAAGGGGTGTAGGGTGGCCCACAGCTGGGACCGTTGGTCCTCCAAGAGCTGGTGGCCAACCTCCACATCCTCAATGGATCCGCCTGCCCTAACCTGGGCTAGCATATCCAAGAGGGTTTCCGCTTCTCCCTCCTCGGGCAGGTTGCACACTGGGAGCGCACATGCCTCCCGCTCATGATGTGCCTTCATCATGTTCACATGGAAGGGCTTCCGCCTTCCACGGGCAGGGTCCAGGGTGACCAGGTACGTTACAGGGTTGAGCTGCTGGTACACGAGGTATGGGCCTTCCCAGGCTGCCTGAAGCTTGTCCTGTGGTACGGGGACCAGTACCCACACCTTTTGACCCACTTGGTAGGTCCTCTCACAAGCGTTCTGGTCGTACCAACGCTTCTGATCGGCCTGGGCTTGAGCCATATTGTCGTGTACCAGTTGCGTCAAGGCCTGCATTTTGTCCCGGAAGCGCATGACATACTCGATAACCGACACTCCAGGGGTGGCCAAATCCCCTTCCCAAGCCTCTTTCACCAGAGCCAGGGGGCCCCGCACACGTCGCCCGTACAGGAGCTCAAACGGTGAGAATCCTGTTGAGGCCTGTGGAACCTCCCGGTAAGCAAATAACAGGTGTGGGAGATACCGCTCCCAGTCACACCCATGGGAGTCGACCAACATCTTAAGCATCTGCTTTAAGGTGCCATTGAACCGCTCGCACAGGCCATTAGTCTGTGGATGGTACGGGCTGGCCACCAGATGTCGCACCTGGACTTGCTTACAGAGGGCCTCCATCAGCTGGGACATGAATTGGGTCCCCCGGTCAGTGAGCATTTCCTGGGGAAAACCCACTCGGGAGAAAATCTCCAGCAATGCGGTGGCCACCTTGTCAGCCCGAATGGACGACAAGGCCACTGCTTCTGGGTACCGGGTGGCATAGTCCACTACTGTCAGTAGGAAGCGTTTCCCGGAGCTGCTGGGGATGGCCAGCGGGCCGACCAGATCCACAGCCACCCTCCTGAAAGGCTCATCGATGATTGGCAGAGATACTAGTGGGGCTTTGGGGCGTGGCCCCGCCTTCCCCACTCTCTGACAGGTTTCACACGAACGGCAGTAGGCAGCCACATCGGCCCCCATTTTTGGCCAGTAGAAATGCTGGTTTAACCTGGCCTTGGTCTTAGCGATCCCTAGGTGTCCGGCCATCGGAATCTCATGTGCGATCCGCAACAACTCCGTCCGGAACGGATAGGGTACCACCAACTGTCGGTCCCTGGGCCACGCCTCCGGTGAACCCTGCTGGACCGTGGCCCGGTACAGCCGTCCTTGGTCCCAGACCACTCGCTCCGGGTCCGAGTCCGAGGGAGGCTGTGCCGCCTGCTCCTTAAAAGCTTTCAGGCTGTCGTCAGCTTCTAACGCTGCCTGAAACCCCTGACTAGATGTGGCCAGAATCGACGAGACTGTCACATCTTCAGTCAGTACCCCGGGACCTGTGTCCTGGCCTCCACCCGACTCGGCTGCCACTTGGTCAGAAGGGGAAGAGCTATCGGACCTCCGGGAGGCCCCTTGGCTTCCAGCACTCCCACTGCGGGTGACAGCGGCCACAGCCGCTGCGACCGTGGGTCGTGCCTGCTCCTCCTCCGTTCCTGACCAAGTCGCCGGTTCAGGCAGACCTACCTGGCTTCCTGACACCCCGGTTGTGGGGGAACCATGCACCGAGATCTTACCTGGGAGCACTTCCGCTCCTGGACCGGCCCCAATCTCACCTGCCTGTTCCCCTCCTGCAGCAACAGAACCCCGCTGTGAAATCTCTGGGGACCCCACATTTGCTGTGGTAGCCCCCACCCCACACACTGGTCCTCCCCCTGCAGCACCCTGCTCTCTGCTTATCCCTGCAGAGGGCAACAGATCCCAGCTCACAGGCTGATTACTTGTAGAGGCATTGTCACACCTTTCTCTGACCCCCTCCCCTGTCACAGCTGCAGCTGTGTGTGTGTCTATGGTGTCTGTGCAAGCAGAAATATCAGAGTTCACTCCCCCCTCTCTCACATCATTCATAGATAACACATTAACATTGTCCGGAGGCATGTCAGTACTGGCTGAAGGTTGGGGCCCAAACTGGGAGGTTATCTGCCCCAAATCTGTCCCAAGTAGCACGTTTGCAGGGATCCGATCAGTTACCCCCACCTCCCTCACCCCTCGCCCTGCGCCCCAGTCCACATAAATGTCAGCAACAGGCAGCGCCGGGTCAGTGCCTCCAATCCCGGAGACAGCGAGGGTTTTTCCAGGGATCAAGTCTTGGGGGGACACCATCTCAGGCCGCACCAGAGTCACCTCTGAGGCGCTGTCTCGCAGTCCTATGGTCACAGACCGGCCGACGGTGACAGGTTGGAAGCTGTCCAGGGACCTACCACCACCCCCACCCACACAATACACCTTGGGCGGCCCTTGGGACGGGGACGGAGCCGGGGCCTTGGGACGCTGAGGGCACATGGCCTTGAAGTGTCCAGGTAGGTTGCACTGGTGGCACCGTCTTGGTTCCGCCACGGGCCTGGAGAGGGGAGTTGAGGGGGACACCCCCTGCAGTCTAGGGGCAGGTGGGGCAGTCGCAGAATTCATCTTACCCCCTCTCCAGGTGCTGCTGGTGGCCGCTCTCCTGGCCTCAGGGGCCCGGTTGTTGGTGTAGTCATCGGCAAGGGCAGCTGTAGCCGTGGACCCCTTTGGCTTCTGGTCTCGGATGAACTGGCGGAGATCCTCAGGGCAGTTCCACAAGAGTTGCTCCGTGATGAACAAGTCCAGGATCTCCGGTCCGGTGGAAAGCTGCAGGCCTTGGGTCCAGTGGTCGGCAGCTCGGGCAAGTGCCCGCCGGTGGTCAGCCCAGGAGTCCTTTGGTCCCTTCTGTAGGCTCCGGAACTTCTTGCGGTAGGACTCTGGAGTGAGGTTGTACTGTTGGATCAGGGCCCGCTTGATGGTGTCGTAGCCCTGATCTGCCTCAGCAGGCAAGTCCCCAAGGATATCCAGGGCCTTACCCCTTAAACGGGGGGTCAGGTATTTGGCCCACTGGTCCTTGTCCAGATGGTGCTGCAGGCAAGTCCGTTCAAAAGCAGTCAAGAAAGAGTCCAAGTCTCCATCCTTCTCCAGCACTGGGAAGTCCTCAACACGGACCTTTGGAAGTTTGGTGTCTCGAAGGTCACGTGTGGCTGATGAGGGCCGGAGCTGAGCTAGCTGCAGCTGGTAGTCACGGTCTGCCTGTCGCTCTCGCTCTCGCTCTTCACGCGCTGCCTGCCGCTCTCGCTCCGCAGCCTCACGCTCTGCGTGCCGCTCCGCAGCCTCAGCGTCACGCGCTGCCTGCCGCTCTGCCCTGCGCTCTGCCAGGAGTTCCTTGTAGCCCTTCTGGTCTCCAGCCTGGAGAAGGGCCATAGCCATTTGAAGAAGGCTATCCGAGCCTCCCAGGCTCGGTGGAATGGCACGTGGTGATCTGCGGCACGCTGCAGAGCTAGGCGATTCACTGTCCCTTTCAGAGCGGAGGGCTGGCATCTGGCTCGTTGAGGAACCTTGGGTGAGCTGCTCCTCATCTTGTCCATAATTGCCAGGTTGTGCAATGTCCTCGGCAGAACGGTTTTCTGGCGTCGAGCTCCTGGAGGACTCGTGGGCAACCTCCTCATTGCTGTCCACAGCACCGTCCTCCCTCTCTTCGGCTCCTGCCTTAGCATTGGCCAGTTGCATAGCTCTGCTCCTGGTGCCATCAGCCATTCTTGCAGACTTTTGGTCACTGACACAGAACTGACACCTGATGCCTCCACACACCTTACAGTATCTGCACTCTGACACTCTAGTGTTGAGCTAGTCTGAAGACCCCAGCAGCCACAGCTGCTGCAGGCAGTCTTTAGTGTCTGGGAGTATGGGTCTCACACTCACACACACTATTATCTCGATCCCACCGCTTGCCACCAATATGTCACAAACCACCGGGGGGGTCACTCAGAAATCCCCCGCGCTGGCTACCAGTACGTCACAATCGGGGGGTAACAAGTGGGGGTCACCCCTCCTTTATACCTCCCGACCGACAGACAGAGCACGTGACGCGCTCTCTAGCGCCCCTCTTATAGTCAGGCCAATTATGGAATTGCCCGACAATAAGCAAGGAGGCCGCTATACTACTTATGCCGATTAGTGAAGGGTCCCCGGTGAGAGTAAGGTATATATTCCCCCGACCTCCGCGGGCGGAATATATAAAATCTCCCCGAATCTCACTGGCCTCCCCACAATAATCCTTGGCACAATTCGCTGCCACCAACCGATTTACGGTAACTATTAGCCGAACACACAGACGTGGGATTCAAGATCGAGATAACAGAACAGCCCAAGATTAATTATATAATTTAATCAGCCTAAAGCACACTAGAAACTACAATATATACAATAGGGAATCTACAGAATATACATATGTCAGAGTACAGTTACAATCAAAGCATGGGTTACAAACAGGCATACACAGTTCCAGCAGTTACCTTGTTGCGTCTGGCCACAGGGGGGCGCTGTACCCAGGTTTCTAGGATCCTTCCCACAGATGTTTCCTACACGTGCCCCCAGCGAAAAGAACACTGGAAAATGGCCGAAGTAGGGTTATCAACCTGGGCAGATCCAGGTCCCCTCCTACCTTAGTGACCTCAGAGGGAGCACTGCTCCACCCCTGGCTTGAGTTATAGACAATCCACAACATGGAATATGGGCCATAACTTTGCCTGGGAGCGTCGTAGGCGGACGCCAATGCTCTCATTGTGACAGTTATGAATTTAGCTACAGAACGAGGGGACTCATGACCTGTCTGCCAGTTCCCCATTGGCTGATATCACGCCTGGGGCATTTCCCAATGTCCTGCTCCCATAAAAAGGGTGTGCCGGCATCGTCCGCATGCGGAGACACCATTTTTATGGTTGCCATATTTATCGGAAATATGGCTTGCGAGATATGAACCATTTTTTACTGGAGTCGTTCTGTCTGGCTACTTCCAGAGCCTTGCTAATTAGATAGCAGCTCCTACTACAGGGTGACGGCAGGGAGTCATCCTGTGTCCATTGTTCCCACACCACCTCATCTCCATATCACAGGACATGGCCATGGAGGTGTAAGTGGAACACTGAGAACAAGAAGGGAGGGGGCACTGCCAGGGAGTGATGAGGGATTATGACTGGAGTCATAATTCATCTTCATATCCCGGGATTTGCCTCACAGAGGGGCCGGAGGTTATACACTGGGGGGAGGCGAGGGGCCGGAGGTTATACACTGGGGGGAGGCGAGGGGCCGGAGGTTATACACTGGGGGGAGGCGAGGGGCCGGAGGTTATACACTGGGGGGAGGCGAGGGGCCGGAGGTTATACACTGGGGGGAGGCGAGGGGCCGGAGGTTATACACCGGGGAGGCGAGGGGCTGGAGGTTATACACTTTGGAGACGAGGGGCCGGAGGTTATACACTGGGGGAAGGCGAGGGGCCGGAGGTTATACACTGGGGGGAGGCGAGGGGCCGGAGGTTATACACTGGGGGGAGGCGAGGGGCCGGAGGTTATACACTGGGGGGAGGCGAGGGGCCGGAGGTTATACACTGGGGGGAGGCGAGGGGCCGGAGGCTATACACCGGGGGGAGGCGAGGGGCTGGAGGTTATACACCGGGGGGAGGCGAGGGGCCGGAGGTTATACACTGGGGATAGGCGAGGGGCTGGAGGTTATACACTGGGGAGGCGAGGGGCCGGAGGTTATACACTGGGGAGGCGAGGGGCCGGAGGTTATACACTGTGGGGAGGCGAGGGGCCGGAGGTTATACACTGGGGAGACGAGGGGCCGGAGGTTATACACTGGGGGGAGGCGAGGGGCCGGAGGTTATACACTGGGGGGAGGCGAGGGGCCGGAGGTTATACACTGGGGGGAGGCGAGGGGCCGGAGGTTATACACTGTGGGGAGGCGAGGGGCCGGAGGTTATACACTGGGGAGACGAGGGGCCGGAGGTTATACACTGGGGGGAGGCAAGGGGCCTAAGGTTATACACTGGGGGGAGGCGAGGGGCCGGAGGTTATACACCGGGGAGGCGAGGGGCCGGAGGTTATACACTGGGGAGGTGAGGGGACGGAGGTTATACACTGGGGGGAGGCGAGGGGCCGGAGGTTATACACTGGGGGGAGGCGAGGGGCCGGAGGTTATACACTGGGGGGAGGCGAGGGGCCGGAGGTTATACACTGGGGGGAGGCGAGGGGCCAGAGGTTATACACTGGGGGGAGGCGAGGGGCCGGAGGTTATACACCGGGGAGGCGAGGGGCCGGAGGTTATACACTGGGGAGACGAGGGGCCGGAGGTTATACACTGGGGGAAGGCAAGGGGCCGGAGGTTATACACTGGGGGAAGGCAAGGGGCCGGAGGTTATACACTGGGGGAAGGCAAGGGGCCGGAGGTTATACACTGGGGGAAGGCAAGGGGCCGGAGGTTATACACTGGGGGAAGGCGAGGGGCCGGAGGTTATACACTGGGGGGAGGCGAGGGGCCGGAGGCTATACACTAAGGAGACGAGGGGCCGGAGGTTATACACCGGGGGAGGCGAGGGGCCGGAGGTTATACACTGGGGGGAGGCGAGGGGCCGGAGGTTATACACCGGGGAGGCAAGGGGCTGGAAGTTATACACCGGGGGAGGTGAGGGGCCGGAGGTTATACACTGGGGCGAGGCGAGGGGCCGGAGGTTATACACTGGGGGGAGGCGAGGGGCCGGAGGTTATACACTGGGGGGAGGCGAGGGGCCGGAGGTTATACACTGGGGGGAGGCGAGGGGCCGGAGGTTATACACTGGGGGGAGGCGAGGGGCCGGAGGTTATACACTGGGGCGAGGCGAGGGGCCGGAGGTTATACACTGGGGGGAGGCGAGGGGCCGGAGGTTATACACTGGGGGGAGGCGAGGGGCCGGAGGTTATACACTGGGGGGAGGCGAGGGGCCGGATGAGTGGATGTTGCACCATCACACTGGATATTCTGGAGAATAAACCTCTAATACTTCACATGTCAGATCCGCAGATAACGACCCCCAATAAACTTGGCCCCGGGTCCTTTATTCTGAGTGACCGGCGGTGATGGAGCTCGAGGTCAGTATAAATCTGTGCACGGTCGATGGTCACACACATTTCTATATGATCCCTGCTCTGCCTTCACCTGTGACACTGAAGATAGAAGAGCTGACAATCTATCCAAAATGATTGTCCAGTTGGTAAATGGCACAGATTGTGATGGGATCGCGGCCGCAGACTGACCGAGCGCCTCAATGTCAGGCAGCTGCTGCAAAAGCCTTGTTACAGCAGAGGACATTCAGGAAGGACAGCGGCCACTCATCCACCAGTGCAGACACTGGCGCCCAACATGGGAGTCTGGGGTCAGGATACTCTGGGTGTTATACAATGTTGTACCTCCCGGGTTGCCCCCTTGGATCCCCCACCCCAGAGGAGCCGAGGTGTCTCTGTGCGGACCCTGGTGCTCGGGGGACACAGGTCCTGCCTCCATGCAGGTATCACCGGTCTGACCTCCACTTTTCTTGCCTATCTATGTAGTAAGATGGTAATAATGGCCGGGGATATTTTCGGAGCTGAGGTCACTCGGAAATTTATTTTTGCTCAAGGTCTTCTAATTTGTATAGTAAATATCTCTGGTGGGAACGACCCCAGATACAGCACCGGCCGCTGTGCAAACACCGATAACACCGCCATATGAGCACGAGACGCACAGCTGAGGGCTGCATTCTCCAAGATGATCCCCCTGGTAGTGGCAGTGCTCCTGGTGGCTGGGGGTAAGTGCGAGCAGTGCTCCTGGTGGCTGGGGGTAAGTGCGAGCAGTGCTCCTGGTGGCTGGGGGTAAGTGCGAGCAGTGCTCCTGGTGGCTGGGGGTAAGTGCGAGCAGTGCTCCTGGTGGCTGGGGGTAAGTGGGAGCAGAGCTCCTGGTGGCTGGGGGTAAGTGCGAGCAGTGCTCCTGGTGGCTGGGGGTAAGTGCGAGCAGTGCTCCTGGTGGCTGGGGGTAAGTGCGAGCAGTGCTCCTGGTAGCTGGGGGTAAGTGGGAGCAGAGCTCCTGGTGGCTGGGGGTAAGTGCGAGCAGTGCTCCTGGTGGCTGGGGGTAAGTGCGAGCAGTGCTCCTGGTGGCTGGGGGTAAGTGCGAGCAGTGCTCCTGGTGGCTGGGGGTAAGTGGGAGCAGAGCTCCATTGTGGCTGGGGGTAAGTGGGAGCAGAGCTCCTGGTGGCTGGGGGTAAGTGCGAGCAGTGCTCCTGGTGGCTGGGGGTAAGTGCGAGCAGTGCTCCTGGTGGCTGGGGGTAAGTGCGAGCAGTGCTCCTGGTGGCTGGGGGTAAGTGGGAGCAGAGCTCCTGGTGGCTGGGGGTAAGTGGAAGCAGTGCTCCTGGTGGCTGGGGGTAAGTGGAAGCAGTGGTCCTGGTGGCTGGGGGTAAGTGGAAGCAGTGCTCCTGGTGGGTGTGTGTAGTAGCAGTGCTCCTGGTAGCTGGGGGTAAGTGTGAGCAGTGCTCCTGGTGGCTGGGGGTAAGTGGTAGCAGTGGTCTTGGTGGCTGGGGGTAAGTGCGAACAGTGCTCCTGGTGGCTGGGGATAAGTGAGAGCAGTGCTCCTGGTGGCTGGGGGTAAGTGGTTGCAGTGCTCCTGGTGGGTGTGTGTAGTAGCAGTGCTCCTGGCGGCTGGGGGTAAGTGCGAGCAGTGCTCCTGGTGGCTGGGGGTAAGTGGTAGCAGTGCTCCTGGTGGCTGGGGGTAAGTGGTTGCAGTGCTCCTGGTGGGTGTGTGTAGTAGCAGTGCTCCTGGCGGCTGGGGGTAAGTGGTAGCAGTGCTCCTGTTGACTGTGTGTAGCAGTGCTCCTGGTGGCTGGGGGTAAGTGCGAGCAGTGCTCCTGGTGGCTGGGGGTAAGTGATAGCAGTGCTCCTGGTGGCTGGGGGTAAGTGGTAGCAGTGCTCCTGGTGGGTGTGTGTAGTAGCAGTGCTTCTGGTGGCTGGGGTAAGTGCGAGCAGTGCTCCTGGTGGCTGGGGGTAAGTGGTAGCAGTGCTCCTGGTGGCTGGGGGGTAAGTGGTTGCAGTGCTCCTGGTGGGTGTGTGTAGTAGCAGTGCTCCTGGCGGCTGGGGGTAAGTGGTAGCAGTGCTCCTGGTGGGTGTGTGTAGTAGCAGTGCTCCTGGTGGCTGGGGGTAAGTGGTAGCAGTGCTCCTGGTGGGTGTGTGTAGTAGCAGTGCTTCTGGTGGCTGGGGTAAGTGCGAGCAGTGCTCCTGGTGGCTGGGGGTAAGTGGTAGCAGTGCTCCTGGTGGCTGGGGGGTAAGTGGTTGCAGTGCTCCTGGTGGGTGTGTGTAGTAGCAGTGCTCCTGGCGGCTGGGGGTAAGTGGTAGCAGTGCTCCTGGTGGGTGTGTGTAGTAGCAGTGCTCCTGGTGGCTGGGGGTAAGTGGTAGCAGTGCTCCTGGTGACTGTGTGTAGCAGTGCTCCTGGTGGCTGGGGGTAAGTGCGAGCAGTGCTCCTGGTGGCTGGGGGTAAGTGATAGCAGTGCTCCTGGTGGCTGGGGGTAAGTGGTAGCAGTGCTCCTGGTGACTGTGTGTAGCAGTGCTCCTGGTGGCTAGGGGTATGTGGTTGAAGTGCTCCTGGTGGCTGGGGGTAAGTTGTAGCAGTGCTCCTGGTGACTGTGTGTAGCAGTGCTCCTGGTGGCTAGGGGTATGTGGTAGCAGTGCTCCTAGTGCCTAGGGGTAAGTGGTAGCAGTGCTCCTAGTGCCTAGGGGTAAGTGGTAGCAGTGCTCCTAGTGCCTAGGGGTAAGTGGTAGCAGTGCTCCTAGTGCCTAGGGGTAAGTGGTAGCAGTGCTCCTGGTGGCTAGGGGTAAGTGGTAGCAGTGCTCCTGGTGGGTGTGTGTAGTAGTGTTCCTGGTGGCTAGGGGGTAAGTGGTTGCAGTGCTCCTGGTGGGTATGTGTAGTAGCAGTGCTTCTGGTGGCTGGGGTAAGTGGTAGCAGTGCCCCTAGTGGCTGGGGTAAGTGGTTGCAGTGCTCCTGGTGGGTGTATGTAGTAGCAGTGCTCCTGGTGGCGGGTGTATGTAGTAGCAGTGCTCCTGGCGGGTGTATGTAGTAGCAGTGCTCCTGGCGGGTGTATGTAGTAGCAGTGCTCCTGGCGGGTGTATGTAGTAGCAGTGCTCCTGGTGGCTAGGGGTAAGTGGTAGCAGTGCTCCTGGTGGGTGTGTGTAGTAGTGTTCCTGGTGGCTGGGGGTAAGTGGTAGCAGTGCTCCTGGTGGCTAGGGGTAAGTGGCTGCAGTGCTCCTGGTGGCTAGGGGTAAGTGGTAGCAGTGCTCCTGGTGGGTGTGTGTAGTAGTGTTCCTGGTGGCTAGGGGGTAAGTGGTTGCAGTGCTCCTGGTGGGTATGTGTAGTAGCAGTGCTTCTGGTGGCTGGGGTAAGTGGTAGCAGTGCTCCTGGTGGCTGGGGGTAAGTGGTAGCAGTGCCCCTAGTGGCTGGGGTAAGTGGTAACAGTGCTCCTGGCGGGTGTATGTAGTAGCAGTGCTCTTGGTGGCGGGTGTATGTAGTAGCAGTGCTCCTGGCGGGTGTATGTAGTAGCAGTGCTCCTGGTGGCTGGGGGTAAGTAGTAGCAGTGCTCCTGGTGGCTGTGTGTAGTAGCAGTGCCCCTAGTGGCTGGGTTTAGTACTGCAGTATGTTTGACATTCCAGTGACTGGGTGAGAGTTGGTTTTATTACATGCTTGTGCTCCTGATCTTCCTTACTTTTTCGGCTGCCTTTCTATAAACTCATCTTTTCCCTTTGCCTTGAGCAGCGTCCGGCTGCGGCGTTTCCACTATTAAGCCCTCGGTATCACGAGTGGTGAACGGCGAGGAGGTTGTGCCCCACAGCTGGCCCTGGCAGGTGAGCCACATATACCACATGGAGGTCACTGTCTCTAATGCAATCTGTTTATTAACTGGACATTTTCAACTATCCAGTAAATTTGGGGATGTTTTTCCCGCTAGGTATCGCTCCAGTACATCTACTATGGGTACTGGTATCACACGTGCGGAGCGAGCCTCATCTCATCCACCTGGGTGCTGACCGCTGCTCATTGCATCAGGTAGGAAGGAGCAGAATGTTGCCCTAGTTACACTGAGTGCATTGATTTCAGAGGGCACTGGCCTGAAACTCGCCCCCATGGCTTCTCTTTTTTTTTTTCAGTTCCTCCAACACCTACCGAGTCATGTTGGGCAAACACAACTTTCGGGTGTCTGAGGCCGGTCAGAAGACGATCAGTGTGGTCAAACTGATCAACCATTCAAGATGGAACCCAAACAACCTCTCCGGAGGGTAGCGGCTTCACAATGTTCATCTCTAGGAGTTGAAACATCATTTTCTAAGGGTTGAAATATCAGGTTTTCCAAGTACTCAAATAACCATAAGGGCAAACCAAGGCCAATTTGGTTCACTGACCATCCCCCAAAAACGAGTGAACATGTCCTTGGCTTCTCATTGCCCTAAGGTCAAGTTCACAATCAACTAAAATGAACCTAGGCAGGGAACAGAGCAGGACCCCTCTGTTCTACAAGGAAGACTCAATATTTACATTATTTTCCTCCAGACATGACATTTCTCTTCTGAAACTGGAACAACCCGTAGAATTTAGCGACACAATCCAGCCTGCGTGCCTGCCCCCTGCTGGTTCTATCTTGAATCACAATTTAGGTTGTTATGTCACTGGATGGGGCAACCTCCAAAGTAAGTGAAATGTAGTGTTTTCAAAATTGCTGGGTACTGAGGCGTGTGCATGACCCCATGGCAGTTCCATAGAATTGTATGAATAAGTTTTAGGGAAACCCCAAAATATATACGTTTTTTAATCATAGTTAAGACTTTGTATTGTCTAGTGTCACAAAGAACATAGGAATTTGCTTGATAAGAGGATACAGAGGTTTAATATGAAGGCTATGGGTCCTAATGCCAAATATGTAATAGATCTAACGACCATGTATTATTCATAATACTAGTGTCTTCTTATGTGTAACAACATTCTTGGGCTACAATATCTGGCTGCTCCTGCTTTCTGTCTGCTCTCCATTGCTATTTCACTGAGAGGCATTGTGTCTAAGCCCATAGCGGTTCCATAGAATTGTATATAAAAGTTTCAGGGAAACCCCAAATTATAGGGTTTTTTTTCTAATGAGACTCAAGACTTTGTATTATCTATTATCACAAAGAATGTAGGAATTAGCTTGATAAGAGGATACAGAGGGGTAATATGAAGGCTCTGGGTGCTAATGCCAAATTTGTAATAGATCGATCTACCATACTAGTGTCTTCTTATGTGTAACAATGCCTTTGGGCTACAGGTTCTGGGTGCATGAGTGCTCCTGCTTCCTGTCTGCTCTCCATTGCTATTCCTCTGAGAGGCATTATGTACCTGCCCATGGCGGTTCCATAGAATTGTATATAAAAGTTCCAGGGAAACCCCAAATTATACTTTTGTTTAATGAGACTCAATACTTTGTGTTGTCTAGAATCACAAAGAATCAGAATTTCCTTGATAAGAGGATACAGAGGTGTAATATGAAGGCTCTGGGTCCTAATGCAAAATATGTAATAGATCGATCTACCATGCTAGTGTGTTCTTATGTGTAACAACACGCTTGGGCTACATTTTCTGGGTGCTCCTGCTTCCTGTCTGCTCTCCATTGCTATTTCACTGAGAGGCATTGAGTCTGAGCCCATGGCGGTTCCATAGAAGTCTATATATAAATCTGAAATAAGAAGCGCTAATAGTCTAACACCAGATAACAAGTGTAGTATATACAGGAGATATACACTCACCTACTGTGGTTGTGAGAGTCACAACCACTGATAAGCATGAGATAGGGACATCTGCTGCCACCCCATGTGGATGAGCATTCAAAATGGAGTAGAGAAGGGGTTAACGCAGCGCATCAGCCAAATGAAAGTGTAGAGATGTTGATGAATAATATCTTTTTATAGTTCATCGGTCTATGCGTTTCAAGGTCGAAACCACTTCCTCAGTACCAGGACATCAACAAAGCATCCTTTCTTGATGTCCTGGTCCTGAGGAAGAGGTTTCGACTTCGAAACGCGTAGACCGATGAAATAAAAAAAGATATTATTCATCAAAATCTCTACACCTTCATTTGGCTGATGCGCTGCGTTAACCCCTTCTCTACTCCATTTTGAATAGAACTCTACATAAAAGTTTCAGGGAAACCCCAAATTATATTTTTTTTAATTAGACTCAAGACTTTGTATCGTATGGTATCACAAAGAATGTAGGAATTTGCTTGATAAGAGGATACAGAGGTGTAATCTGAAGGCTCTGGGTCCTAATGCAAAATATGTAATAGATCGATCTAACATACTAGTTTCTTCTTATTTGTAACAATGCCTTTGGGCTACAATATCTGGGTGCTCCTGCTTCCTGTCTGCTCTCCATGGCTATTTCACTGAGAGGCATTGTGTCTGAGCCCATAGCGGTTCCATAGAATTGGATATAAAGGTTACAGGGAAACCCCAAATTATAGTTTTTTTTAATGAGACTCAAGACTTTGTATTATCTAGTATCACAAAGAATGTAGGAATTTGCTTGATAAGAGGATACAGAGGGGTAATATGAAGGCTCTGCGTCCCAATGCAAAATATGTAATAGAGCTACCTACCATGTATTATTCATAATACTAGTATCTTTTGGGCTACAAGATCTGGATGCTCCTGCTCCCTGTCTGCTCTCCATAGCAATTCCACTGAGAGGCATTGTGTCAGTGCCCATGTCGGTTCCACAAGAAAACATAATTGTCACATTGAAGCATTTTTTTGTTTTTCATTTTTATAAAGATTTGTGTTTATTTCAGCTAACGGTCCTGCTCCTGACATCTTGCAGCAAGGTCTTCTGCTGGTTGTGGACCACGCCACCTGCTCTCAGTCTGACTGGTGGGGTAGATCCGTTCAGACTAACATGATTTGTGCCGGAGGAGATGGCATCATTTCGAGCTGCTATGTAATTTACTTTTTTTGTATATCACAGTATGGGTATGTTTTAATGTTGTCGTGACATTACACATCCAGAGCTGCATTCCAAATTCTGCTTGACAACAGTTGTAATAATGAAGATTAATAATACGCCCCTAGTAACTTAGAGCCAAGCCCCCTACAACAGGAAGCAGGGGCGGCAGTGAGATCTAAGCTCCAGCGTGCTGAGTGCCAATAGAAATCCAGCAGAATTATGAATGCAGCTCTAGATGTGAATGGGAGGGTGCAGAAGAGAATTGGTCATAAGTGACTGGAGAGTCACGGGTTACAGACCACTCAACTATCTCTTGAATGTTGTCTTTCAGGGGGATTCTGGAGGACCCTTGAACTGCCTGAATGACCAAGGAGCGTGGGAGGTCCACGGTGTGGTCAGCTTTGGCTCCTCTCTCGGATGTAACTACTACAAGAAGCCGTCCGTCTTCACCCGCGTCTCCGAATTCAACAGCTGGATCAGTTCGGTAAGTGTCACATGGTACAGGCAAAAAGAAAAGAGCAACCAATCACATCGCTGCATCCAACCCGCAGCAGTGATTTGATTGGTTTATATCCAGTCTACATCAATTGTTACAATGTATTTATCTGACATTAACCCCTCGTTCTCTGTTTTGCATCAGACGATTGCATCAAACTAAAGTCAGGAATCTCCCCGGGAATCAGCGATGATCACGTGATCCCAGCGAGGAACAGAAATCTCCACGTCTGACGGATTGTTTTTTTGTTTTTCCGAAAAATAAAATATTGAAATCATCGTGGGTGTGAATGTATTTATTGTCTTAATGCTCCGCAGCCCTGACCCCATATAAGAACGCTCCGCAGCCCTGACCCCATATAAGAACGCTCCGCAGCCCTGACCCCATATAAGAACGCTCCACAGCCCTGACCCCATATAAGAACGCTCCACAGCCCTGACCCCATATAAGAACGCTCCACAGCCCTGACCCCATATAAGAACGCTCCGTAGCCCTGACCCCGTATAAGAACGCTCCACAGCCCTGACCCCGTATAAGAACGCTCCGTAGCCCTGACCCCATATAAGAACGCTCCGCAGCCCTGACCCCATATAAGAACGCTCCGCAGCCCTGACCCCATATAAGAACGCTCCACAGCCCTGACCCCATATAAGAACGCTCCACAGCCCTGACCCCATATAAGAACGCTCCGTAGCCCTGACCCCGTATAAGAACGCTCCACAGCCCTGACCCCGTATAAGAACGCTCCGTAGCCCTGACCCCATATAAGAACGCTCCGCAGCCCTGACCCCGTATAAGAACGCTCCGCGGCCCTGACCCCATATAAGAACGCTCCACAGCCCTGACCCCATATAAGAACGCTCCACAGCCCTGACCCCGTATAAGAACGCTCCGCAGCCCTGACCCCATATAAGAACGCTCCGCAGCCCTGACCCCGTATAAGAACGCTCCGCAGCCCTGACCCCATATAAGAACGCTCCACAGCCCTGACCCCATATAAGAACGCTCCACAGCCCTGACCCCATATAAGAACACTCCGCAGCCCTGACCCCATATAAGAACGCTCCGTAGCCCTGACCCCGTATAAGAACGCTCCGCGGCCCTGACCCCATATAAGAACGCTCCGCGGCCCTGACCCCATATAAGAGCGCTCCGCAGCCCTGACCCCATATAAGAACGCTCCGCAGCCCTGACCCCATATAAGAACGCTCCACAGCCCTGACCCCATATAAGAACGCTCCGTAGCCCTGACCCCGTATAAGAACGCTCCGCGGCCCTGACCCCATATAAGAACGCTCCGCGGCCCTGACCCCATATAAGAGCGCTCCGCAGCCCTGACCCCATATAAGAACGCTCCGCGGCCCTGACCCCATATAAGAACGCTCCGCGGCCCTGACCCCATATAAGAACGCTCCACAGCCCTGACCCCATATAAGAACGCTCCGCAGCCCTGACCCCATATAAGAACGCTCCGTAGCCCTGACCCCGTATAAGAACGCTCCGCGGCCCTGACCCCATATAAGAACGCTCCGCAGCCCTGACCCCATATAAGAACGCTCCGCAGCCCTGACCCCGTATAAGAACGCTCCGCGGCCCTGACCCCATATAAGAACGCTCCGCAGCCCTGACCCCATATAAGAACGCTCCGCAGCCCTGACCCCATATAAGAACGCTCCGCAGCCCTGACCCCGTATAAGAACACTCCGCTGCCCTGACCCCATATAAGAACGCTCCGCAGCCCTGACCCCGTATAAGAACGCTCCGCTGCCCTGACCCCATATAAGAACGCTCCGCTGCCCTGACCCCATATAAGAACGCTCCGCAGCCCTGACCCCATATAAGAACGCTCCGCTGCCCTGACCCCATATAAGAACGCTCCGCAGCCCTGACCCCATATAAGAACGCTCCGCAGCCGTGACCCCATATAAGAACGCTCCGCAGCCCTGACCCCATATAAGAACGCTCCGCAGCCCTGACCCCGTATAAGAACGCACCGCAGCCCTGAACCCATATAAGAACGCTCCACATCCCATACCCCATATAAGAAAGCTCCGCGGCCCTGACCCCATATAAGAACGCTCCGCAGCCCTGAACCCATATAAGAACGCTCCGCAGCCCTGACCCCATATAAGAACGCTCCACAGCCCTGACCCCATATAAGAACGCTCCGCGGCCCTGACCCCATATAAGAACGCTCCGTAGCCCTGACCCCGTATAAGAACGCTCCGCGGCCCTGACCCCATATAAGAACGCTCCGCAGCCCTGACCCCATATAAGAACGCTCCGCAGCCCTGACCCCGTATAAGAACGCTCCGCGGCCCTGACCCCATATAAGAACGCTCCGCAGCCCTGACCCCATATAAGAACGCTCCGCAGCCCTGACCCCATATAAGAACGCTCCGCAGCCCTGACCCCGTATAAGAACACTCCGCTGCCCTGACCCCATATAAGAACGCTCCGCAGCCCTGACCCCGTATAAGAACGCTCCGCTGCCCTGACCCCATATAAGAACGCTCCGCTGCCCTGACCCCATATAAGAACGCTCCGCAGCCCTGACCCCATATAAGAACGCTCCGCTGCCCTGACCCCATATAAGAACGCTCCGCAGCCCTGACCCCATATAAGAACGCTCCGCAGCCGTGACCCCATATAAGAACGCTCCGCAGCCCTGACCCCATATAAGAACGCTCCGCAGCCCTGACCCCGTATAAGAACGCTCCGCAGCCCTGAACCCATATAAGAACGCTCCACATCCCATACCCCATATAAGAAAGCTCCGCGGCCCTGACCCCATATAAGAACGCTCCGCAGCCCTGAACCCATATAAGAACGCTCCGCAGCCCTGAACCCATATAAGAACGCTCCGCAGCCCTGACCCCATATAAGAACGCTCCACAGCCCTGACCTCATATAAGAACGCTCCGCGGCCCTGACCCCATATAAGAACGCTCCACAGCCCTGACCCCGTATAAGAACGCTCCGCTGCCCTGACCCCTTATAAGAACGCTCCGCAGCCCTGACCCCGTATAAGAACGCTCCGCAGCCCTGAGCCCATATAAGAACGCTCCGCAGCCCTGACCCCGTATAAGAACGCTCCGCAGCCCTGACCCCATATAAGAACGCTTCGCAGCCCTGACCCCATATAAGAAAGCTTCGCAGCCCTGACCCCATATAAGAACGCTCCGCAGCCCTGACCCCGTATAAGAACGCTCCGCAGCCCTGACCCCGTATAAGAACGCTCCGCTGCCCTGACCCCGTATAAGAACACTCCGCGGCCCTGACCCCATATAAGAACGCTCCGCGGCCCTGACCCCATATAAGAACGCTCCGCTGCCCTGACCCCATATAAGAACGCTCCGCAGCCCTGACCCCATATAAGAACGCTCCGCTGCCCTGACCCCATATAAGAACGCTCCGCAGCCCTGACCCCATATAAGAACGCTCCGCAGCCGTGACCCCATATAAGAACGCTCCGCAGCCCTGACCCCATATAAGAACGCTCCGCAGCCCTCACCCCGTATAAGAACGCTCCGCAGCCCTGAACCCATATAAGAACGCTCCACATCCCATACCCCATATAAGAAAGCTCCGCGGCCCTGACCCCATATAAGAACGCTCCGCAGCCCTGAACCCATATAAGAACGCTCCGCAGCCCTGACCCCATATAAGAACGCTCCACAGCCCTGACCCCATATAAGAACGCTCCGCGGCCCTGACCCCATATAAGAACGCTCCGTAGCCCTGACCCCGTATAAGAACGCTCCGCGGCCCTGACCCCATATAAGAACGCTCCGCAGCCCTGACCCCGTATAAGAACGCTCCGCAGCCCTGACCCCATATAAGAACGCTCCGCAGCCCTGACCCCATATAAGAACGCTCCGCAGCCCTGACCCCATATAAGAACGCTCCGCAGCCCTGACCCCGTATAAGAACACTCCGCTGCCCTGACCCCATATAAGAACGCTCCGCAGCCCTGACCCCGTATAAGAACGCTCCGCTGCCCTGACCCCATATAAGAACGCTCCGCTGCCCTGACCCCATATAAGAACGCTCCGCAGCCCTGACCCCATATAAGAACGCTCCGCTGCCCTGACCCCATATAAGAACGCTCCGCAGCCCTGACCCCATATAAGAACGCTCCGCAGCCGTGACCCCATATAAGAACGCTCCGCAGCCCTGACCCCATATAAGAACGCTCCGCAGCCCTGACCCCGTATAAGAACGCTCCGCAGCCCTGAACCCATATAAGAACGCTCCACATCCCATACCCCATATAAGAAAGCTCCGCGGCCCTGACCCCATATAAGAACGCTCCGCAGCCCTGAACCCATATAAGAACGCTCCGCAGCCCTGAACCCATATAAGAACGCTCCGCAGCCCTGACCCCATATAAGAACGCTCCGCAGCCCTGACCCCATATAAGAACGCTCCATAGCCCTGACCTCATATAAGAACGCTCCGCGGCCCTGACCCCATATAAGAACGCTCCACAGCCCTGACCCCGTATAAGAACGCTCCGCAGCCCTGACCCCGTATAAGAACGCTCCGCAGCCCTGACCCCATATAAGAATGCTCCGCAGCCCTGACCCCGTATAAGAACGCTCCGCGGCCCTGACCCCATATAAGAACGCTCCGCAGCCCTGACCCCATATAAGAACGCTCCGCAGCCCTGACCCCGTATAAGAACGCTTCGTAGCCCTGACCCCGTATAAGAACGCTCCGTAGCCCTGACCCCGTATAAGAACGCTCCGTAGCCCTGACCCCGTATAAGAACGCTCCGTAGCCCTGACCCTGTATAAGAACGCTCCGCTGCCCTGACCCCGTATAAGAACGCTCCGCAGCCCTGACCCCATATAAGAACGCTCCGCAGCCCTGACCCCATATAAGAAAGTGTGAGGTAAATCCGGAGATATGACGATAAATCATGATATTCAAGTATGTCAGGAAGCCCTCTCCTGGTGTCACCCCCCCTTTCCTTCACACAACTGGTTTAGCAACAAATCCCATGGCCATCTCCTGTGATATGGAGATGAGGTGGTGTGGGAACAATGGACACAGGATGACTCCCTGCCGTCACCCTGTAACAAGAGTTGTATCTCATTAGCAAGGCTATGGAACTAGCAGACAGAACGACTCCAGTAAAAAATGGTTCATATCTCGCAAGCCATATTTCCGATAAATATGGCAACCATAAAAATGGTGTCTCCGCATGCGGACGATGCCGGCACACCCTTTTTATGGGAGCAGGACATTGGGAAATGCCCCAGGCGTGATATCAGCCAATGGGGAACTGGCAGACAGGTCATGAGTCCCCTCGTTCTGTAGCTAAATTCATAACTGTCACAATGAGAGCATTGGCGTCCGCCTACGACGCTCCCAGGCAAAGTTATGGCCCATATTCCATGTTGTGGATTGTCCATAACTCAAGCCAGGGGTGGAGCAGTGCTCCCTCTGAGGTCACTAAGGTAGGAGGGGACCTGGATCTGCCCAGGTTGATAACCCTACTTCGGCCATTTTCCAGTGTTCTTTTCGCTGGGGGCACGTGTAGGAAACATCTGTGGGAAGGATCCTAGAAACCTGGGTACAGCGCCCCCCTGTGGCCAGACGCAACAAGGTAACTGCTGGAACTGTGTATGCCTGTTTGTAACCCATGCTTTGATTGTAACTGTACTCTGACATATGTATATTCTGTAGATTCCCTATTGTATATATTGTAGTTTCTAGTGTGCTTTAGGCTGATTAAATTATATAATTAATCTTGGGCTGTTCTGTTATCTCGATCTTGAATCCCACGTCTGTGTGTTCGGCTAATAGTTACCGTAAATCGGTTGGTGGCAGCGAATTGTGCCAAGGATTATTGTGGGGAGGCCAGTGAGATTCGGGGAGATTTTATATATTCCGCCCGCGGAGGTCGGGGGAATATATACCTTACTCTCACCGGGGACCCTTCAATAATCGGCATAAGTAGTATAGCGGCCTCCTTGCTTATGGTCGGGCAATTCCATAATTGGCCTGACTATAAGAGGGGCGCTAGAGAGCGCGTCACGTGCTCTGTCTGTCGGTCGGGAGGTATAAAGGAGGGGTGACCCCCACTTGTTACCCCCCGATTGTGACGTACTGGTAGCCAGCGCGGGGGGATTTCTGAGTGACCCCCCCGGTGGTTTGTGACATATTGGTGGCATAGCGGTGGGATCGAGATAATAGTGTGTGTGAGTGTGAGACCCATACTCCCAGACACTAAAGACTGCCTGCAGCAGCTGTGGCTGCTGGGGTCTTCAGACTAGCTCAACACTAGAGTGTCAGAGTGCAGATACTGTAAGGTGTGTGGAGGCATCAGGTGTCAGTTCTGTGTCAGTGACCAAAAGTCTGCAAGAATGGCTGATGGCACCAGGAGCAGAGCTATGCAACTGGCCAATGCTAAGGCAGGAGCCGAAGAGAGGGAGGACGGTGCTGTGGACAGCAATGAGGAGGTTGCCCACGAGTCCTCCAGGAGCTCGACGCCAGAAAACCGTTCTGCCGAGGACATTGCGCAACCTGGCACTGCTGGACAAGATGAGGAGGAGCTCACCCAAGGTTCCTCAACGAGCCAGATGCCAGCCCTCCGCTCTGAAAGGGACAGTGAATCGCCTAGCTCTGCAGCGTGCCGCAGATCACCACGGGCCATTCCACCGAGCCTGGGAGGCTCGGATAGCCTTCTTCAAATGGCTATGGCCCTTCTCCAGGCTGGAGACCAGAAGGGCTACAAGGAACTCCTGGCAGAGCGGCAGGCAGCGCGTGACGCTGAGGCTGCGGAGCGGCACGCAGAGCGTGAGGCTGCGGAGCGAGAGCGGCAGGCAGCGCGTGAAGAGCGAGAGCGACAGGCAGACCGTGACTACCAGCTGCAGCTAGCTCAGCTCCAGCCCTCATCAGCCACATGTGACCTTCGAGACACCAAACTTCCAAAGGTCCGTGTTGAGGACTTCCCAGTGCTGGAGAAGGATGGAGACTTGGACTCTTTCTTGACTGCTTTTGAACGGACTTGCTTGCAGCACCATCTGGACAAGGACCAGTGGGCCAAATACCTGACCCCCCCGTTTAAGGGGTAAGGCCCTGGATATCCTTGGGGACTTGCCTGCTGAGGCAGATCAGGGCTACGACACCATCAAGCGGGCCCTGATCCAACAGTACAACCTCACTCCAGAGTCCTACCGCAAGAAGTTCCGGAGCCTACAGAAGGGACCAAAGGACTCCTGGGCTGACCACCGGCGGGCACTTGCCCGAGCTGCCGACCACTGGACCCAAGGCCTGCAGCTTTCCACCGGACCGGAGATCCTGGACTTGTTCATCACGGAGCAACTCTTGTGGAACTGCCCTGAGGATCTCCACCAGTTCATCCGAGACCAGAAGCCAAAGGGGTCCACGGCTACAGCTGCCCTTGCCGATGACTACACCAACAACCGGGCCCCTGAGGCCAGGAGAGCGGCCACCAGCAGCACCTGGAGAGGGGGTAAGATGAATTCGGCGACTGCCCCACCTGCCCCTAGACTGCAGGGGGTGTCCCCCTCAACTCCCCTCTCCAGGCCCGTGGCGGAACCAAGACGGTGCCACCAGTGCAACCTACCTGGACACTTCAAGGCCATGTGCCCTCAGCGTCCCAAGGCCCCGGCTCCGTCCCCGTCCCAAGGGCCGCCCAAGGTGTATTGTGTGGGTGGGGGTGGTGGTAGGTCCCTGGACAGCTTCCAACCTGTCACCGTCGGCCGGTCTGTGACCATAGGACTGCGAGACAGCGCCTCGGAGGTGACTCTGGTGCGGCCTGAGATGGTGTCCCCCCAAGACTTGATCCCTGGAAAAACCCTCGCTGTCTCCGGGATTGGAGGCACTGACCCGGCGCTGCCTGTTGCTGACATTTATGTGGACTGGGGCGCAGGGCGGGGGGTGAGGGAGGTGGGGGTAACTGATCGGATCCCTGCAAACGTGCTACTTGGGACAGATTTGGGGCAGATAACCTCCCAGTTTGGGCCCCCCCCAAGGGCTGAACCTTCAGCCCGTACTGACATGACTCCTAACAATGTTAATGTGTTATCTATGAATGATGTAAGGGAGGAGGGAGTGAACTCTGATATTTCTGCTTGCACAGACACCATAGACACACACGCAGCTGCAGCTGTGACAGGAGGGGAGGGGGTCAGAGAAAGGTGTGACAATGCCTCTACAAGTAACCAGCCTGTGAGCTGGGATCTGTTGCCCTCTGCAGGGATAAGCAGAGAGCAGGGTGCTGCAGGGGGAGGACCAGTGTGTGGGGTGGGGGCTACCACAGCAAATGTGGGGTCCCCAGAGATTTCACAGCGGGGTTCTGTTGCTGCAGGAGGGGAACAGGCAGGTGAGATTGGGGCCGGTCCAGGAGCGGAAGTGCTCCCAGGTAAGATCTCGGTGCATGGTTCCCCCACAACCGGGGTGTCAGGAAGCCAGGTAGGTCTGCCTGAACCGGCGACTTGGTCAGGAACGGAGGAGGAGCAGGCACGACCCACGGTCGCAGCGGCTGTGGCCGCTGTCACCCGCAGTGGGAGTGCTGGAAGCCAAGGGGCCTCCCGGAGGTCCGATAGCTCTTCCCCTTCTGACCAAGTGGCAGCCGAGTCAGGTGGAGGCCAGGACACAGGTCCCGGGGTACTGACTGAAGATGTGACAGTCTCGTCGATTCTGGCCACATCTAGTCAGGGGTTTCAGGCAGCGTTAGAAGCTGACGACAGCCTGAAAGCTCTTAAGGAGCAGGCGGCACAGCCTCCCTCGGACTCGGACCCGGAGCGAGTGGTCTGGGACCAAGGACGGCTGTACCGGGCCACGGTCCAGCAGGGTTCACCGGAGGCGTGGCCCAGGGACCGACAGTTGGTGGTACCCTATCCGTTCCGGACGGAGTTGTTGCGGATCGCACATGAGATTCCGATGGCCGGACACCTAGGGATCGCTAAGACCAAGGCCAGGTTAAACCAGCATTTCTACTGGCCAAAAATGGGGGCCGATGTGGCTGCCTACTGCCGTTCGTGTGAAACCTGTCAGAGAGTGGGGAAGGCGGGGCCACGCCCCAAAGCCCCACTGGTATCTCTGCCAATCATCGATGAGCCTTTCAGGAGGGTGGCTGTGGATCTGGTCGGCCCGCTGGCCATCCCCAGCAGCTCCGGGAAACGCTTCATACTGACGGTAGTGGACTATGCCACCCGGTACCCAGAAGCAGTGGCCTTGTCGTCCATTCGGGCTGACAAGGTGGCCACCGCATTGCTGGAGATTTTCTCCCGAGTGGGTTTTCCCCAGGAAATGCTCACTGACCGGGGGACCCAATTCATGTCCCAGCTGATGGAGGCCCTCTGTAAGCAAGTCCAGGTGCGACATCTGGTGGCCAGCCCGTACCATCCACAGACTAATGGCCTGTGCGAGCGGTTCAATGGCACCTTAAAGCAGATGCTTAAGATGTTGGTCGACTCCCATGGGCGTGACTGGGAGCGGTATCTCCCACACCTGTTATTTGCTTACCGGGAGGTTCCACAGGCCTCAACAGGATTCTCACCGTTTGAGCTCCTGTACGGGCGACGTGTGCGGGGCCCCCTGGCTCTGGTGAAAGAGGCTTGGGAAGGGGATTTGGCCACCCCTGGAGTGTCGGTTATCGAGTATGTCATGCGCTTCCGGGACAAAATGCAGGCCTTGACGCAACTGGTACACGACAATATGGCTCAAGCCCAGGCCGATCAGAAGCGTTGGTACGACCAGAACGCTTGTGAGAGGACCTACCAAGTGGGTCAAAAGGTGTGGGTACTGGTCCCCGTACCACAGGACAAGCTTCAGGCAGCCTGGGAAGGCCCATACCTCGTGTACCAGCAGCTCAACCCTGTGACGTACCTGGTCACCCTGGACCCTGCCCGTGGAAGGCGGAAGCCCTTCCATGTGAACATGATGAAGGCACATCATGAGCGGGAGGCATGTGCGCTCCCCGTGTGCAACCTGCCCGAGGAGGGAGAAGCGGAAACCCTCTTGGATATGCTAGCCCAGGTTAGGGCAGGCGGATCCATTGAGGATGTGGAGGTTGGCCACCAGCTCTTGGAAGACCAACGGTCCCAGCTGTGGGCCACCCTCCTCCCCTTCCGGGGGTTGTTTACCAACCAGCCCGGAAGGACTGACTTGGCTGTCCATCACGTGGACACTGGGGATCATCCCCCGATCCGGCGTTCAGCATATCGGGTCTCCCTGGAGGTGCAGCAACACATGCGCCAGGAGATTGACGAGATGCTGAAGCTGGGGGTGATCCAGGCATCCAACAGCGCTTGGGCCTCGCCTGTAGTCCTCGTCCCTAAGAAGGACCGAACCACTCGGTTCTGCGTGGACTACAGGGGGCTCAATGCGGTCACGGTCGCCGATGCGTACCCAATGCCACGCATCGATGACCTGCTCGATCAGTTGGCCGGGGCTCAGTACCTGACCATCATGGATCTGAGCCGGGGATATTGGCAGATCCCCCTGACTCGCAAGGCCAGGGAACGCTCTGCCTTTATTACCCCATTTGGACTGTACGAGTCCACGGTGATGCCATTCGGGATGAGGAATGCCCCTGCCACTTTCCAGCGGATGGTCAACACCCTGCTCAAGGGACTTGAAGGGTACGCGGCCGCGTACCTGGATGACATTGCCGTCTTCAGTCCCACCTGGGAGGACCACCTAGAGCATCTAGCACAGGTGCTCAGGCGGATCCACCGGGCAGGTTTGACCATCAAGCCGGGAAAGTGTCAGCTGGCCATGAGCGAGGTCCAGTACCTCGGTCACCGGGTAGGTGGGAGAACACTGAAGCCCGAGCCTGAGAAAGTGGAAGCCATCGCATCCTGGCCCACCCCCAGGACCAAGAAGCAGGTGATGTCCTTCTTGGGGACCGCTGGGTACTATAGGAGGTTTGTTCCATGCTATAGTAGCCTGGCAAAGCCCTTGACGGACCTCACCAAGAAGAAGCTGCCCTCTGCAGTCGATTGGACAATGGACTGCGAGACAGCCTTCCGGGCCCTAAAGGACGCCCTGTCCAGCCCGCCCGTGCTACAGGCAGCCGACTTCACGCGGCCGTTTGTAGTACAGACCGACGCCAGTGACTTCGGCCTCGGTGCGGTGCTCAGCCAGGTGGACTCTGCGAGCCAAGAGCACCCAGTCTTGTACCTGAGCAGGAAGCTGTTACCAAGGGAAGTTGCCTATTCCACGATGGAGAAGGAGTGCCTGGCCATAGTGTGGGCCCTGCAGCGTCTGCAACCCTATCTATACGGGCGCCACTTCATCGTGGAGACGGACCACAATCCCCTCAGCTGGTTGCACACCGTCTCTGGGACGAATGGGCGATTGTTGCGATGGAGCCTTGCGCTCCAGCAATACAACTTCACCATTCGCCACAAAAGGGGCCGTGACCACGGTAACGCAGACGGGCTGTCCCGACAAGGAGAGGTCGCGGACGGGCGCACGGGGGAACACCGGAGTGTGCTGCCCCCTAGCGCCCTCAAAAGGGGGGAGGTGTGAGGTAAATCCGGAGATATGACGATAAATCATGATATTCAAGTATGTCAGGAAGCCCTCTCCTGGTGTCACCCCCCCTTTCCTTCACACAACTGGTTTAGCAACAAATCCCATGGCCATCTCCTGTGATATGGAGATGAGGTGGTGTGGGAACAATGGACACAGGATGACTCCCTGCCGTCACCCTGTAACAAGAGTTGTATCTCATTAGCAAGGCTATGGAACTAGCAGACAGAACGACTCCAGTAAAAAATGGTTCATATCTCGCAAGCCATATTTCCGATAAATATGGCAACCATAAAAATGGTGTCTCCGCATGCGGACGATGCCGGCACACCCTTTTTATGGGAGCAGGACATTGGGAAATGCCCCAGGCGTGATATCAGCCAATGGGGAACTGGCAGACAGGTCATGAGTCCCCTCGTTCTGTAGCTAAATTCATAACTGTCACAATGAGAGCATTGGCGTCCGCCTACGACGCTCCCAGGCAAAGTTATGGCCCATATTCCATGTTGTGGATTGTCCATAACTCAAGCCAGGGGTGGAGCAGTGCTCCCTCTGAGGTCACTAAGGTAGGAGGGGACCTGGATTGGCCCAGGTTGATAACCCTACTTCGGCCATTTTCCAGTGTTCTTTTCGCTGGGGGCACGTGTAGGAAACATCTGTGGGAAGGATCCTAGAAACCTGGGTACAGCGCCCCCCTGTGGCCAGACGCAACAAGGTAACTGCTGGAACTGTGTATGCCTGTTTGTAACCCATGCTTTGATTGTAACTGTACTCTGACATATGTATATTCTGTAGATTCCCTATTGTATATATTGTAGTTTCTAGTGTGCTTTAGGCTGATTAAATTATATAATTAATCTTGGGCTGTTCTGTTATCTCGATCTTGAATCCCACGTCTGTGTGTTCGGCTAATAGTTACCGTAAATCGGTTGGTGGCAGCGAATTGTGCCAAGGATTATTGTGGGGAGGCCAGTGAGATTCGGGGAGATTTTATATATTCCGCCCGCGGAGGTCGGGGGAATATATACCTTACTCTCACCGGGGACCCTTCAATAATCGGCATAAGTAGTATAGCGGCCTCCTTGCTTATGGTCGGGCAATTCCATAATTGGCCTGACTATAAGAGGGGCGCTAGAGAGCGCGTCACGTGCTCTGTCTGTCGGTCGGGAGGTATAAAGGAGGGGTGACCCCCACTTGTTACCCCCCGATTGTGACGTACTGGTAGCCAGCGCGGGGGGATTTCTGAGTGACCCCCCCGGTGGTTTGTGACAGAAAGCTTCGCAGCCCTGACCCCATATAAGAACGCTTCGCAGCCCTGACCCCATATAAGAAAGCTTCGCAGCCCTGACCCCATATAAGAACGCTCCGCAGCCCTGACCCCGTATAAGAACGCTCCGCTGCCCTGACCCCGTATAAGAACACTCCGCGGCCCTGACCCCATATAAGAACGCTCCGCGGCCCTGACCCCATATAAGAATGCTCCGCTGCCCTGACCCCGTATAAGAACGCTCCGCAGCCCTGACCCCATATAAGAACGCTCCGCAGCCCTGACCCCATATAAGAAAGCTCCGCAGCCCTGACCCCGTATAAGAACGCTCCGCAGCCCTGACCCCATATAAGAACGCTCCGCGGCCCTGACCCCATATAAGAACGCTCCGCAGCCCTGACCCCTCACACAGTAGCTGAGCGGTGACTGACAGTTCCATGTATCCACTGCACATGCTCCGCCTCCACAGGACAGCTCCGCCCTTGTTACCTACAGCGCATGCTCAGATAAGTATCTTAGCATTGGAGTGCGCAGGCGCAGTTCCCTGCTTGTGATTATCTCTTTGAGGGGTCTTCTGGTGGTCGTCTATTCTGAATATGTATTAACCATTGCCTTAAGGGTAATTTGTGGACCAGAAAATAACGACATTACCCACTGAGCCGTCACTGACAGCATATTTACTGCGCATGCTCAGAGCAAAGTTACGCCTCTCCTGTCACCTACTACGCATGCTCCCATAGGTTTCTGTGTACTGCGCAGGCGTGGAGCCCTGGTTGTGATTGGTCGCTGTGTGGTGACCGGGCCGTGCTCTCCGGTCGCCATGACGCTCTTTCATTTCGGTAACTGCTTCGCTTTGGCTTATTTCCCGTATTTCATCACCTACAAATGCAGCGGCCTGTAAGTACCGGAAACCGGGGGAAGGGGGTGCGAGTACCAGAAACCGCGAGCAAGGGGTGCGGGGTCCGGGCTGTGAGTACCGGGGGGAGGCGGTGGGTGCGGGGTCCGGGCTGCGAGTACCGGGGGGAGGCGGTGGGTGCGGGGTCTGGGCTGTGAGTACCGGGAGGAGGAGGAGGGTGCGGGGTCTGCGTTGTGAGTACCAGGAGGCGGGGTCTGGGCTGTGAGTACCGGGGGGCTGTGAGTATCGGGGTACGGGGTCTGGGCGGTGGGTGCGGGGTCCGGGCTGTGAGTACCAGGAGGCGGGGTCTGGGCTGTGAGTATCGGGGTACGGGGTCTGGGCTGTGAGTACCGGGAGGCGGGGTCTGGGCTGTGAGTACCGGGGGGCTGTGAGTATCGGGGTACGGGGTCCGGGCTGTGAGTACCGGGGTGCGGGCTGTGTCTCACTGTTTCTATGCTGCAGGTCGGAGTACAGCGCCTTCTGGAGATGTGTCCAGGCCGGAGCCACCTACCTGTGTGTGCAGCTCTGCAAGGTGAGGAGGGTCCTGCTGCCGGGGACTGGTGTAATCTGGGGGTACCAGTGACGGGTTACACAGGGGCTGCAGGTTACGTTGGGGAGACAGGGGGATTGTCGGGGGCGGGGGTGGCATTCCTGGCGGAGGGTACTCCAGTAAGTGGTGGCTGGGATGGCACAAAGGGGGGTGCAGCGTGGCCGTGATTGGGGCAGTGCAGGAGGTTTGGTTGGAACTAGGGATGGAAATAATGTGACACAGCAGAATACAGGGGGGTCGGGGGGGTCACAGGAGGTGATTTTGGGGCGGCGGTGGCGCAGGAGCAGACTGGCACCATTGATTGGGGAAAATTCATTAGGTGTAGTTGGTGCTAGAGGTAGAGGCCACGACTGATGCTGGCAGCGGCAGGCTCAGCTGTCATCGATCCCCGGGCATCATAGTGCCCGGATACAGGGGGGTGAGGGGCAGGTCGGGGTTCAGCGGGGTCCACATTCCAGTCAGTGCTGATTTTCCCTTTTCTTTTCCAGATGCTTTTCCTGGCCACCTTTTTCCCGACCTGGGAGGGAGCGGCCGGCGCTTACGACTTTATTGGGGTGAGACACTTCAGGCTTCTCCTGTTAGGGGGCGCTCCACCCGTTCTGATCATCAGTGCATTGAGTGAGTGACCCTTCCTCCAGTCACATCCAGAGCTGCACTCCTTTATCTGCTTTCAGGTTCTTGCACATCTGAATGACAGCCTATTATTCTCAGCTGTGCAGCAACGTGGGGGGCGACGCTTACAGCAAAAGACGTCTCTGCACTCCTGCAGGATACAAGTGCAGAATTGTGATTGCAGCTCCAGATGTGTACTAGAAGATGAAATGTGTTTTATAATAGCAGAATTGTGACTGCAGAGTAAATGACATAACTGCAGAATTGTGAATGCAGCTCTGGATGTGACTGGAGAATAAAACATTTAATAGGAGCAGAATTGTGAATGCAGCTCTGGATGTGACTGGAGAATAAAACATTTAATAGGAGCAGAATTGTGAATGCAGCTCTGGATGTGACTGGAGAATAAAACATTTAATAGGAGCAGAATTGTGAATGCAGCTCTGGATGTGACTGGAGAATAAAACATTAAATAGGAGCAGAATTGTGAATGCAGCTCTGGATGTGACTGGAGAATAAAACATTTAATAGGAGCAGAATTGTGAATGCAGCTCTGGATGTGACTGGAGAATAAAACATTTAATAGGAGCAGAATTGTGAATTCAGCTCTGGATGTGACTGGAGAATAAAACATTTAATAGGAGCCGAATTGTGAATGCAGCTCTGGATGTGACTGGAGAATAAAACATTTAATAGGAGCAGAATTGTGAATGCAGCTCTGAATGTGACTGGAGAATAAAACATTTAATAGGAGCAGAATTGTGAATGCAGCTCTGGATGTGACTGGAGAATAAAACATTTAATAGGAGCCGAATTGTGAATGCAGCTCTGGATGTGACTGGAGAATAAAACATTTAATAGGAGCAGAATTATGAATGCAGCTCTGGATAGATGTGATGGGGAGATGAGATGTGCTATAATGGCAGAAATGTGAAGGTAGTTTTTTACTTAAATGGGTAAATTACAGAAGTGTAGAATTGTGAATGCAGCTCTGACTGCGACAAAAGAATAACATTAAATAGCAGTAGAATTGTGAGTGCAGCTCTGGAGTATAACATTTGCTGTTTCCTAGGAATTCATGAAGGCCACGGTGGACCTGGCGGACCTGTTGGGTTTGCACTTGGTGATGTCTCGTAACGCAGGGAAAGGCGAGTACAAGATAATGGTGGCGGCGATGGGTTGGGCGACCGCGGAGCTGGTCATGTCCAGGTAAGGGTGCGTCTGGTACACGGTCCGAGCGGCTCCTCTGTGCAGTATGGAGCTGGCGGGAGACTCGGGTGCCCTTTGTTTCGGGGTAATTGCTGGCGTCTCGTTTGGTGCAGGTGTCTCCCCCTCTGGGTCGGCGCTCGAGGGATTGAATTTGACTGGAAATACATCCAGATGAGCATCGATTCCAACATCAGCCTGGTACGACCCCCCCCCCCCGCCCGAATCTTACATTACCATCCCCGTGCCCACCGCCCCCTCTGATCTCTGTACCCATTGGTGTTGTCAGGTGCACTACATGGCGGTGGCGGCCCTGGTCTGGATGTGGACACGCTACGATCTCCCCGCTCACTTCCGGCTTCCGGTCACCGTCCTGCTGGGGCTCAGCATGTACAAGGCCTTCCTATTAGAGTGAGTATGGGGCGAGGGTCTGCAGCAGCTTAAAGGTGGGGGGGACGGGAGGGTCATCCAGGAGCCCAGGACAGGGAGGGAACCTGGGGGGATGGAGGAAATGGGGGACAAGAGGGTGTGCCAGGAGGAGGAGGGAGGAAAGTCAACAAGGAGTGCAGGGTGGGGTGGGATGGGTTGTGGAAAAGGTCAGTCAGGGGCTCGGGACAGGGTGATAGCCTGAGGGGCGTATGGGGATGAGCGGTTCGGCCAGGACGGACGGGGGGGGGGGGGGGAGGGGAGGAAATCATCCAAGAGCTCATGATGAGGTGGGGGAGAGGGGTGTCGGCCAGGATAGGGTGGGGGAAGGGGGGGGGGTGTCGGCCGTGAACCCAGAGCAGATGAGGTGGAGAGGGGGTCGGCCGGGAGCCCAGGACAGATGGGAGAGGGGGGGGGGGGAAGTCGGCCGGGAGAAATGGCGGAAAGGGTGGGCCGGGATGGGGTGGTGGGGGGAGGTTTCCGCCGGGATGGGGTGGTGGGGAGAGGGTTCCGCCGGGATGGGGTGGTGGGGAGAGGGTTCCGCCGGGATGGGGTGGTGGGGAGAGGCTCCCGCCGGGATGGGGGGGGGGGGGGGGTTGGGGGGTCGGCCGGGATAGGGATGGTGGGGAGAGGGTTCCGCCGGGATGGAGGTGGTGGGGAGAGGGTCCCGCCGGGATGGGGTGGTGGGGAGAGGGGGGGGTCGGCCGAGAGCCCAGGATGGGGTGGTGGGGAGAGGGTTGGCCAGGAAGTGGGAATGGAAGGGGGAGGACAAATTTGGGAGGATGGAGGGGAGAGGGTCAGCCAAAGGGGGAAGGTGGGGAGGTACCAAGGTCGAGGGTCGGCCAGGAGGGGGTGATTTATGCTGCCTCTGGATGGTCTACACTGATTCTTTGGCCAGCTGTACTTTGTGCTTCCATTCACTGGCAGATAGCAGAGGTAGTGACTGTCTCCTCTCTTTCCAGCTGCTTCGTGCACATCTTCTTGCTGGGCAGTTGGACGGCGCTGCTCCTGAAGGCTGTGACCACCGGCGTGCTGTCCCTCAGCTGCCTCACGCTCTTCGTCAGCCTCGTTCACGGTAACTGATCCGGTCCCGCGCTCCCCACGGACTCTGCTGCGTTCAGGAAGATGTTTAAGAATCCGGAGAACTTTATACCTGTTATTATATAAAACCTTTATAATAAATCTGACTCGGACCCTTCACTGCCCGGGAGTCTCCTCCAGAGCTGCACTCACTGTTCTGCCCTGTGCACTGTAGGAGATGTAGGGTCAATAGGTAGGAAATGCATCTCTCACAATGCAGTGCGGCATAATATGGGGGGAGGGGGTCCTATTTCCTATTGAGTGCTGGCTCTAGTCACAGCCAGAGCTGCACTCACTATTCTGCTCTGAAGAACAAATGCTGCTATGCATGGTGGGAGAAGTAGGGTCAATAGGAAGGAAATGCATCTCCCACAATGCAGTGCGGCATAATTTGAGGGGGGGTCCCATTTCCTATTCTGAGTGCTGGCTCCAGTCACAGCCAGAGCTGCATTCACAATGCAGTTTTCTCGCTCAGATGCAATTGTAACAAAACCACAGCAGTCACATGTGTAATAATTTATTAATCTCTGTCGTGCGGCACTGTGACCTCACACGAGGTCTGCGGCCATCTCACAGGGCGCGAGAGGAAAAGTCACAGCGAAATGGAGGGGATGAAGGCGCCAGCCCCTCCGGCACAGTGGAGCGACACTGCAGCTGTTCCCAGATTTCCTATATACAGCAGATTCTCTGATTTCTCCACGACCAGCTCCTTGGTAGTGAGGGGTTCGGCCCCCCGTGTCTTCAGTGTGTGACGGGGTTCCGGGGCGCTAATAGTAAAGCTCCTTGTCCCACCAGCCTGCGGAGAACACAAGAATGACGATCATTTAAAGGGCCGGTTCAATTAAATAATCGTTTCATGCGCAGTCTGTAGGGTGTACTCACTTCCTGGGTGTCTGCGGACCCCGAGTTTACGGATCTCATCATACACGAAGATTAAAATCCCAAACGGCACAGGAACGAGCCACCACTGGAAGCTGCGGAGACAAGACGGAGGGGGTGAACGGAGAGACGTGACACGGGCAGATACGGAGGGGGGTCCAGACGCGGGGGGCTCTTACCGGATGGGCATGAAGTTGAAGACGTTGGGCATCCCCGGGCAGTAACACAAAAAGTTACCCAGCAACAGCTGGAAGACGATGGCGATCAGCAGCACCTTATTCCTGGGGGGGGGGAGGGGAGCGTTAGAGATGGGGACGGGTATCTGACACCGGGGGTCCGGGGATCGACGCACCTGAAAAATCCCTGCTGGAAGACGGACAGACGCCGGGTCTTTCTGATCAGGACGTCCGATATCTGGCAGACCTCGATGCTGAGGAAGAAGACGGTGTAGCAGTTGTACTGCTGGTAGAGGCGCTGGCTGAACGTCTGCGGGGAAAGCAAGGGTTAATCTGTCTATACAGTGTATGTATGCCCTGCGCAGGAGAGTGCGGCACATTGCGCCCTGCTTGGCCCCCTTGCGTTACCCATTCCTGGCCGTAGCTGTCCTCCAAGTCCTGCAGGTGCTGGTTCTCCCAATGGGCGCGGAGACTGATGCAATAAGCTGGGAACCAGCCCTCCTGCGCCATCACCGTGAAGTAATCCACAAAGCCGGCAAACGACTGGATCACACCTGGAAAAGACGGAGATCAGGATCCGCCGAGGTTCCCCCCCCCCCCCCCCCCCGTACTACAGCCCGAGGCTCACCGATCTGGAAGTAGGAGTACACCGCCAGAGCCTCGTTCACCAGGCGGTCACGCCGAGGGTTCCTGGGCTTCAGATGCATAATGTCGCTCTCCGCCTTCTCATAGGCCAGAGACACGGAGGGGAACTGACCGAGCGGAGACAGAAGAGACTGCGGTCAGTGTCCACCTAATATCTCATCTACTGTATTGTACTGTACTGTCTGTATTATACTACAGAGCTGCACTCACTATTCTGCTGGTGCAGTCACTGTGTATATACATTACTGATCCTGAGTTCCCTCCTGTATTATACTCCAGAGCTACACTCACTATTCTGCTGGTGCAGTCACTGTGTATATACATTACTGATCCTG
This sequence comes from Anomaloglossus baeobatrachus, assembly GCF_048569485.1. Taxonomy (NCBI): domain Eukaryota; kingdom Metazoa; phylum Chordata; class Amphibia; order Anura; family Aromobatidae; genus Anomaloglossus; species Anomaloglossus baeobatrachus. The sequence continues at coordinate 8,576,219 of NC_134363.1, forward strand.
AGTTCCCTCCTGTATTATACTCCAGAGCTGTAGTCACTATTCTGCTGGTGCAGTCACTGTGTACATACATTACTGATCCTGAGTTACATCTTGTATTATGCTCCAGAGCTGCACTCACTATTCTGCTGGTGCAGTCACTGTGTACATACATTACTGATCCTGAGTTACCTCCTGTATTATACTCCAGAGCTGCACTCACTATTCTGCTGGTGCAGTCACTGTGTACATACATTACATTACTGATCCTGAGTTACATCCTGTATTACACTCCAGAGCTGCACTCACTATTCTGCTGGTGCAGTCACTGTGTACATACATTACATTACTGATCCTGAGTTCCCTCCTGTATTATACTCCAGAGCTGCACTCACTATTCTGCTGGTGCAGTCACTGTGTACATACATTACATTATTGATCCTGAGTTACCTCCTGTATTATACTCCAGAGCAGTACTCACTATTCTGCTGGTGCAGTCACTGTGTACATACATACATTACTGATCCTGAGTTACCTCCCACTATTCTGCTGGGGCAGTCACTGTGCACATACATTACATTACTGATCCTGAGTTACCTCCTGTATTATACTCCAGAGCTGCACTCACTATTCTGCTGGTGCAGTCACTGTGTACATACATTACATTACTGATCCTGAGTTACCTCCTGTATTATACTCCAGAGCTGCACTCACTATTCTGCTGGTACAGTCACTGTGTACATACATTACATTACTGATCCTGAGTTACCTTCTGTATTATACTCCAGAGCTGCACTCACTATTCTGCTAGTGCAGTCACTGTGTACATACATTACATTACTGATCCTGAGTTACCTCCTGTATTATACTCCAGAGCTGCACTCACTATTCTGCTGGTGCAGTCAGATTGGACATACATTGCATTGCAGAATTGTGAGTGCAGCTCTGGAGTCTGGCATCTCGTGCGTTACTCACGATGTCGGTGCACAGCTCTATGAAGAGTATGGTGATGCAGCCCAGGGGCAGGGGGACGCTGGCGGTGATGTAGATGAGGTACGGGGCCAGCTCGGGGATGTTCTTGGTCAGGGTGTAGGCGATGGATTTCTTCAGATTGTCAAAAATCAGACGACCTGATAGAAAGCAATGCATTATATACAACGCTGGAAAGAAGAGAATCCTTCCCTCTGCACATCCCCAGCACTGCCAGCAGGTGACGCCAGATCCCCAGCACTGCCAGCGGGTGACGCCAGATCCCCAGCACTGCCAGCGGGTGACGCCAGATCCCCAGCACTGCCAGCAGGTGGCGCAGATCCCCGCAGCATCTGCACCTTGTTCCACGCCGGTGACGATGGAGGCGAAGTTATCGTCCAGCAGGATCATGTCGGCCGCGTTCTTTGCTGCATCCGACCCTGCGATTCCCATAGCGATCCCGATGTCGGCCTTCTTCAGAGCGGGAGAATCATTGACCCCATCCCCCGTCACTGCCACAATGGCTCCCTGCAAGAACCGCAAGCAGCGCTGCAGTCACAGCTGATAGAGTGCGAGCTCTTCAGACCACTGTGCCCCATACATAGTGCAGACATTACACGACCGGGTATTTACCAGTTTCTGACAACTTTCCACAATAATCAACTTCTGCTGCGGGGACGTACGGGCGAACACCATCTCGGGGTGCATCTTCAGCACCTCCACCAGCTCCTCACTGCTCATGTCTTTCAGCTGCCCACCATTAATGACACACGCCCGAGCATCTCTGAGGGGCACATGAGATTATTAATCATCCTGTATTATACTCCAGAGCTGCACTCACTATTCTGCTGGTGCAGTTATTGTATACATACATTTTCTGATCCTGAGTTACCTCCTGTATTATACTCCAGAGCTGCACTCACTATTCTGCTGGTGTAGTCACTGTGTACATACATTACTGATCCTGAGTTACCTCCTGTATTATACTCCAGAGCTGCCCTCACTATTCTGCTGCTGCAGTCACTGTGTACATACAATACATTACTGATCCTGAGTTCCCTCCTGTATTATACTCCAGAGCTGCACTCACTATTCTGCTGGTGAAGTCACTGTAGATACATTACATTACTGATCCTGAGTTACCTCCTGTATTATACTCCAGAGCTGCACTCACTATTCTGCTGGTGTAGTCACTGTGTACATACATTACATTACTGATCCTGAGTTACCTCCTGTATTATACTCCAGAGCTGCACTCACTATTCTGCTGGTGCAATCACTGTGTACATACATTACTGATCCTGAGTTACCTCCTGTATTATACTCCGGAGCTGCACTCACTATTCTGCTGGTGCAGTCACTGTGTACATACATTACATTACTGATCCTGAGTTACCTCCTGTATTACACCCCAGAGCTGCACTCACTATTCTGCTGGTGCAGTCACTGTGTACATACATTACATTACTGCTCCTGAGTTACCTCCTGTATTATACTCCAGAGCTGCACTCACTATTCTGCTGGTGCAGTCACTGTGTACATACATTACTGATCCTGAGTTACCTCCTGTATTATACTCTAGAGCTGCACTCACTATTCTGCTGGTGCAGTCACTGTGTACATACATTACTGATCCTTAGTTACCTCCTGTATTATACTCCAGAGTTGCACTCACTATTCTGGTGCAGTCACTGTGTACATACATTACATTACTGATCCTGAGTTACCTCCTGTATTATACTCCAGAGCTGCACTCACTATTCTGCTGGTGCAGTCACTGTGAACATACATTACTGATCCTGAGTTACCTCCTGTATTATCCTCTAGAGCTGCACTCACTATTCTGCTGGTGCAGTCACTGTGTACATACATTACTGATCCCGAGTTACCTCCTGTATTATACTCCAGAGCTGCACTCACTATTCTGCTGGTGCAGTCACTGTGTACATTCATTACTGATCCTGAGTTACCTCCTGTATTATCCTCTAGAGCTGCGCTCACTATTCTGCTGGTGCAGTCACTGTGTACATACATTACTGATCCTGAGTTACCTCCTGTCTTATCCTCTAGAGCTGGGCTCACTATTCTGCTGGTGCAGTCACTATGTACATACATTACTGATCCTGAGTTACCTCCTGTATTATGCTCCAGAGCTGCGCTCACTGTTCTGCTGGGGTTTATCATTACCGTTTGTTCACTTGCTCTACAGGGATGCGTAGGCGAGCTGCGATGTCCTCCACGGTCTCGCTGCCCTCGGAGATGATCCCCACGCTGGCAGCGATCGCCTTGGCTGTGATTGGATGATCTCCCGTCACCATTATGACCTCGGCAGGAAAAGAAAAATTATCTTTTGTTGATCGTTTCTTTATTTTTTGGTTTGTGCCAAAAGTTATAAAATCCAAGAAGAGGATCTGAGGGGCAGGGATTCTGTGTGAGGAGGCTTAGACGCCGGCATGCTGCTCTGGGAACTTAAAGCTGTAAATTGCTTTCATCCTAAGCCCTATAATGAGGCTCGTTATATGGTCAATATTCCAATAGTGAGGCCGACCCATGCAATGATCAGCCTCATCCACCAGGTGGTGCTGTGGAGTCCGGAGCACTTACTCGAATTCCTGCGGTTCTGCATTTCATGACCGCGTCCGGGACGGTGGCTCTAGGGGGGTCAATCATGGAGATCAATCCTGCGAAGCACAGGCCACTGGTGGGAAAGTTCATGTCTTCCGTGTCAAAGTGATATCCACGGGGAAACTCCTTCTCGTTGAGGTAGAGGTGGCAGAAACCTGAGGGGTGTAAGGAAGGGTCACCATAGACTTATCCCACTATGGTGCACCACAGGCTAAAGAACCCAAAAGCCAAGGACGTCCTCCATGGGCCTACCCAAGACTCTCTCCCCGAGGCCACCCAGGTCCATGTACGCCGTCTGGAAGGCTTCCTGCCACTGAGCGTCCAGAGGAAGCTCCTGCCCTTTTATCATGATGGTGGAACATCTCTCCAGGATCCGCTCCGGGGCGCCCTTCATCACCAGGAGATAGCGCAGGTCCAGGGGGTCCTGAAGCTCATGGATGGACAGCTGGAGGACAGAAGATCATCATTGTACATCACCATAAGACCCCCAATAACCATAATGGAGAAGTAATGTTGAGAACTTTGGAGAGGACCATGAAAATAAGTGAAAGCTCTCACCAGTCACAGCTATAAAACGCAATGCTATCCCTAAACTCAGGGATACTCCTGAAGGTGGGGATGCCTGGGTCTCCTTCCTGGCCAGTGGAGGCTCTCACCAGTCACAGCTATAAAACGCAATGCTATCCCTAAACTCAGGGATACTCCTGAAGCTGGGGATGCCTGGGTCTCCTTCCTGGCCATTGGAAGCTCTCACCAGTCACAGCAAAACAACACAGCTAAAAGGCAATGCTATCCATAATCTCAGGGATACTCCTGAAGGTGGGGATGCCTGGGTCTCCTTCCTGGCCAGTGGAAGCGCTCACCAGTCACAGCTATAAAACACAATGCTATCCCTAAACTCAGGGATACTCCTGAAGGTGGGGATGCCTGGGTCTCCTTCCTGGCCATTGGAAGCTCTCACCAGTCACAGCAAAACAACACAGCTAAAAGGCAATGCTATCCATAATCTCAGGGATACTCCTGAAGGTGGGGATGCCTGGGTCTCCTTCCTGGCCATTGGAAGCTCTCACCAGTGACAGCAAAAACGTAATTCTATCCCTAATCTCAGGTATACTCCTCAAGGTGGGGATGTCTGGGACTCCTTCCTGGCCAGTTGAAGATCTCACCAGTCACAGCAAAAACGCAATTCTATCCCTAATCTCAGGGATACTCCTGAAGGTGGGGATGCCTGGGTCTCCTTCCTGGCCAGTGGAAGCTCTCACCAGTCACAGGAAAAAACCCCACAATGCTATTTCTAATCTCAGGAATACTCCTCAAGGTGGGGATGCCTGGGTCACCTTCCTGGCCAGTGGAAGCTCTCACCAGTCACAGCAAAAAAAAACGCAGCTAAAACACAATACTATCCCTAATCTCAAGGATGCTCTTGATGGTGGAGAGGTCTGAGTCTCCTTCCTGGTCCTGCTCCTTACCAGTCCTGATCTGATTCCCCCTCCTCCCAGGGTGGAACGTGACAGGAGTGTGATGAAACCCACAGATAGACAGACAAGGGAAACCCAAAACTCTGTCACACCGCACACACACAAAGGTAAAGACAATAAGGGGTTCAGGAGGAAAACAAGAGCAGGAAGGCAATAACAAAACAACAAGGGTAAACTCCACAACCACACCAAGCAAAGCACAAGTATCTCTCTGGGACACCACAGCTCACAGACCAACAAAGACAAACCATAGCTGGCATGGGTGGAAGGTTTCAACCAGTATTAATAGGAGGGGAGCAGATATTATAGTTTTCCCCACAACATGGTATCAAAGGAGCCAGCAGACCTGCAGAGATTAACTCCACAACCACACCAAGCAAAGAGCACAACTATCTCTAGAAAGTCTGGTACACCACAAGTCACAGACTGACAAAGACAAACTATAGCTGCCATGGGTGAAAGGTTTCCACCAGCATAAATAGCAGGGAAGCAGATGTGATAGGCCTCCCCACATCATGTGACTAAAATAGCAAGCAGACCAGCAGAGATTAACTCCACAACCACACCATGCAAAGAGCACAACTATCTCCAGAAAGTCTGGGACACCACAAGTCACAGACCGACAAAGACAAACTATAGCTGGCATGGGTGGACGTTTTCCACAAGCATAAATAGGAGAACAGATGTGAGAAGCCTCAGTACATGTGCCCAAAGGAGCAAATAGACCAGCAGAGATGAACTCCTGCTAGCTTGACTATGAATGAGCACACAGCAGGTTGACACTTGTGTCTGCCTGTGTTGATACCAGACACCAGAAAAGCCATCGGGCAGAGTGTCAGAGTCTGCAGTCTGAACAGATTCCAATGCCGCCATGAGAGTCGGTGAACTTTGTGCAAACCTCCGTGTGAGCCTCACCTGAAATTTGTTGGTGGAGTTGAAGGGAACTTCTGTCACTTTCTTGAAGCGATCTCGGTACTCCATGACGTTGCCGACCGTCAGCTCGGAGAACTTCAGCAGAGCCGTCTCCGAGGCGTCTCCGATCACGATGCGCTGTAGGGTGAGATGATATTTTCGGTCACACACTCTTTTAGTTTAGATTTTATACTATGAATTTACTCCTCACCTTGGGTACCGGGACCCCTTCTTGCCCTCCCTTGAAGGCGGCTCTGTTACAGAGACTGACCACCTTGCTCAGAGCTCTCCAAGTGTCCGACGTCTGGTCAAAGCTTTGTCCTGAAAAGAGAAGATTCCGGATTAGGAGGAAAGCATATTATTGAGGATTCTCCATATCTGGGGGCTTGGAGATCACCTGACTGGTCCTCAGTGGTGTCAGCCGAATGGATCTGGTTGTCAAACCACAAGTGGGACACGGTCATCCGGTTCTGGGTTAAGGTTCCCGTCTTGTCTGAGCAGATGACTGAGGTCGAGCCCAGGGTTTCCACAGCCTCGAGGTTCTTCACTACACAGTTTTTTCGGGCAAGACGCTTGGCAGTAAGAGACAGACAAACCTAAGGACAGAGGCTGAGTTAGAAGCCCATGAGATGGAGCAGAACCAAATCCACTCATGGTGTCAAGGTCCTCCTGCTCATTTTGACCATTGTGCCTGGTCTGTAGGTTTCTCACCGTGACAGTGGCCAGGAGCCCCTCAGGGACGTAGGCCACCACAATAGCCATGAAGAAGACCATGGCACGGAGGAAGGGGTAGCCGATAACCATGGCCACCACAAAGAAGGTAGCTCCAAAGAAGATGGCCAAACCAGCGATGATGTCCACAAAGTGCTCAATCTCAATGGCGATTGGTGTCTTCTCGTTTCCCACGCCTGATGCCAAGCTGGCAATGCGACCAATGATAGTGCGGTCGCCGGTGTTGATAATTATTCCAGTGGCAGTTCCTATTAAGAGTTATTGAATTAAACATGGGGCATAATAATTTTTGGATTTGTATCTACTAATATATACGATCCAACCCAAGAGGTTGGTCTTCAGCTATAGATACCACCTTAAAAGATCCATAAGGTCACAAGTGAAGGTCTTCTTCTGGTTGTACTCCACCCCACATCCAGATGTGATAACTCACCATATGTCTGAAGTCTAAAACCACAGAGGCTCCTCATCGGGATCGGACCTCCATAACAATAGACTCCACTCAAACATATGGTTGACGACCAGATATGTATCCAACTTTACCTTCCAAACACATGGTGGAGAAGAAGGCAATGTTTCTTGTTTCCAAAGGACTTTCATGGGTATATTCTGGAGATCGAGTCTGGGGTTCGGATTCTCCAGTTAGGGAGGAGTTGTCCACCTGAAACACGATGAAGGCTTAGCGTGTCAACCAATCTCCGAGTTTCCATAGACAAATTGTCCAGATAACCCAGAGGGTGAGGAACGTATTCAAATTTCAGAACATCTAGGAACATCTAGACCTAGAGAGGCGATTGGCGGATCCATACCTTACAACCTTGTGATGAGATAATTCTGATGTCCGCCGGTACACGATCTCCACCCTTGATCTCCACCAAGTCTCCCACCACTAGTTGGTTGGCATTGATCTGAAACTTTTCCCCGTCTCGTATCACTGTTGCTTGCTGAAACGAAAACCTGAGGCATCAACTCCGAGCAACGGCCTGAAGCTTCTTGATATTGTGTTATGGTGGAAATCTCTAACCGTCCGGTGAACACCATGTGTCCTACCTGAGGCACCAGGTTCTTGAAGCTGGCGATGATGTTGGTGCTCTTGAATTCCTGGTAATAACCAAAGCAGCCGGTGACGACCACGACGGCTATGAGGGTGATGGCCAAATACAACTGGAAGAAGAAGAAGACAATCGTGGTAGAGCCTTTGGTGGTTTATGTCCCTCCAATCCCATAAAGCCAACCATGTGCAGAACATTTCTGGCTCCAAAACTCCTCCAGCTCCAGCAAGACCTTCCAAGAAACACCTTCATCGTTATTAGTGTCAGGGTCAGGAACCTGTGCGGTCACATGCGCTGCCCCCAGGAGGTTGGGGGACGTCATTGCTTGGTCACTGTACGGTTGCATTAATTTAGCACTGCATGGCAGAATTGTGTCTTCATTACATGGTGGTATTATTTAGAGATTGCATGGGGGGGTTTTATGTGTTCACTCTATAGTATTACTATATGAGCAAATCATGGTGCTATTTATGTGTTCACTGTAGAGAAGTATTATTTGGGAACTGAATGGCGGTATTATATGGGCAGTGTATTGTGGTATTACTTTAAAACTCATGATGATATGTGGTTGGTGTATAACAGTATTATTAGGGCTCCTCAGTGACCATAGTCACTGTATAGGAGTATTATTTGAGTGCCTCATAGTGGTTTTAAGTGGTCATTGTATAGTGGTATTATAAGGTGACTATTGTCTGTACACTGTATAGTTGTATTGTCTGTGCACCTTATGATGGTATTGTCTGTGCACTGTATAGCTGTATTGTCTGTGCACTGTATGGCGGTATTATCTGCACACTGTATGGCTGTATTGTCTGTGCACTGTATGGTGGTATTCTCTGTGTACTGTATGGCTGTATTATCTGTGCACTGTATGGCTGTATTGTCTGTTCACTGCATGGTGGTATCTGTGCACTGTATGGCTGTATTGTCTGTGCACAGTATGGTGGTATTGTCTGTGCACTGTATGGCTGTATTGACTGTGCACTATATGGTGGTATTATCTGTGCAATGTATGGTGGTATTATCTGTGTACTGTATGATTGTATTGCCTGTGCACTGCATGGTGGTATTATCTGTGCACTGTATGGCTGTATTGTTTGTGCATTGTATGGCTGTATTGTCTGTGCACTGTATGTTGGTATTGTATATGCACTGTATGGTGGTATTATATGGTGACTATTTGGCTGTATTATCAGTGCACTGTATGTTGGTATTATCTGAGCACTGTATGGTGGTATTATCTCTGCATTTTATGGTCGTATTATCTGAGCACTGTATGGTGGTATTATATGGTGACTCTTTGGCTGTATTGTCTGTGCACTGTATGGCGGTATTATATGTGCACTGTATGGTGGTATTATCTGTACACTGTATGGCGGTATTATATGTGCACTGTATGGTGGTATTATCTGTACACTGTATGGCGGTATTATATGTGCACTGTATGGTGGTATTATCTGTGCACTGTATGGTGGTATTATATGTGCACTGTATGGTGGTATTATATGTGCACTGTATGGTGGTATTATCTGTGCACTGTATGGTGGTATTATCTGTGCACTGTATGGTGGTATTATCTGTGCACTGTATGGCGGTATTATATGTGCACTGTATGGTGGTATTATATGGTGACTCTTTGGCTGTATTATCTGTGCACTGTATGGCGGTATTATATGTGCACTGTAGGGTGGTATTATCTGTGCACTGTATGGTGGTATTATGTGGTGACTATTTGATGGTATTATTTAAGCACTGAATAGGGCATTTGGAAAACAAGTCGCACGCTATTCGGGTTCTCGTTGTTGTCCCCCCCCCGGTGTATACATCACATTGTACCCTATAGCTGCACTAATATTTTCAGGGGACCCCCGTGGACTCCCCACATTTGCTCCTCAGACTCACGTTGTCGGCGCTGGTCATATCTCCCTGCGAGCACTGGATCCCGAAGGCGATGAGGCAGATGACGGCGGCCACCCACATCAGGCACTGCAGCCCCCCCGCCAGCTGCCGGGCGAACTTCACGTACTCGGGGGTCCCTTTTGGGGGCTTCAGCTCGTTGGGGCCGTCTCTGATCAGGATCTCGCCGGCGTAGCTGCTCTTCATCCCCTGCGGTATAGAACACGTATATATGATCCGTACATTATGGGATGGCGGCGGCCGGGGGCGCACGTACCCTGGAGATGCTGGTCTGGTACTTCAGCTCCAGCTCCTCGATGCTCAGCTCGTGGTCATCCTAGAAGAAGACATACAATATAAGGCGCCAGACGTGGCTGATAACAGAGAGCAACAGATGGCTATTTTCCAAATGGCTGATAACAGAGAACAATAAATAGCACTAGCGTTGGTGTTTTTCACTGTTGTGACACATGGCAGGTGTTTCCACACTGATGACCGCCATGAATTTGTCGGTTTGCAATCTACCGTATAGAAATGACTAAGAAATGCCGAAATCCCGTTACATCACCGTCACCTCCAATTAAAGGGACAGCGTCATCTTATAGGAAGAGCAGCGGAGGAGGTGGGGGGGGGGGGGGGCAGGGAGGTCTCATAAATTGCTTCACTTATCTGATGTCTCAGTTACCTCCAGAGCTGCGCTCATAATTCTGTCTGCTGCTTTGTAATTTACTCCCCCACCATTAAACTGTTACATACCGCTATATCTGAGAGTTTATACTAGAAACCCCAAAATAAAGCGAAGAAAACTCTGTACAAAAAGACCTGATGACTGGCAACCCGAGAGCAGTAGTATGAGTGCAGCTCTGGATGTGACTATAGGCTCCTCCCCCGAACCAGGGACTCCTTACAATGTCCATTTCTTTCTTCATACTCTCCAGCTTTTCTTTCTTCTTCATTCCTTTTCCTTCTTTCTTCTTAATTTTCACGTCCATCTCCCCCATTCCATTCCTCCCGGCCTCCACCGAGAACATATCATAATTCTCCTGTGCGGGGGAAAAACAAAGTATTATAGCGGTTATATTCTTATATATAGGAGCAGTATTATAGTAGTTATATTCTTGTACATAGGGGCAGTATTATAGCAGTTATATTCTTGTACATAGGGGCAGTATTATAGTAGTTATATTCTTGTACATAGGGCAGTATTATAGTAGTTATATTCTTGTACATAGGGGCAGTATTATAGTAGTTATATTCTTGTACATAGGGGCAGTATTATAGTAGTTATATTCTTGTACATAGGGGCAGTATTATAGTAGTTATATTCTTGTACATAGGGCCAGTATTATAGTAGTTATATTCTTGTATATAGGAGCAGTATTATAGTAGTTATATTCTTATATATAGGAGCAGTATTATAGTAGTTATATTCTTGTACATAGGGGCAGAATTATAGTAGTTATATTCCTGTACATAGGGGCAGTATTATGGTAGTTATATTCTTATAAATAGGAGCAGTATTATAGTAGTTATATTCTTGTATATAAGGGGCAGTATTATAGTAGTTATATTCTTGTATATAGGACGTAGTATTATAGTAGTTATATTCTTGTACATAGGGGGCAGTATTATAGTAGATATATTCTTGTACATAGGGGAAGTATTATAGTAGTTATATTCTTGTATATAGGGGCAGTATTATAGTAGTTATATTCTTGTACATAGGGGCAGTATTATAGTAGTTATATTCTTGTACATAGGGGAAGTATTATAGTAGTTATATTCTTGTACATAGAGGCAGTATTATAGTAGTGATATTCTTGTATATAGGGGCAGTATTATAGTAGTTATATTCTTGCACATAGGAGCAGTATTATAGTAGTTATATTCTTGCACATAGGAGCAGTATTATAGTAGTTATATTCTTGTACATAGGGGGCAGTATTATAGTAGTTATATTCCTGTATATAGGGGCAGTATTATAGTAGTTATATTCCTGTATATAGGGGCAGTATTATAGTAGTTATATTCTTGTATATAGGGGGCAGTATTATACTAGTTATATTCTTGTACATAGGGGGCAGTATTATAGTAGTTATATTATACATAGGGGGCAGTATTATAGTAGTTATATTCTTGTATATAGGGGCAGTATTATAGTAGTTATAGTCTTGTATATAGGGGGCAGTATTATAGTAGTTATATTATACATAGGGGGCAGTATTATAGTAGTTATATTCTTGTATATAGGGGCAGTATTATAGTAGTTATATTCTTGTACATTGGAGCAGTATTATAGTAGTTATATTCTTGTACATAGGGGGCAGTATTATAGTAGTTATATTCTTGTATATAGGGGCAGTATTATAGTAGTTATATTCTTGTACATTGGAGCAGTATTATAGTAGTTATATTCTTGTACATAGGGGGCAGTATTATAGTAGTGATATTCTTGTATATAGGGGCAGTATTATAGTAGTGATATTCTTGTATATAGGGGCAGTATTATAGCAGTTATATTCTTGTACATAGGGGCAATATTATAGTAGTTATATTCTTGTATATAGGGGCAGTATTATAGTAGTGATATTCTTGTATATAGGGGCAGTATTATAGTAGTTATATTCTTGTACATAGGGGGCAGTATTATAGTAGTTATATTCTTGTATATAGGGGCAGTATTCTAGCAGTTATATTCTTGTACATAGGGAGCAGTATTATAGTAGTTATATTCTTGTACATAGGGCAGTATTATAGTAGTTATATTCTTGTACATAGGGGCAGTATTATAGTAGTTATATTCTTGTACATAGGGGCAGTATTATAGTAGTTATATTCTTATATATAGGGGCAGTATTATAGTAGTTATATTCTTGTACATAGGGGCAGTATTATAGTAGTTATATTCTTGTACATAGGGGCAGTATTATAGTAGTTATATTCTTGTACATAGGGGCAGTATTATAGTAGTTATATTCTTGTATATAGGGGGCAGTATTATAGTAGTTATATTCTTGTATATAGGGGCAGTATTATAGTAGTTATATTCTTGTACATAGGGAGCAGTATTATAGTAGTTATATTCTTGTACATAGGGGCAGTATTATAGTAGTTATATTCTTGTACATAGGGGCAGTATTATAGTAGTTATATTCTTGTACATAGGGGCAGTATTATAGTAGTTATATTCTTATATATAGGGGCAGTATTATAGTAGTTATATTCTTGTACATAGGGGCAGTATTATAGTAGTTATATTCTTGTACATAGGGGCAGTATTATAGTAGTTATATTCTTGTACATAGGGGCAGTATTATAGTAGTTATATTCTTGTATATAGGGGGCAGTATTATAGTAGTTATATTCTTGTATATAGGGGCAGTATTATAGTAGTTATATTCTTGTACATAGGGAGCAGTATTATAGTAGTTATATTCTTGTACATAGGGGCAGTATTATAGTAGTTATATTCTTGTACATAGGGGGCAGTATTATAGTAGTTATATTCTTGTACATAGGGGCAGTATTATAGTAGTTATATTCTTGTACATAGGGGCAGTATTATAGTAGTTATATTCTTGTATATAGGGGCAGTATTATAGTAGTTATATTCTTGTACATAGGGGCAGTATTATAGTAGTTATATTCTTGTATATAGGGGCAGTATTATAGTAGTTATATTCTTGTACATAGGGGCAGTATTATAGTAGTTATATTCTTGTATATAGGGGCAGTATTATAGTAGTTATATTCTTGTACATAGGGGCAGTATTATAGTAGTTATATTCTTGTACATAGGGGCAGTATTATAGTAGTTATATTCTTGTATATAGGGGCAGTATTATAGTAGTTATATTCTTGTACATAGGGGCAGTATTATAGTAGTTATATTCTTGTACATAGGGGCAGTATTATAGTAGTTATATTCTTGTACATAGGGGGCAGTATTATAGTAGTTATATTCTTGTATATAGGGAGCAGTATTATAGTAGTTATATTCTTGTATATAGGGGCAGTATTATAGTAGTTATATTCTTGTACATAGGGGCAGTATTATAGTAGTTATATTCTTGTATATAGGGGCAGTATTATAGTAGTTATATTCTTGTACATAGGAGCAGTATTATAGTAGTTATATTCTTGTACATAGGGGCAGTATTATAGTAGTTATATTCTTGTACATAGGGGGCAGTATTATAGTAGTTATATTCTTGTATATAGGGGCAGTATTATAGTAGTTATATTCTTGTACATAGGGGGCAGTATTATAGTAGTTATATTCTTGTATATAGGGAGCAGTATTCTAGTAGTTATACCCCTGTACACAGTATGTACTTATCGCGGTGCTTTCTGCTGATATGTTGGGAGTAGTGTGCGGTGTAATCTTGCCTCTATAATCAGTATGTGGTGTATAATGCTTTGTGTAACTTGTAATCACTTTTATAATAATACAAGGAATTCCATTGGACACGATAAGACGGAGATATGATATCAGCAGCCGCCATTGTGCGGTGAGTTATTAGCTGGATGAGTGATAGGACGCAGTGCGGTAATATAGTCACAGTATACAGGACTCCAGTATATACCCCTCACTGCCGCCGTCCAGCAGAGGACTCGCATGCAGTTACATTCTCATCCTTAGGGGGCAGTATTGTGATGTGTAGATATAGTGTATATTGTAATGAATGGTACGGGGGTCGTGTGATGATTCTAGGGTCCGGGGCCCGGCGTCTCCCGAGAAGGATAATTATAGAGAGATGGAATTTGTAACAAATGGAGAAGATGAAATATCAACGGAAGAAACATTAGAAAGTTCTAGAGAAAAAAGCAAAAATCAGAGCAAGAGTCAGGATCTGTCCACAATCACTGCAACGTCCAGACCTGATACATTCCCTGTATAGTGGTATCTAATCCTCCCCTGTGTGATACTGTCTGCTGAGCTGTGTATCTAATCCACTCCTGTGTGATACTGTCTACTGAGCTGTGTATCTAATCCTCTCCTGTGTGATACTGTCTGCTGAGCTGTGTATCTAATCCTCTCCTGTGTGATACCGTCTGCTGAGCTGTGTATCTAATCCTCTCCTGTGTGATACTGTCTGCTGAGCTGTGTATCTAATCGTCTCCTGTGTGATACTGTCTACTGAGCTGTGTATCTAATCCTCCCCTGTGTGATACTGTCTGCTGAGCTGTGTATCTAATCCTCTCCTGTGTGATACTGTCTACTGAGCTGTGTATCTAATCCTCTCCTGTGTGATACTGTCTTCTGAGCTGTGTATCTAATCCTCTCCTGTGTGATACTGTCTGCTGAGCCGTGTATCTAATCCTATCCTGTGTGATACCGTCTGCTGAGCTGTGTATCTAATCCTCTCCTGTGTGATACTGTCTGCTGAGCTGTGTATCTAATCCTCTCCTGTGTGATACTGTCTGCTGAGCTGTGTATCTAATCCTCTCCTGTGTGATACTGTCTACTGAGCTGTGTATCTAATCCTCCCCTGTGTGATACTGTCTGCTGAGCTGTGTATCTAATCCTCTCCTGTGTGATACTGTCTACTGAGCTGTGTATCTAATCCTCTCCTGTGTGATACTGTCTTCTGAGCTGTGTATCTAATCCTCTCCTGTGTGATACTGTCTGCTGAGCCGTGTATCTAATCCTATCCTGTGTGATACCGTCTGCTGAGCTGTGTATCTAATCCTCTCCTGTGTGATACTGTCTGCTGAGCTGTGTATCTAATCCTCTCCTGTGTGATACTGTCTGCTGAGCTGTGTATCTAATCGTCTCCTGTGTTATACTGTCTGCTGAGCTGTGTATCTAATCCTCTCCTGTGTGATACTGTCTGCTGAGCCGTGTATCTAATCCTCTCCTGTGTGATACTGTCTGCTGAGCTGTGTATCTAATCCTCTCCTGTGTGATACTGTCTGCTGAGCTGTGTATCTAATCCTCTCCTGTGTGATACTGTCTACTGAGCTGTGTATCTAATCCTCTCCTGTGTGATACTGTCTGCTGAGCTGTGTATCTAGTCCTCTCCTGTGTGATACTGTCTGCTGAGCTGTGTATCTAATCCTCTCCTGTGTGATACTGTCTGCTGAGCTGTGTATCTAATCGTCTCCTGTGTGATACTGTCTGCTGAGCTGTGTATCTAATCCTCTCCTGTGTGATACTGTCTGCTGAGCTGTGTATCTAATCCTCTCCTGTGTGATACTGTCTACTGAGCTGTGTATCTAATCCTCTCCTGTGTGATACTGTCTGCTGAGCTGTGTATCTAGTCCTCTCCTGTGTGATACTGTCTGCTGAGCTGTGTATCTAATCCTCTCCTGTGTGATACTGTCTGCTGAGCCGTGTATATAATCCTCTCCTGTGTGATACTGTCTGCTGAGCTGTGTATCTAATCCTCTCCTGTGTCATACTGTCTGCTGAGCTGTGTATCTAGTCCTCTCCTGTGTGATACTGTCTGCTGAGCCGTGTATCTAATCCTCTCCTGTGTGATACCCTGTCACATTCTTACCTTCTTCCCCATCTTGCTGGTCCGGTGTTGCTGAGACTTGTGGTTGCCGCCAACAAATCTTGGCGCGGACGTGCAGTCGCCTTATAAACTCCGGGAGCCGCCGCGCGCTGCGTCTGTGGGCGCGATCCAATCTTAGGGCCGCGATAAAGCAAGGACGAGGAGATTACAGAACCTTCTCCTGCCCTTCACTGCTGCGCTGAGCATCTGTATCACACATCGGAGGATTAGATACACCGCTCAGCAGACAGTATCACACAGGAGAGGATTAGATACACAGCTCAGCAGACAGTATCACACAGGAGAGGATTAGATACACAGCTCAGCCGACAGTATCACACAGGAGAGGATTAGATACACAGCTCAGCCGACAGTATCACACAGGAGAGGATTAGATACACAGCTCAGCAGACAGTATCACACAGGAGAGGATTAGATACACGGCTCAGCAGACAGTATCACACAGGAGAGGATTAGATACACAGCTCAGCAGACAGTATCACACAGGAGAGGAATAGATACACAGCTCAGCAGACAGTATCACACAGGAGAGGATTAGATACACAGCTCAGCAGACAGTATCACACAGGAGAGGATTAGATACACAGCTCAGCAGACAGTATCACACGGGAGAAGATTAGATACACGGCTCAGCAGACAGTATCACACAGGAGAGGATTAGATACACAGCTCAGCAGACAGTATCACACGAAAGGATTAGATACATGGCTCAGCAGACAGTATCACACAGGAGAGGATTAGATACACAGCTCAGCAGACAGTATCACACAGGACAGGATTAGATACACAGCTCAGCAGACAGTATCACACGGGAGAAGATTAGATACACGGCTCAGCAGACAGTATCACACAGGAGAGGATTAGATACACAGCTCAGCAGACAGTATCACACAGGAGAGGATTAGATACACAGCTCAGCAGACAGTATCACACAGGAGAGGATTAGATACACAGCTCAGCAGACAGTATCACACAGGAGAGGATTAGATACACAGCTCAGCAGACAGTATCACACGGGAGAAGATTAGATACACGGCTCAGAAGACAGTATCACACGGGAGAAGATTAGATACAGCTCAGTAGACGGTATCACACAGGAGAGGATTAGATACACAGCTCAGCAGACAGTATCACACAGGAGAGGATTAGATACACGGCTCAGCAGACAGTATCACACAGGAGAGGATTAGATACACAGCTCAGCAGACTGTATCACAGGAGAGGATTAGATACACGGCTCAGCAGACAGTATCACACAGGAGAGGATTAGATACACAGCTCAGCAGACAGTATCACACAGGAGAGGATTAGATACACAGCTCAGCAGACAGTATCACACAGGAGAGGATTAGATACACGGCTCAGCAGACAGTATCACACAGGAGAGGATTAGATACACAGCTCAGCAGACAGTATCACACAGGAGAGGATTAGATAGACAGCTCAGCAGACAGTATCACACAGGAGAGGATTAGATACACAGCTCAGCAGTCAGTATCACACAGGAGAGGATTAGATACACAGCTCAGCAGACAGTATCACACAGGAGAGGATTAGATACACAGCTCAGCAGACAGTATCACACAGGAGAGGATTAGATACACAGCTCAGCAGACAGTATCACACAGGAGAGGATTAGATACACGGCTCAGAAGGCAGTATCACACTGGAGAGGATTAGATACACAGCTCAGCAGACAGTATCACACAGGAGAGGATTAGATACACAGCTCAGCAGACAGTATCACACGGGAGAAGATTAGATACAGCTCAGCAGACAGTATCACACGGGAGAAGATTAGATACAGTTCAGCAGACAGTATCACACGGGAGAAGATTAGATACAGCTCAGCAGACAGTATCACACGGGAGAAGATTAGATACACAGCTCAGCAGACAGTATCACACAGGAGAGTATTAGATACACGGCTCAGAAGGCAGGGACAGTAATGTTCGTTATTTCCTCTGGGGCTTCTCTGGTAGGAGAGAGAGCACCTGAGCGACCTTCTGAATGTCAGGAGATAAGACGCAGTGTGCAGTGCCGGGAGACTCGCTGCGCCCGGAGGATACACTGTACCCGCTTCATAGTGTACGGGGGCAGTGGGGGGCACAGGGCGGCTACTGGAAGGGGGAGTCAGGCGCATTAATATTGGAACTGGGAACTTAGGGGACATTACTCTGAGGGGGAAAGTCAGAGGATAATATTTTTTAAAATGGGGCCCCTGGGGTCATTGTGACCCTCAGAGAAGCACAAAGGCCGCACAAAGGTCTCCTAGGGCTGTATCCATTTCCAAATAAACTTTGACACAAACTGGGCCTCAGTATCCTCAACATATGTGACTGAGGGCAAACGGCTGTACCGGCTCCTCACTGCGGTGCGGTCACACACGCTCATAGCCTGCTTCCACTACCTCTATGGCTATGCAGTGACATCCTCTCACTATCCAGATGCACCACAAGCTGGCTGCTGCATTCCCTGCCTCGGCTTTTATAGTGTTTCTGATAGTCCATCCTCATTGGCCGTGCTATACCATGTGATGCAATAGTTGCAAGGTATTATGGGGAATCACAAACCCTCACCTGAGTTTATGTAAGCCTTTTATGGCTGACACACTCTTCTACATTGTGTTAAATATCAACAATAGCATAAGGAGGCAGTAGTACGGTGTGGAGCACAAAAGGGGCACTACTACGGCGTGGGGCACAAAGGGGGCCCTATTACTATGTGAAGCACAAAAGGGGCACTGCTAATGTGTGGAGCAAAAAGGGGCACTACTACTGCGTGGAGCACAAAGGGGCACTACTACTGCATGGGGCACAAAGGTGGCCCTATTACTGTGTGGAGCAAAAAGGGGCACTACTACTGCGTGGAGCACAAAGGGGGCACCAGTACTGTGTGGAGCACAAAGGGGCACTACTACTGCGTGGGGCACAAAGGTGGCCTTATTACTGTGTGGAGCACAAAGGGGGCACTGTTACTATTTGAAGCACAAAAGGGGCACTACTACTGCGTGGAGCAGAAAGGGGGCACTAGTACTGTGTGGAGCACAAAAGGGGCACTACTACTGCGTGGAGTAGAAAGGGGCACTAGTACTGTGTGGAGCACAAAAGGGGCACTACTACTGCGTAGGGCACAAAGGGGGCACTATTACTGTGTGGAGCACAAAGGGGGCACTGTTACTATTTGAAGCACAAAAGGGGTATTACTATGTGGAGCACAAAGGGGCACTTCTACTGTGTTGAGCACAAAAGGGCACTACTACTGTGTGGGTCATAAAGGGGGCACTACTACTATGTGAAGCATAGAAGGGGAACTACTACTCTGTGGGGCACAATGGGGGCACTGCTACTATGTAAAGCACAAAAGGGGCACTACTACTGTGTGGGGCATAAAGGGGGCACTACTACTGTGTGGGGCATAAAGGGGGCACTACTACTGTGTGGGGCATAAAGGGGGCACTACTACTGTGTGGGGCATAAAGCGGGCACTACTATTGTGTGGGGCATAAAGGGGGCACTACTACTGTGTGGGGCATAAAGGGGGCACTACTACTGTGTGGGGCAAAAAGGGGGCACTACTACTGTGTGGGGCATAAAGGGGGCACTACTACTGTGTGGCACAAAGAAGAGCACAATTATTAACCCCGTTTAGGGTTCAGGACTTGCCTCATTTACTATGTGGTGCACAATTACTGGCTGGCACTTTTTGTTTATGGGGGGCACTATCTTTCTGTCATTTTGGGGGATCAGGGCAATAGGGGGGTAATTATAGCAGGTTCATTATGAGCAGGGGGTTGGAATAGGTGTGAACGATGGCAGAAATCTGAGAAGTGGAATGTGTCCGTGTTACAAACCCTGCAGATAAAAGTCAGGAGGTCGTCATGGTGGTCCGGGCCAGATGGAAAAGACAGCAAAAGTCATTGATTGCAATTGTCAGCACGTATCCTGTACAGTAATCTGCAGACCTGGTATCTAGCACTATGTGGTCACTGTATGGTGGTAGCATGTTCTCTATAGTGCACCATTCCTCCTGATCTCTCCCCCTTATGTCTGTTGACTCTGAAACTAAAGGCACAAAGTCCCAGTGAGCTATTGTCCCCGATCTCACAGTTTTCTGCTCGTTGTCTCGCTCTGGTTACCTGCGCCTGATTGATGTGTCAGCGTCTGCGCCGTTTCGCTTCCTGTTCGATTGTTGTGGTATTTAAGCGTAAACCGCAGTAATTCTAAGAAGCAAAGCTGCACCCAGTGCAAAAGTGTTACAAGACCCGGACTCCTGCAAGGGTTAACTAATTACATCGAAAAATCGTAATAAAACATCAGCATAAAACAGCAGCTCACCTTGTACAGGCCCGATGCTGAGTTTCGCCTCAAAGCTTCTTCTGGAGCCTGAGACAAAGCTGCAAATGACTAGAGATTGCAAAGAAGCATCAGAAAAAGAGCCATAAATGAATACAAAATGTATCTGTATCCGAAGTGTCAGCAGAGACATCGCCTGAAGAGGGCGCTCAGGAGTGGGGTTATTTACAGGGAGCAATCACACAGCATCAATACTTAAACGAGGCAAAATTTACTACTCAAAGGAGGCAAACAAGGGACAAAATTTACTACTTAAAGGAGGCAAACAAAGGGCAAAATTTACTCCTTAAAGGAGGCAAACAAAGGGCAAAATTTACTACTTAAGAAGGAAAACAAGGGACAACATTTACTACTTAAGGGAGGCAAACAAGGGGCAAAATTTACTACTTAAGGGAGGCAAACAAAGGGCAAAATTTACTACTTAAAGGAGGCAAACAGGGGACAAAATTTACTACTTAAGAAGGAAAACAAGGGACAAAATTTACTACTTAAAGGAGGCAAACAAGGGACAAAATGTACTACTTAAGGGAGGCAAACAAGGGGCAAAATTTACTACTTAAGGGAGGCAAACAAGGGGCAAAATTTACTCCTTAAAGAAGGAAAACAAGGGACAAAATTTACTTCTTAAAGGAGGTAAACAAGGGGCAAAATTTACTACTTAAAGAAAGCAAACAAGGGGCAAAATTTACTACTTAAAGGAGGCAAACAAGGGGTAAAATTTACTACTTAAAGGAGGTAAACAAGGGGCAAAATTTACTACTTAAAGAAAGCAAACAAGGGGCAACATTTACTACTTAAAGGAGGCAAACAAGGGACAAAATTTACTACTTAAGGGAGGCAAACAGGGGACAAAATTTACTACTTAAGAAGGAAAACAAGGGACAAAATTTACTACTTAAAGGAGGCAAACAAGGGACAACATTTACTACTTAAGGGAGGCAAACAATGGACAAAATTTACTACTTAAGGGAGGCAAACAAGGGACAAAATTTACTACTTAAGGGAGGCAAACAAGGGGCAAAATTTACTCCTTAAAGGAGGTAAACAAGGGGCAAAATTTACTACTTAAAGGAGGTAAACAAGGGGCAAAATTTACTACTTAAGGGAGGCAAACAAGGGACAAAATTTACTACTTAAGGGAGGCAAACAAAGGGCAAAATTTACTACTTAAAGGAGGAAAACAAGGGACAAAATTTACTACTTAAAGGAGGCAACCAAGGGGCAAAATGTACTCCTTAAAGGAGGCAAACAAAGGGCAAAATTTACTACTTAAAGAAAGCAAACAAGGGGCAACATTTACTACTTAAAGGAGGCAAACAAGGGACAAAATTTACTACTTAAGGGAGGCAAACAGGGGACAAAATTTACTACTTAAGAAGGAAAACAAGGGACAAAATTTACTACTTAAAGGAGGCAAACAAGGGACAACATTTACTACTTAAGGGAGGCAAACAATGGACAAAATTTACTACTTAAGGGAGGCAAACAAGGGACAAAATTTACTACTTAAGGGAGGCAAACAAGGGGCAAAATTTACTCCTTAAAGGAGGTAAACAAGGGGCAAAATTTACTACTTAAAGGAGGTAAACAAGGGGCAAAATTTACTACTTAAGGGAGGCAAACAAGGGACAAAATTTACTACTTAAGGGAGGCAAACAAAGGGCAAAATTTACTACTTAAAGGAGGAAAACAAGGGACAAAATTTACTACTTAAAGGAGGCAACCAAGGGGCAAAATGTACTCCTTAAAGGAGGCAAACAAGGGGCAAAATTTACTACTTAATGGAGGCAAACAAGGGGCAAAATTTACTACTTAAAGAAGTGGAAACAAGGGGTAAAATTTACTACTTAAAGAAGTGGAAAACGGAACATAAAGAAAAAAAAAACATTAGAAAATGAGGATTTGAACAAGGTTTATCCAATATTCTCTCAAGATAAAAAATCCAGCATATAAAATTAGAAACAGCAGCATGTCTTTTACAAGTCCAAACCAGAGTTTCGCCATATGGCTTCATCTGGGAGTAAGAGGTAGCAACAACTAAATAATCAGGGTTACCAATAAGGTGAAGAGGTTGGAATGGTGTTTTAAATGTGAGAAGTGACAGTGTTAATGTTTCTGCAGACTGATGTTATCAGAAACTCACAGCAGTGAAGCTTTTGCATTGCTCCATTACTTTTCCAGATTTTCATGATTTTGTTGTTTTTCTACACGAACCTCAGTTGTGCTACGAGATAGATCTGGACGTAATATAAAACCAGCACAATTTATTCAATATATTCACGAGATTCAGCATGAAATATCAAAATTATCTGCGCGCATTGCACAAGCACAACCGAGGGTTTCGCCACTCGGCTTCATCTGGGGCACAAGACATCATTATTTGAAGCAGCAAAATAATTAGACATTATATCTGGGGTAATGAAATAACGATATTTTCCTTCTGTAAAAATCAGAATTTTGTCTTAGAATTAAGGTCGTTGTTTTGTCATTTCCTTAAATAAAATGTTTCAAAAACCCAGAAAGTGACATATTTAATTTTAAGATTATTTTTCCAGATGATACTTTGTTGCACAATCTCTCTCCTGTCCTGAGTGTTTGTTGCAATGTATCAGTTTGGGCTCCAGAATGTTTATCCCACAGAGGATTGTTTAGACTGGATCCATTGTAACAAACCCTCAGCTGTGAGAAGAATAAAATACTGTGTCCTCTATGATCCACCTCTGTAGATGCCCCTGACCCCTCCCTGATCCAGGGCGGAGGAGGACGCCGGGGTGGATATGGCAGGGGTGAGAGGGAGTAATAAAGATGGAGTCCCTAAGTGTGTCTGTATATTTATTTCTAATAAAGTATTTTTTCTCTGTGTAATGTCTTTTTTAAACCCTTTATTGGAGATTCTTAACGGCTGGATCAAACTTGGCCTGATATTAAGAATCTCGGGCTTTATAGCAGCTGGTAAAACAAAGGTATTAACCCCTTATTACCCAGCGTGTCACCTAGCACCAGGGCCGCTGGAAGAGTTGGTTACAGCACCAGAAGATAGCGTTTCTATGAAAGCGCCACTTTCTGGGGCGGCTGCGGACTGTAATTCGCTGGGGAGGGGGCCAGAAAGCTTGGGCCACCCTGCGCTGCAGATTCCAGTCCCCAGCTGCCTAGTTGTACCTGGCTGGACAATTCATGAAATAATTAAAAAAAGGGCTTCCCTATATTTTTGGTTCCCAGCCAGGTACAATTAGGCAGCTGGAGTTTGGGGGGCAGCCTGTACCTGGCTGCTGTACCTGGCTAGTATACAAAAATATGATGAAGCTCACGTCATTTTTTTTTTACCCCTAACCCTAGGGTTATGCAGAAACAGAAGTTCCAGGCGGCACACAATCCTTCAAGGTGCACGTGTCCAAGGAAGGCATCCATCTAGGGTTAGGGATATGTGTTTGGTTTTTTTTTTTCATGAATTTAAAACAGCTGCTCTAGTGCCGGCCGAACTCAGCTGACCTCACAGCCCGCACACGCTGCGATGGATGCAGGGGGACAAAGAACAAGTAATCGGCTGGCACCGGAGTCCGCTGATCTGATTACTTGTTCTGCTGGCTGTGTGGTCAGGAGCAGGGATGAGTGAGCAGTAAAATGCTCGGGTGCTCGATGGGCGAAGCCAATGTCGATTTTTTTTTTATATTCATTAAATAAAAATATAAAACCCCAAACACACACACACACACACACAAAAAAAAAAAAAAAGTGTGGGCTCCAGCTGCATTGTCTATTGCTAGGGATAACGCAAGCAGCTGCTGGCAATGCTTAGTGTTACCTTCACTGGCAATGGAAAATCTTGTTTTTTTATTTTTTTTGCCCAAAAACTAAAAAAAAAAAAGACATGGGCTTCGCCATATTTTTGTATGCTAGCCAGGTACAGCAGGCAGGTACGGGCTGCCCCCAACCCCCAGCTACCTATTTGTACCCTGCCGGAAACCAAAAATATAGGGAAGCCCTTTTTTTTAATTATTTCATGGACCCCTGAATGCCCCATGACCCACCCCCATAGACCCCTTAATGCCCGCTAACTCCCTATAGACCCCTTGATGTCCCCTGACCCACCCCCATAGACCCCTTAATGCCCCCTGACCCACCCCCATAGACCCTTTAATACCCCCTGACTCCCTATAGACCCCTTGATGCCCCCTGACCCACCCCCATAGACCCCTTAATGCCCGCTAACTCCCCTATAGAACCCTTGATGCCCCCTGACCCACCCCCATAGACCCTTTAATGCCCCCTAACTCCCTATAGACCCCTTGATGCCCCCTGACCCACCCCCATAGACCCTTTAATACCCCCTGACTCCCCTATAGAACCCTTGATGCCCTGACCCACCCCCATAGACCCTTTAATGCCGCCCGACCCACCCATAGACCCCTTAATGCCCACTGACCCACCACTCACAATATTATTATGGGGATTCTATCAATATTGAGCATCAAGAAAACATAAAAAGAGGGTTATATTGGGGAATAATGCCCCCCTGTGATGCCCCCTGTATTTCTGCCCCCTGAGGCCTGGGAAGTCAATGTTCATTGCTCATCATCATTACCTTGATAGAGAAGACCAGGGCGACGATCCCGAGAGGCAGAAGACAGCAGCACACAATATTCACTATAGACCAGGGCATGTAGTCGCTGTATTTCGGCTGAGGAGGTCCAACCACTGGAGGCACTGGACCCACAGTGACCACATGTTGGGTGGGCTGGTAGACCATGGGCTGTTGAGGTCCTGGGGCATACTGGTTCGGATAGTATGGCTCGTGATGGGTTGGAGCGCCTCCTTGGGTGTAGGGTGGTGCCGGGTGCTGGCTTGGAGTGGCCCCTTGGGTGTAGAGCGGTGCAGGGTGTTGGGTTGGATATGGCATCAGAGGCAGAGACGACTCCTGGACTCCGGAGCTTCGGATTTTAGAGTCGTCTTCCATTTCTCAGACGGTTGTTTCTTCAGGTTGGAGAAAGGTGAGAGAATGTTGCTTTTACCGGTGTTGGCTCGTCTTAAAAAATAGGCAAAATCTCGCCGCCAGGAAACTACATGGCGACCACATCCTGCCCCGATCATAGAAACCTTCCGTATGACGTCACAGATACATACGGTAGTTACATAAGTTGAAAAAAGACCCCGGTCCCTATAGTTCCACCTTCCTCCACCAATTTCACGTTTCATCAAGTCTTTGTCTCAATATTGTTCCAAAACCAAAAAAACAATCTCACACATCTCTGGTGGCCCATGATGGTCCGGTCTGCCGGTGGGGGCAGAACAGAGAGAACTGATAACCCGAGGATGGGACAGGACGATCACAGAAGCAACATGGACGACAGATGTCTCCACCTGTTGTAAAGAGGACCCATCACCAGATTTTTAGTGTGTGAACCAAGGCTACCTCTGTCCTGCACTGCCTTACACAAATGTGTCCACCATCCCCTAACTGTGGACCCCATACATACATACATACCTCCCAACCTTCCCGGATTCGGCGGGACTGTCCCGATTTGAGGGCTCCCTCCCGCAGTCCCGAGATTCACTGCTCTGGTCCCGGCTCCTCCTCTCAGTGCAGTGAATAAATTAACTCAGTGCATAAATTAAATTCTTATGTCCTCTAGTCTCCCAGGACAGGCGGGCCTCAAATTTATGAGTTCATTGTCCATAGACAGCAACTCTACCATACTGAGGGTCATAGGATTTGGTAATGTTGACCTGTATTGCAGGCTGAGAAGCCAGAAGCAGATTATTTGGCTATATAGAGATATAGATAGATATATACTGTATCCAGGGTCAGTCTGGCCCACCGGGGTAGCGGGGAATCCCCCGGTAGGCCCCGGGCCCTCAGTGGGCCCCTGTGCCTTATATAGTGTGGGGCAGTGTATAGCGTCGTGGGGCCGCCAGTTTCTCGGGGCCGGTGTTATGTGCGGGCAGAGTGGGCAGGGCCCCCACGCTCTGATGGGCCCCACCTCCCACGCTCTGAGGCCCCCCAGTCTTTCAATCACAAACTGCAGCGATAGCACAAGTTCCGTACTATCGCTGCAGAAGGACCTGTGGTGACATCACAGTCATGTGATATCACCGTAGGTCCTGCACTGTGGAAGTCCCACACCTGTCCTGGAGACCGCGCCGCTATTCAAATGTACGCGCATCTTTCAGACACGCGTACACCTGAACAGTGCGGCCGGTGACAGGAGGCGGAGGAGCAGAGAAGAGGACGCCGACACAGCGGCCGCCATCACACTGCCACCGCCAGAGCAGCAGAGAAGAGGACGCCGACACAGCGGCCGCCATCACACTGCCACCGCCGGAGCAGCAGAGAAGAGGACGCCGACACAGCGGCCGCCATCACACTGCCACCGCCAGAGCAGCAGAGAAGAGGACACCGACACAGCGGCCGCCATCACACTGCCACCGCCAGAGCAGCAGAGAAGAGGACACCGACACAGCGGCCGCCATCACACTGCCACCGCCAGAGCAGCAGAGAAGAGGACGCCGACACAGCGGCCGCCATCACACTGCCACCGCCAGAGCAGCAGAGAAGAGGACACCGACACAGCGGCCGCCATCACACTGCCACCGCCAGAGCAGCAGAGAAGAGGACACCGACACAGCGGCCGCCATCACACTGCCACCGCCGGAGCAGCAGAGAAGAGGACACCGACACAGCGGCCGCCATCACACTGCCACCGCCGGAGCAGCAGAGAAGAGGACGCGCAGAGCAGGGACGAAAAAAAAATCATTCTCACCTCTTCTCCTCCGTTCCTGCGGGGTCCTTACCTTACCAGTCCGCAGGACACAGACCCCTCGTGATCCCGTCCTCTGCACGGAGCCGTCGCTGCAGGTGACTTCATGGCTTTACTGCAGTTAAATGCTTTACAGTGCCGCAAAGCATGTAACTGCAGTAAAGTCATGATGGCATCCTGCGGCGGTGGTTCCGTGCACCGGATGAGATCATGGGGGGGGGTCTATGAGCCTGCGGACTGGTAAGGTAAGGACAGCGCAGGAACGGAGGACAGGTGAGGATAACGCATGTGTGTGTGTGTGTGTGAACAATGGCATAATAGTGGACTGGAATGAGGACATTACCAAAGGATGGGGGGGCCATTCATACACTGCACAAGGATGGGGGGGGCATTCATACACTGCACAAGGATGGGGGGGGGGCATTCATACACTGCACAAGGATGGAGGGGGCATTCATACACTGCACAAGGATGGGGGGGGGCATTCATACACTGCACAAGGATGGGGGGGGCCATTCATACACTGCACAAGGATGGGGGGGCCATTCATACACTGCACAAGGATGGGGGGCCATTCATACACTGCACAAGGATGGGGGGGCCATTCATACACTGCACAAGGATGGGGGGAGCCATTCATACACTGCACAAGGATGGGGGGCCATTCATACACTGCACAAGGATGGGGGGGGGGCATTCATACACTGCACAAGGATGGGGGGCCCATTCATACACTGCACAAGGATGAGGGGCCCATTCACACACTGCACAAGGATGAGGGGCCCATTCATACACTGCACAAGGATGGGGGGGGGGTATTTATACAGTGCACAAGGATGGGGGGCCCATTCATACAGTGCACAAGGATGGGGGGCCCATTCATACACTGCACAAGGATGGGGGGGGTATTTATACAGTGCACAAGGATGAGGGGCCCATTCACACACTGCACAAGGATGGGGGGCCCATTCATACAGTGCACAAGGATGGGGGGCCCATTCATACACTGCACAAGGATGAGGGGCCCATTCACACACTGCACAAGGATAGGGGGCCCATTCATACACTGCACAAGGATGGGGGGGTATTTATACAGTGCACAAGGATGGGGGGCCCATTCATACAGTGCACAAGGATGGGGGGCCCATTCATACACTGCACAAGGATGGGGGGCCCATTCATACACTGCACAAGGATGAGGGGCCCATTCACACACTGCACAAGGATGGGGGGCCCATTCATACAGTACACAAGGATGGGGGGCCCATTCATACAGTACACAAGGATGGGGGGCCCATTCATACAGTACACAAGGATGGGGGGCCCATTCATACACTGCACAAGGATGGGGGGCCCATTCATACAGTACACAAGGATGGGGGGCCCATTCACACACTGCACAAGGATGGAGGGGCCATTTGTACACAGCACAAGTATGGGGGGCCCATTCACACACAGCACAAGGATGGGGGGCCCATTCATACACTGCACAAGGCTGGGGGGGCCATTCACACACAGCACAAGGATGGGGGGCCCATTCATACACTGCACAAGGATGGGGGGCCCATTCATACACTGCACAAGGATGGGAGACTCGTTGCTGCACGGCACAGGGATGGAGGGGCCCGTTGCTGCACGGCACAGGGATGGAGGGGCCCGTTGCTGCACGGCACAGGGATGGAGGGGTCCGTTGCTGCACGGCACAGGGATGGAGGGGCCCGTTGCTGCACGGCACAGGGATGGAGGGGCCCGTTGCTGCACGGCACAGGGATGGAGGGGCCCGTTGCTGCACGGCACAGGGATGGAGGGGCCCGTTGCTGCACGGTACAGGGATGGAGGGGCCCGTTGCTGCACGGCACAGGGATGGAGGGGCCGTTGCTGCACGGCACAGAGATGGGGGCATTACATTTTATTGGGGTCTATTTTTAGTTCTGAAATTTACCAATAACTGCTGCATTTCCCACCCTAGGCTTATACTCGAGCCAATAAGTTTTCAGTTTTTTGAGGTTAAAATTAGGGCCCTCGGCTTATACTCGAGTATATACGGTAATTTGAGATGCGGGGGGCCTGGGTGGGGGAGGAGCGGTATTACTTTACAAGTGACATTATGTGGTAGTGGGGGGCTTTATGGGGAAATGAGGGTCATTATGAGGCAATTAGGAAGGTGAGTGTGACAGGCAGCATAGTATAATGGGGAGCCGGGAATTTATGCAGAGAGATATTATAGAAAGGGCAAGTTTGGGGGTACATTATGGAAAGGGGCACTTTGTGGCCCTATTTTGGAGAGGAGCAGTGTGTGTGGGGATATTTTGTGCAGGAAGCCTTTAGAGTCCACTTGTTCCCCCCGATATTATTAAATAAAAGGGGCCAGAATGAGGGACATACATTATTGGTTTATGGTGGCACTTGGGGCATAATTTCTGTGGGGGCAAATTAGGGGGTATTATTACTGATGAAATATAGGTTCATTTTGAGGATATTGTCTTCCATGGGGGAACAAAATTCTGATGTAGTGTAGAAATTGGGGAAACAGTGTGGAATGTGCCCTGGGAGTGATCGGCTATAGGTGACCGTGTGTTATTTTCTGTAGAGTCGCATTAAGGCAGGAAGAAGTGATGACGGTCAGCGCCGGATGAAGAGGAAAAGCGGAGGTGAATAACCTCAGCTATAGAAGTCACTGGTGATCACTGCATTACCTGTACACACACACTGTACACTATATACAGAGCTCCTGTGTATAATGTCACTGGCGATCACTGCATTACCTATATACAGATCTCCTGTTTATAACGTCATCGGTGATAACTGTATTACCTGTACACTGACACTATATACAGAGCTCCTGTGTATAATATCACTGGTGATCACTGTATAACCTGTACACTGACACTATATACAGAGCTCCTGTGTATAATGTCACTGGTGATCACTGTATTACCTGTACACTGACACTATATACAGAGCTCCTGTGTATAATATCACTGGTGATCACTGTATTACCTGTACACTGACACTATATACAGAGCTCCTGTGTATAATATCACTGGTGATCACTGTATTACCTGTACACTGACACTATATACAGAGCTCCTGTGTATAATATCACTGGTGATCACTGTATTACCTGTACACTGACACTATATACAGAGCTCCTGTGTATAATGTCACTGGTGATCACTATATAACCAATACACTGACACTATATACAGAGCTCCTGTGTATAATGTCACTGGTGATCACTGTATTACCTATATACAGCTCTCCGGTTTATAAAGTCATCGGTGATCACTGTATTACCTATATACAGATCTCCTGTTTATAACGTCATCGGTGATAACTGTATTACCTGTACACTGACACTATATACAGAGCTCCTGTGTATAATATCACTGGTGATCACTGTATAACCTGTACACTGACACTATATACAGAGCTCCTGTGTATAATGTCACTGGTGATCACTGTATTACCTGTACACTGACACTATATACAGAGCTCCTGTGTATAATATCACTGGTGATCACTGTATTACCTGTACACTGACACTATATACAGAGCTCCTGTGTATAATATCACTGGTGATCACTGTATTACCTGTACACTGACACTATATACAGAGCTCCTGTGTATAATATCACTGGTGATCACTGTATTACCTGTACACTGACACTATATACAGAGCTCCTGTGTATAATGTCACTGGTGATCACTATATAACCAATACACTGACACTATATACAGAGCTCCTGTGTATAATGTCACTGGTGATCACTGTATTACCTATATACAGCTCTCCGGTTTATAAAGTCATCGGTGATCACTGTATTACCTGTACACTGACACTATATACAGAGCTCCTGTGTATAATGTCACTGGTGATCACTGTATTACCTATATACAGCTCTCCGGTTTATAAAGTCATCGGTGATCACTGTATTACCTGTACACGGACACTATATACAGAGCGCCTGTGTATAGTGTCACTGATGGTAATATTAATGTTATTAGTATTGCGGTTTTTATTCATGATCATTTATTGTAGTATTCGTCATTGTGTAGTAGTAATATGTGGTCTTGTCATGGTTTGGTGGTATTTGTCTCTTGTATGTAGTATTATTTGGTAGTCTGGTCATAGTGTTGTGGTATTTCTCCCTTGTATGTGGTAATATTTGGTTACTATGTGGTCTAATTATGGTGTGGCGGTATTACTCTCTTGTATGTGGTTGTGTTTGATCACTATGTGGTGGTAGTATGTTATCTGGTCACAGTGTGGCGGTATTACTCTCTTGTATGTGGTTGTGTTTGATCACTATGTGGTGGTAGTATGTTATCTGGTCACGGTGTGGCGGTATTTCTCTCTTGTATGTGATTGTATTCTGTCACTATGTGGTGGTAATATGTTGTCTGGTCACGGTGTGGCGGTATTTCCCCCTTGTATGTGGTGTTATTGGTCTTGGTATAGTGGATTGTGTTGTGTCTGGAGGGGGAAGATTCTTTATTTCCAATAGTTTAAATATTTGAATGTTTAACCCCTCGCTGTCCTGTGATTATTACACTGCAGCAAATATGCACTTCCAGAGGTTCTCCAGTGAAAACAAGTAATCTCCTTTACTAAGGCCACGTGCACACAGTATTTGGTGAGTTTTTTACCACAGTATTTGAAGCCAAAACCAGGATTTGTAAAATGAGAGGAAAAGTATAATAGAAAGACGGGCTCCGCTTCTGCATTTTTCACCCACTCATGATTTTGGCTACAAATACTGATGTAAGATACTGACAAAATACTGACAGTGTGAACGTGGCCTAAGCATGTGATAACTTATTCATCTGTTGGGGTCTGATTGCTGGGACCTGAACTGACCGGCAAAATGTGCAACTTTTATCCCCATTACACTGGAGCTCATGTCTGACTCGACCCCTGATCCATTCATTCCCTCAGGGGCTGTAAGCGCTGCGCTTGTTATTATCTGACTGCTCCACAGAGGATGAATGGAGCTGCGGTCACACATCCCATGCCACAGAGGATGACTGGAGCTGCGGTCATACACCCCATCCCACAGAGGATGAATGGAGCTGCGGTCACACATCCCATGCCACAGAGGATGACTGGAGCTGCGGTCATACACCCCATCCCACAGAGGATGAATGGAGCTGCGGTCACACACCCCACCCCACAGAGGATGAATGGAGCTGCGCTCACACATCCCACCCCACAGAGGATGCATGGAGCTGCGGTCACACAACCCACCCCACAGAGGATGCATGGAGCTGCGGTCACACAACCCACCCCACAGAGGATGAATGGAGCTGCGGTCACACATCCCACCCCACAGAGGATGAATGGAGCTGCGATCACACACCCCACCTCACAGAGGATGAATGGAGCTGCGGTCACACATCCCACGCCACAGAGGATGAATGGAGCTGCGGTCACACATCCCACCCCACAGAGGATGAATGGAGCTGCGGTCACACATCCCACCCCACAGAGGATGAATGGAGCTGCGGTCACACATCCCACGCCACAGAGGATGAATGGAGCTGCGGTCACACATCCCACCCCACAGAGGATGAATGGAGCTGCGGTCACACATCCCACCCCACAGAGGATGAATGGAGCTGCGCTCACACATCCCACCCCACAGAGGATGAATGGAGCTGCGGTCACACATCCCACCCCACAGAGGATGAATGGAGCTGCGGTCACACAACCCATCCCACAGAGGATGAATGGAGCTGCGGTCACACAACCCATCCCACAGAGGATGAATGGAGCTGCGGTCACACATCCCACCCCACAGAGGATGAATGGAGCTGCGGTCACACATCCCACCCCACAGAGGATGAATGGAGCTGCGGTCACACACCCCACCCCACAGAGGATGAATAGAGCTGCGGTCACACATCACACCCCACAGAGGATGAATGGAGCTGCGATCACACACCCCACCCCACAGAGGATGAATGGAGCTGCGGTCAAACATCCCACCCCACAGAGGATGAATGGAGCTGCGGTCACACATCCCACCCCACAGAGGATGAATGGAGCTGCGGTCACACATCCCACCCCACAGAGGATGAATGGAGCTGCGGTCACACATCCCACCCCACAGAGGATGAATGGAGCTGCGGTCACACATCCCACCCCACAGAGGATGAATGGAGCTGCGGTCACACATCCCACCCCACAGAGGATGAATGGAGCTGCGGTCACACATCCCACCCCACAGAGGATGAATGGAGCTGCGGTCACACATCCCACCTGCCGCTGCATTGTATAATGGGCATACAAGTGTCATATCAGGGATAAAAGTTCCCCAATCTTCCGGTCGGTGCGGTTTCCACTGGTCTGGTTCCACCAGTCAATAAGTTATCACCTACCAAACCTGTGGATCGGTGATAACTTGTCACCAAAGATCCCATTACTGCAAACTACTGTAATTGTACAGAGTTATTGTGTGTGTGCACAGGAGATGTGCAGGAGCCGCCTGTGCTTTACAGTCAGCGCTCCACAATAATGGGGATAGTGGCTAATAGATATTTGCATGTAGCTGTAGGGTGGGCCCCTAGAGTTATTTCCCCTGGTGGGCCCCAGACACCCCAGTCCGACCATGACTGTATCACTATGTAGCTGAAGGGAAAATTCAGATTCTTTTGTCCCCAAAACTGTGTCCTGTGTAATCTGACGTGGAGTCAGAGGCTGGTCTGCAGGTTCATCTACAAAAAATCCTCCCTCTGACATCATCAAAGCTTGTGGCTCAAGAGCTAGGGCTGCTGTAATGTTTGAAAGTTGTTGGTTTGGTAAAGTAAGTAACATGTCACATAGTGACGCTACCCCCGGCCACTAAAACACCCTAATGACCGGGCCATTTTTTGCAATTCTGACCAGTGTCACTTTGACAGGTTATACCTCTGGAACGCTTCAACGGATCCTGGCGATTCTGACATTGTTTTTTCATGACATATTGTACTTCATGTCAGTGGTAAATTTAGGCCGATACTTTTTGTGTTTATTTGTAAAAATTTAGGAAATTGTGCGAAAATTTGGAAAATTTCGCAATTTTCAAACTTTGAAAATTTATGGTAATTAGTTCAATTATTCCAATTTTTTGATTTTTTTATTTTGTATAAATCAAAACTACATACCACCAACGTGCAGATATATCCATAAATAACTAGACCAGTGGTCGCATATATAAAATACACAGACAATATGTACGATAACCATAAACAGTTGTCAAAAAAGTGAAGGTTCACAGAAAATGGGGATAGAGTCAGAGCCCAACTTATCCTTGGGACCATACAGACTGGTTCAGGCAGCGCCACACAGTATGGAAGTAAGGAAGATTTCAATCCTTAAAAGTCCAAGGAAGTATATGGGGCAACTCTCCAGCAATTTCCTTTGTATTGGAGGTGAGCCTTCAAATTCATAGATTGGATAATCTCCACCTCAAACAGGTTATCTCCACCTCAACGCGTTTCCCCATACAGCACAAACGTATGGTTCATCAGGAGGCTACAAGATAAACATACTAAATCAGCAACCACAACTTACAATAAAACAGACATTTTTAAACATAGACACCACATGTGATATGGAGCATTTGATAGAGTATAATAAAGTACTTGCCCAACGAGATATAGTTGTCAGATATGCAGGTTCATGGCGCCATCAGCAGGGATCCATAGTAGACAGACAATGCTGAAGATATAACACTACCATAGTCCAGGGCGAGGCGTCATGAAGCTGCATATCAGGATGGATTTAAATAGCCAGGAGCAGCTGGGAATAATCAATCAATTATGCAAATATAAGCCACTCAACAGGTGCAGATTGCCTAGTGTGGTGCGGGCGTAGTGAATAGACATAGTCTAATATAGGGCCGTCCCACATCCCCATTAGCATGATAGGGAAACTTGTCCCAAGTTTCCTAGGTAACAAGCAAACCTATACGGAGGCTCAGCGGTGCCACAACAAGCCGGTCAGTGCGCATGCCCGGGATCTCCCGGGCAACGCACACAAACATCCGGCAGCCCTCGCACCGCACATATCGCGTACGCCCAGAGGGAGGCCCAGCGGCGCCACACGCACCCGGTTAGTGCGCATGCCCGGGATATCCCTGGCAACGCGCATAAACAACTACCGGCCGTGTGACGCCACAACGCCTCCCATCGCGCATGCACAGACAAATGTCCGGCAGAGCGCATAAACAGAGGGACCCGGCGGCGCCTCAATACATAACGCACAGGTCCGGGACCCCTAGGCAACGCGCATATAAATCTTAATGATGCGATAACGCCACCCCAACACTAGTACCACATACGTGGGACCCCCCGTGTCAGAGCACCATCCATAAATAAAGATAAAAGTACCCTTCTAGACAGATTCATGCCATTAATCATACAAATAAATCGTGTCAGCCAATCGCTGTAATAATACTACAATCAGACCCTTCAATATATTTATTACTAGTAGTGGCAATTATTAACCACACATAATACAACAAGTTTACAGACAAGTGCAATGACAGTTGGAGTCCCCGCTTACAACACTTGGCACAAATAATAAATAGATAGAATACATAACACATAGTTCATAACACATCAGTGTACATAACTTGACCAATCGCCTATTTCCATTAGAAAATTAAACCCTAAACCCCGGCTAAGTCCATAATTATAGCTATATCCAGGTGTATCCTCCCCCCACACACATCACCAAAAAAGGAGAAGAGGGGGGGGGGGGGGGGGCGTCTGGATTTTTTACACATATCTCAGAGCAAGCAATGTACATATATAGTAACCATCAATATGATTTTTTCTCAAACTGAGAAACTCATCCAAAGTAGGGCATAAGGACTATCAAACAATTTAGGATTCCATACATACTAAGTAGGGAGGAAGCAAGAAAAGGAAAGTTGTTCATTAAGCCCTCTCGGAGCCAATGAACCCATTTTGAAAATCCATGCCAATTCTCTTTGCAATACAACCCTATCGAAATCACCCCCCCTAGGGCTAGGCCTAACCACTTCCAAAACCGAGAACCGAACATGCGTAACATCACCACCATGAACCATGTTTACATGGCGAGAAATTGGCGTATCTCGTCCATTCCGGATATCAGAGAGATGTTCGCCAACCCGCCTCCGGAGTTCCCTCAAAGTCTTCCCGACATAGTCCAAAGGACATGTACAGGTAGCCTTATAGACAACACCGGAGGTTTTACAGTTACAAAAGTCACGCAGGAAGAAAATTCTTCCTGTAGCCGCACTACTCACTCTTTTACATTGTTCCATGGACCCACAGTACTTACATGTGCCACAATGGAACATTCCGCATAGACGTCTATCCAACCAGGTTCCAGGGGACCTAGGTCTTTGGTACATGCTATGCACCAATCTATCGCCTAGAGTACGACCCCGTCTATAGGTAATACTTGGAGATTTAGCAATATATTTAGCCAAATCGGGGTCAGCCCTCAGGATATTCCAGTGCTTTTTTATCACCGAGAATACCCTTTCGGACTGTACATCGAAGGTCCCAATGACTCGTGTAATATTAGAATCGTCCCCACGGACCCTGGGGATCATAAGATTATGCCTATTAGTGTCCCTGGCATGGGCATAAGATTGCTGTAGAATCCCTCTGGGATACCCCCTATCCAAGAAGCGACCAAAGAGATCTGAGGCTTGAGCCTTAAAATCACTCTCCCTAGAGCAATTTCTGCGGATCCGCAGAAATTGCCCCTTTGGGATACCCTTCCTAAGTGGGAGAGGATGATGGCTATCCCACCTAAGAAGGGAATTGGTCGCTGTTGGTTTACGATGAGTAAGGGTATGAATTTTACCCCCCTCATCTTTACATATTACCAAATCCAAAAAGGTAATGGAATTTCGATCACATGTATGAGTAAACCTCAACCCAAGAGAATTCCTGTTGAGGCCTTCAACAAACTGTTCGAACTCAAAAATAGATCCTGTCCAGAGGATGAGGATGTCATCAATGTACCGGACCCATAGTCCGATACATTGATGAGACTCCCCATCCTCCCCCCCAAAAACTACAGTTTCCTCCCACCAGCCCAGGTACAGGTTAGCATAACTGGGGGCACATGGGCTCCCCATAGCTGTACCCCTGAGCTGGTGGAAGTACTGAGTATTAAATAAAAAATAGTTATGATGCAGGGTAAAGGATAAGAGTTCCTCAACAAATTTGCTATGTCTTGAACACTCAACAGCCCTAGACCTCAAGAAATGGGCTACAGCGCTGATACCCAGATCATGAGGAATAGAACTGTAGAGTGCCTCCACATCAATGGAGGCCAGAATAGTATCCCGGCCCACATTGACGTCCTCCAGGATTTGCAATAGATGTGGAGTATCCCTAACATAAGAGGGAAGGGAGGTGACAAAGGGGCGTAGGATTTTATCTATATAGATGCCAATGTTCTGAGACATAGAGTTAATGCCGGCAACAATGGGCCTACCCTTCAGAGGCACAAGACCCTTGTGCACCTTCGGAAGGGCATAGAATACCGGAACTACTGGACAGTGTGGTCTCAAGAACTCATGTTCGTTCACTGATGTCAGGTTACTATGCCTAGCCTCATCAAGTAACGATAGAAGAACATTAGTGTATGTTAACGTAGGGTCATGAGGCAACCGTTCATAGGTATCCCTATCATTAAGTAGAGCGTGACACATATCAAGATATTGTACATGACTCAGAATTACAAGGTTTCCGCCCTTATCGGACTTTTTTACAATAATCTCATCATTCTTAGATAACCGATCAAGTGCCTGGAACTCATCTTTAGTCAGATTAGATTCCAGACCATATAGTGATTGAGGGATTTTTTGAAGATCATCCTGTACAAGTTTAAGAAAAATATCAACACTTGTACAGCTTTGAACTGGTGGAGACTTTTTACTTGGTCTCTTCAAATTAGTGAAAGGACCATCTCCTCTCCCTCTAGTACTATCCCTAAGAAGGTCAGAAAGAGACTGAAAACACTCATAATCTTCCTCCAAGATGCCCAAGGCCCTACATTGTTCCTGGGTATTGTGCTCAAAGAATAGCTTCCACTTAAGTTTTCTACCGAAAAGCTCAAGGTCCTTTATCCACCCAAAACAATCAAACCGATTTGAAGGGATAAAGCCCAGACCCCTAGAAAGGACCGCATAATCATTAGGTGTGAGAGAGATATCAGATAAATTCAAAATCCTCCCCTGGCCTGATGCGCTCTCGTATGAGGGTAATAGTCCCCCATTCGTCTTTGCTCCAAAAAAGAGGAAGAAGAAGAGGCAGGAGGACCAGAGGACCCATGTGGGGGCCCACGATAACCATACTGACCCTCCCTTCTCTTCCTTGATTTCCTCGGACCAACCCATGGGTGTGAAAATTTATGCCCATAAATCTGAGAGATATGTCACACAAAATAGTTACTAAATAACATTTCCCACTTGTCTGCTTTACACCAGCGCAATTTTCGAAAGAAATTTTTTTTTCGTTAGGAAGTTAGAAGGGGTCAAAGTTCATCAGCAATTTCTAATTTTTCCAACAAAATTTACAACATATTTTTTTTAGGGACCACATCACATTTGAAGTGACTTTGAGAGGCCTAGGTGACAGAAAATACCCAAAAGTGACCCCATTCTAAAAACTGCACCCCTCACACTGCTCAAATCCACATCCAATAAGTTTATTAACCCTTTAGGTGATTCACAGGAACCAAAGCAATGTGGAAGGAAAAAATGAAAATGTTACTTTCTAACACAAAAATGTTACTTTAGCCATAAAATTTTCATTTTTACAAGGGAGAAAAGAGAAAGTGCACCATACAATTTATTGTGCATTTTCTCCTGAGTACTCTGATACCCCATATGTGGTAAAAATAAATTGTTTGGGTGCACGGCAGAGGTCGAAAGGCAAGGAGCGCCATTTGAATTTTTGAACGCAAAATTAGCTGCACTCATTAGCGGACGCCATGTCGGGTTTGAAGACCCCCTGAGGTGCCTAAACAATGGAGCTCCCCCACAAGTGACCCCATTTTGGAAACTAGAGCCCTCAAATAATTTTTCTAGATGTTTGGTGAGCACTTTGAACACCTGGGGGCTTCACAGAAGTTTATAACGTTGAGCCGTGAAAAGAAAAAAATTTTTTTTTACCACAAAACTGTTGCTTCAACTAGGCAGCTTTTTTTTCACAAGGGTATCGGGAAAAAATGCACCATAAAATGTATTGTGCAATTTTTCCCGAGTACGCAGATACCTCACATGTGATGGAAATCAATTGTTTGGGCGCATGGCGGGGCTCAGAAGACAAGGAACGCCATTTGACTTTTCAAACGCACAGACGCAGTGCACTGATCGGCCGCTGCAGGACGCACGGTCGGATGAGATACAAAAAGCGCTGGGGATACGGAAAAAAAAAAAAAAGTCACGCCAAAAATTGAGCAGGGATGTTGATCCGCGCTCAGCGGGACGCACGGACAGATGCGATACTTTTTTTTCCGTATCCCCGACGCTTTTTGTATTGCATCAGTCCGTGCGTCCCGCCGAGCGCTGATCAGGGATGCACATAACGGATCGGCATCCCTGCTCAATTTTTGGCATGACTTTTTTTTCTGTATCCCCGATGCTTTTTGTCACGCCAAAAACTGACCACGGATGCCGATCCGTTATGTGCACCCCTGATCAGCGCTCGGCGGGATGCACGGACGCATGAGGTGTAAAAATAGAAAGGGGATAGAGGAAAAAAAAAAGAAAAAAAAAAAAAGTTATACTCACAGTACCCAGAGGATTAGCAGGAGGAACAGCTTTACAGCAGCAGCCAGGAAGTTGGACAGCTCAGCAGAAGACCCAGGAAGAAGGACCCAGCGATGGAGGCAGATGTGATCGGCCGGTGAAGACAGGTAAGAGGACGTCGGGGGGACAGCAGAGGGGGACGGGGACAGCAGAGGGGGACGGGGACAGCAGAGGGGGAGGGGGACAGCAGAGGGGGAGGGGGACAGCAGAGGGGGACAGCAGAGGGGGACAGC
The DNA here is from genome assembly GCF_048569485.1 of Anomaloglossus baeobatrachus. Taxonomy (NCBI): domain Eukaryota; kingdom Metazoa; phylum Chordata; class Amphibia; order Anura; family Aromobatidae; genus Anomaloglossus; species Anomaloglossus baeobatrachus. The sequence goes on from NC_134363.1 coordinate 8,616,529, forward strand.
AGAGGGGGAGGGGGACAGCAGAGGGGGACAGCAGAGGGGGAGGGGGACAGCAGAGGGGGACGGGGACAGCAGAGGGGGAGGGGGACAGCAGAGGGGGACAGCAGAGGGGGACAGCAGAGGGGGAGGGGGACAGCAGAGGGGGACAGCAGAGGGGGACAGCAGAGGGGGAGGGGGACAGCAGAGGGGGAGAGCAGAGGAGGGAGATACCGGAGGAGCTGCAGAATAGAGATCACGGGGGGAGGCCGGCAGATCGGGATGTCGGGGGGGGGCAGATCGGGATGTCGGGGGGGGCAGATCGGGATGTCGGGGGGGGGCAGATCGGGATGTCGGGGGGGCAGATCGGGATGTCGGGGGGGGGCAGATCGGGATGTCGGGGGGGGCAGATCGGGATGTCGGGGGGGGGGGGCAGATCGGGATGTCGGGGGGGGGCAGATCGGGATGTCGGGGGGGGCAGATCGGGATGTCGGGGGGGGGCAGATCGGGATGTCGGGGGGGCAGATCGGGATGTCGGGGGGGGGCAGATCGGGATGTTGGGGGGGGGCAGATCGGGATGTCGGGGGGGGCAGATCGGGATGTCGGGGGGGGGGCAGATCGGGATGTCGGGGGGGGCAGATCGGGATGTCGGGGGGGGGCAGATCGGGATGTCGGGGGGGGCAGATCGGGATGTCGGGGGGGCAGATCGGGATGTCGGGGGGGCAGATCGGGATGTCGGGGGGGGCAGATCGGGATGTCGGGGGGGGCAGATCGGGATGTCGGGGGGGGGCAGATCGGGATGTCGGGGGGGGCAGATCGGGATGTCGGGGGGGGGGCAGATCGGGATGTCGGGGGGGGGGCAGATCGGGATGTCGGAGGGCAGATCGGGATGTGGGGGGGCAGATCGGGATGTCGGGGGGGGCAGATCGGGATGTCGGAGGGCAGATCGGGATGTGGGGGGGCAGATCGGGATGTCGGGGGGCAGATCGGGATGTCGGGGGGGCAGATCGGGATGTCGGGGGGGCAGATCGCAGGGGGGCACGGGCAGGGGCCATTACGGGAGCGCGCAGGAGCAATCACAAGAGCGCGCAGGGGCTGCAAGGAGAGCAAAGGAGGAGGGAGATACCGGAGGAGCTGCAGAATAGAGATGGCGGGGGGCAGATCGGGATGTCGGGGGGGGGGGGGCAGATCGCAGGGGGGCACGAGCAGGGGCCATTACGGAAGCGCGCAGGGGCTGCAAGGTGAGCACAATACTCACCGCTCCTGCTCCTGCTCCGTGACGTAGCAGCAGCAGCGGTGGCGTGGTACCACTAGTACCAGCCAGTGCTGCACGCTGCAGACATGTTGGGGGAGGGTCCCCAGACCAGCACAGTAGTGATGTGTCGTTCGCGAACGAGCCGATTCTTTGAGCCGGCTCTTTGAAGTGAACGATATGAGCCGAATCATCAAAGTGAACGAGCCATAAAGAGCCGCTTTTTTTTTTTTTTCTCTGCTTCAGGGGGAAGCAGGAGATAAGGAGAAGAGTAAAGTAAACACAAGCTCTGGGCAGGAGCTGACACTTAAAGCTATACACACATAGTGGTTCTTCCTTAGTTCAGTGGGCACAATTGAGTACCAGGGAATGATGTGCTAGGGTTAAGTTTTCTGACCTCGACTGGCACATATGGTAATGTGTAGGAGGAGAGGGGCTCAGCTTGTTTGCTGATAACAATGATCATCTGAGTCAGGGTATGTGCACACGTTGCTTTTTTTTCAGCGCGGAAAAAAACGCACCCTCTGGCAGAGGGGAGAATTGTAAACAATGCTTTTTTTGAGAAAAAGGCATCGAAAACACATGCGTTTTTCATGCGTTTTTTTAGGTGCGTTTTTTAAGACTTGTCAGTGTTAATAAAGTTGGTTGAACACAGACCTTTGGAAAAAAAACCTGTGATGTCATTTCCTTCTCCACATTCTGTTTGGATAAATGGGAGGGCTTGGAATGGAAGGAGCACCATTTGAATTTTGGAAAAGTTGAAATAAACTTCGCGCACCATGTCACATTAGCAGAGCCCCTTGGGTACCTATACGTCAGAAAACCCCCACAAGTGACCCCATTTTGGAATCTGCACCCCTCAAGGATTTTATTCAGGAGTATATTAAGCATTTTGAATCCACAGCTACTTCACCCAAAATGTTGCTGTAGCAACAATATTCTCACTTTTAGGCCCGTTTCACACGTCAGTGTAAAACACGCACATGTCCCTCCGTGTGCCGTGAATCACGGCACACATGGGTTGTCTAAGTGCAATCCGGGCTCCGTTCTCCGTGGCCCGTGATTGCACTTAGAGATTAACTCACCTGCGCCTGCTCCCGCTGTCCGTGGTGCTGAATCCTCCCGCGACGGAGCATCCGGCCGGCGCTGACCCCCGCAGCAGCTGCTTCCGGGTCGGCTGTGTCGCACATCATGAATATGCACGACAATAATGAGCCGGCTCAGAAGCAGCAGGGAGGACGGGCTGCAGAGGACATCGCTGGACGCCGGGTGAGTTAAAATAATTTTTATTTTAAAAGCACGTTTTTTTTCTGGCACGTGTTTCACGGACCACACCACTGCGTGGTCCGTGGAACATCAGTGATGCCAGAAAAAAAAATGGACATGTCTCCGTGCGGCAATCACGCACACGCGGGTACGCCGCACGGAGACACGTGCAGTGACAAATCACTGACGTGTGAGCAGACCCATTCATTACAATGGGTCCGCGTATGTCAGTGATCCTGGTACGTTTAAAAAAAAGCACAAACGTCCCAGAATCACTGACGTGTGAAAGGGGCCTAAGGCTATGTGGCCATGATCCAGCGACACGGCGTCTAGTACACAGTGCCAGCCTTCCTGCAGCTGCCCACGCCCACGATTTGGGTTCAGGCTGCTGTGGAGCTCTATGCTACCTGCAGAGAACACTCTCGTCTCCGCAGCATAAATTGACATGCTGAGGCTCGGGAAGCCACGCTACCGGTCAGTTTATGCTGCGGAGAAAAGAAGCACAGTGGGCATGGGATCTCCAAAAATCCTTCCACTGTGCTTCTACTGCACAATGCAGCGTTATGGACGCAGGGAAAACACTCAGCGCCCATAACGCTGCAAACCCTGATTGTGGGCACACAGCCTAAAAAGCGTCAATGGATGAATGGATGTCAAATATATATAACGTCCCACCCCCGCCTGCATATTCTAAGCTGGCGCCTTTAGTACCTTTCATGTGGCACTAAAGGGTGCCTAGCTTAGTATTTATCCAATAAAAAAAACAAAAAACAATGAAAAAAATGTCGTGGGGGTCTCCCCTATTTTTGATAGCCAGTCAGGGTAAAGCAGACAGCTGTAGCCTGCAAACCACAGCTGGCAGCTTCATCTTGGCTGGTGATCAATTTGGAGGGCTCCCCAGGCTTTTTTTTTTATTTATAAATTAAGAATTAAAAAAAAAAATAACGTGGGGTCCCCCCAAATTAGATCACCAGCCAAGGTGAAGCTGACAGCTGGGGTCTGGTATTCTCAGGGTGGGAAGAGCCATGGTTATTGGACTCTTCCCAGTCTAAAAATAGCAGGCCGCAGCCGCCCCAGAAGTGGCGCATCCATTAGATGCGCCAATCCTGGCGCTTCGCCCCATCTCATCCCGCGCCCTGGTGCGTTGGCAAACGGGGTAATAAATGGGGTTGATACCAGATGTGTAATGTCACCTGGCATCAAGCCCAGCAATTAGTGATGTCACGCCGTCTATTAGACACCCGACATAACTAATTGACAGTAAACAAAAGCAAAAAAAATGACAAAAATTTTTTTATTAGAAAAAACACTCCCCAAATCATTCCCTTGTTCTCCAATTTAATCAAAAAATTTGAAAAAAATGGGTCCGCAGAAATCCATATGGACGTCCCACGTCGCCTCTGGACCTTCTAGAATATGGGGGCACGTTCAGGAAACGTATCCCCCATTTTCTAGGAGGGCAGACCCTCCATTTGAGGAGAGTGGGTGCCAAAAATCTGCACCCACTCTCCCCGGGTCACAGCTGCAGAGTGCGAGCAGCCAGCACAGCTCTCTGAACACAGTGCTGGCTGTCAGCTGCTCTGCTCATGTGACCGCACTGACCGGCGTCTGCTGTGAAGGAGGAGGGGGCCGCGGGGGATCAGCGCTGCGACCGGACAGGTAAGGGGGAATATCAGGGGCAATAGGGGGTGACCGGGCAGGGCCTGGGGGGCATTTTTCTGTCGCATGTGTTATTGCACATGCGACAGAAATCATAGGAGCAGGGCGGCCGGTGCGCTACTGTGCGCGCGGCCATGTTGGATTTTCGGGAGGGGGGTCGGGGGTCGGGGCGGGCACTTTGGAGACACCGGGGGCTTTCCTGGACTTTGCCAGGAAGTGAGGTCAACAGGAAACCTCTTGACCTCACTTCCAGGTAAATGCCTGCGTTCTGGCGTGCCGACAAAGCCCGCGGACCGCAACAAAAAAGCAGCGAACTGCGGTGTAGCTGCGTTCTGACCCCACATCATTGATTTCAATGGGGGAGAGAACGCAGCCACAACGCACAAAAGAAGTGACATGCTGCTTTTCTTTCCGCACCGATTTTTGGCATCCAAAACGCTGCGGAAAGAAACGCAGCGTGTGCACTGATTTTTCGGCTTTCTCATACACTTTGCTGGGAAAGCTGAAAGCATGCAATTTGCCACTGAAACGCTGCGGTTCTAAACGCAGCGTTTCCGCGGTAAAAAACGCAACGTGTGCACACAGCCTAAAGACCTGACCAGTTCTTGGGTAAGGGTGGAAACACATCTATGCGAGTAAAATCGGTCCGACTGGGCTGAAAAAAACTCGGCTGATTTTAGTTCACGTTAGGTGCGAGTGCAACACAAGTGCGATGCTATTTCTGAGATTTTACTAGCGTTTGTAATGCGTATTTTTTACTATGTCATCTGCCATTCAGCGCTGCTACATGGCCGCTGACAGCAGACACAGACAGCCATGTAGCAGAGCTGAATGGCAGATGACAGCAGACACAGACAGCCATGTAGCAGAGCTGAATGGCCACTGACAGCAGACACAGACAGCCATGTAGCAGAGCTGAATGGCAGATGACAGCAGCCACAGACAGCCATGTAGCAGAGCTGAATGGCAGATGACAGCAGACACAGACAGCCATGTAGCAGAGCTGAATGGCAGATGACAGCAGACACAGACAGCCATGTAGCAGAGCTGAATGGCAGATGACAGCAGACACAGACAGCCATGTAGCAGAGCTGAATGGCAGATGACAGCAGACACAGACAGCCATGTAGCAGAGCTGAATGGCAGATGACAGCAGACACAGACAGCCATGTAGCAGAGCTGAATGGCAGATGACAGCAGACACAGAGAGCCATGTAGCAGAGGTGAATGGCCGCTGACAGCAGACACAGACAGCCATGTAGCAGAGCTGAATGGCAGATGACAGCAGACACAGACAGCCATGTAGCAGAGCTGAATGGCAGATGACAGCAGACACAGACAGAGCCGCACTGTCAGAATGAAGTCGGGTGAACTTCACCCGACTTCATTGTGATGCTGCGGCTCTGTCTGTGCCGCGTCCTGATTAGCGGTCACCAGTGAAGACTCACCGGTGACCGCTAATCCCCTGAGTGACTGAAGTGAGCAGCCCTCTCTCATATACTCACCGATCCCCGATCCCCGGCGCTGCACGGCTTTCTCACTGCTCCGGCGGCTTTTACTATTTTGAAAAAGCCGGCCGCCCATTAAACAATCTCGTATTCCCTGCTTTCCCCGCCCACAGGCGCCTGTGATTGGTTGCAGTGAGACACGCCTCCACGCTGAGTGACAGGTGTCACACTGCACCCAATCAC